>NC_029785.2:31851383-31859450 GCF_000816755.2 Arachis ipaensis
TTCCTCTTGGCAGAGTTTTTGAGGATAAGGTATCTTGGCTTTATATTCCTCAACCTTAGTTACTGCAGGTTTATTTCCTACAGAGGTGGTTGGAGAAGCCTTTTTAGAGGGGTTGTTATCAGCACTTGTGTGTGTCTAATCCCTCACTGGCATTTGAATGCCAGGGTTAGAAGCTGGAGTGGCGTTGGACGCCAACTCCTTACTTATTCTTGGCGTTTGAACGCCAGAGTTATTCCTCTCTGGGCTTTTACTATCCCCAGAGGGATTTTGGATAGCAGGTTGTTCATTTCTTGGCTTCCTGCTGCCTTGAAGTGAGGTATTTAATGTTTTTCCACTTCTTAATTGAACTGCTTAGCACTCTTCTGTTATTTATTTTGATAACTGTTGTTCTGTTTGCTTCAACTGTACCTCCATATTTATATTAGCCATTCTTGTGTCTTGTAGTATCTCCTTGAATTCGGCCAGCTGTTTTGTTAGAAAGTCTATTTGTTGATTGAATTCAGTAATTTGTTCTGCAGGTCTAAGTTCAGCAGTTACTGTTTTAGCCTCTTCTTTCATAGAAGATTCACTATTTAGGTACAGATGCTGATTTCTGGCAACTGTATCAATAAGCTCTTGAGCCTCTTCAATTGTCTTTCTCATGTGTATAGATCCACCAGCTGAGTGATCTAGAGAAATTTGAGCTTTCTCTGTAAGCCCATAATAGAAGATGTCTAACTGCACCCATTCTGAAAATATTTCAGAGGGGTATTTTCTTAATATATCTCTATATCTCTCCCAGGCATCATAAAGAGATTCATTATCTCCTTGTTTAAAGCCTTGGATATCCAACCTTAGTTGTGTCATCCGTTTTGGAGGGAAGTATTGATTCAGAAATTTTTCTGACAGTTGTTTCCATGTCCTTATGCTAGCCTTAGGTTAGTTATTTAACCACCTCTTAGCTTGGTCTTTTACAGCAAATGGAAACAGTAATAATCTGTAGACATCCTGATCTACTTCCTTATCATGTACTGTGTGAGCAATTTGTAAAAACTGTACTAGAAACTCTGTAGGTTCTTCCTGTGGAAGACTGAAATACTGGCAACTTTGCTGCACCATGATAATGAGCTGAGGATTCAACTCAAAGCTACTGACTCCAATGGAGGGTATACAGATACTGCTCCCATATGAAGCAGTAGTGGGGTTAGCATATGACCCCAGAGTCCTTCTGGACTGCTCATTTCCACTTAGGTCCATGATGGAGAAAAGGGAATTGATGTGAATTGCAATTAAAATATATTTTTATTTTTATTTTATAAAAAGAGAACGAAAAGAAAAATGAAATAAAATAACTAGAAATTAAATATAGATTTCAAAAATTAAAAGTAAAAAAAATTAAAACTAAAGTAATTACTTAATTAAGAAGATTTGAAAAACTTTGGATATGATTTTTGAAAAAGATTTTAAATTTTGAAATAGAAATCTGAATTTTAAAAGCAATTTTCGAAAATTCACTTTAAAATAGAGAGAAAAGATATTTTTTTTATTTTTGAATTTTATGATAAAAGAGAAAAACACACAAAAGACACACAACTTAAAATTTTTAGATCTAATGTTCCTTATTTTCGAAAATTTTGGAGGGAAACATCAAGGAACACCAAACTTAAAAATTTTAAGATCAAAACACAGGGAAGAATCAAGAACACTTTGAAGACTCACAAGAACAACAAGAACATGAAGATAGAACACCAAACTTAAAATTTTTAGAAAACCAAAATAAAATTTTTGAAAACTAAAGAAAAATCAACAAGAAAATACCAAACTTAAAGTTTGGCACAAGATTTATTCAAAAAAAAATTATTTTTGAAAAAGTTTTTTTTAAAAAAAGATAGCCAATTACCAAGAACATAAGCACAACGCTCTAGCCAATTGAGCTATAAATTTAACGTGTTTTAACAAGGTATTTAGTAAATAAAAAATTTTTTGAAACTAAAAATTCGAAAAAGCACAAGAAAAACAAGAAAAGACACAAAACAAGACAAACCAAAGATCAAACAAGGAAAATAAACAAGAACAACTTGAAGATTAAGAAAGAACAATGAACACAAATTCGAAAATTTAAAAGAAAATAAAATAAAATAAATGCAATTGACACCAAACTTAAAATATAAAACTAAACTCAAGCAGAAAAACTCAATTATCAGTTTATAAAATTTTTGAAAAATTTAAAAAGAAAAAATAAGGATTTAAAAAAAAAAAGAAATTTCACCCAAAAACAATAATAGAAGACTCTAAACCAAAAAGAAAAATTTTTCCTAATCTAAGCAACAAAATAAACCATCAGTTGTCTAAACTCGAACAATCCCCGGTAATGGCGCCAAAAACTTGGTGCACGAATTGTAAATCACACTTTTCACAACTCGTACCACTAACCAGCAAGTGCACTGGGTCGTCCAAGTAATACCTTACGCGAGTAAGGGTCGAATCCCACGGAGATTGTTGACTTGAAGCAATCTATGGTTATTTTGTAATTCTTAGTTAGGATATCAATTATAATTATCAGTTTAGATTGCGAAAAATAAAAGAGCATGAATTAAATACTTGTTATGCAGTAATGGAGAATATGTTGGAGTTTTGGAGATGCTTTGTCTTCTGAAACTCTGCTTTCCCCCTGTCTTCTTCTTCACGCACGCAAGGTTCCTCCAATGGCAAGCTGTGTGTTAGTGGATCACCGTTGTCAATGGCTACCATCCGTCCTCTTAGTGAAAATGGTCCAAATGCGCTGTCACCGCACGGCTAATCATCTGTCGGTTCTCACTCATGCTGGAATAGGATCCATTGATCCTTTTGCGTCTGTCACTATGCCCAACCCTTGTGAGCTTGAAGCTCGTCACAGTCATTCAATCCCTGAATCCTACTTGGAATACCAAAGACAAGGTTTAGACTTTCCGGATTCTCAAGAATGCTGCCAATGGATTCTAGCTTCTACCACGAAGATTCTGATTGAGGAATCCAAGAGATACTCATTCAATCGAAGGTAGAACGGAGGTGGTTGTCAGGCACGCATTCATAGGTTGAGAATGGTGATGAGTGTCACGGATCATCACATCCATCATATTGAAGTGCGAATGAACATCTTAGATAGAACCAAGCGTGTTTGAATAGAAAACAGAAATAATTGCATTAATTCATCGAGACACAGCAGAGCTCCTCACCCCCAACAATGGAGTTTAGAGACTCATGTCGTCAAAGATTACAAAGTTCAGATCTAAAATGTCATGAGGTGTAAAGTAAATCTCTAAAAGTTGTTTAAATACTAAACTAGTAACCTAGGTTTACAAAAAATGAATAAACTAAGATAGATGGTGCAGAAATCCACTTCTGGGGCCCACTTGGTGTGTGCTGGGGCTGAGACTTAAGCTTTACACGTGCCTAGGCTGTTTCTGGAGTTAAACGCCAGGTTGTAACCTGTTTCTGGCATTTAACTCCAATTTGTAACCTATTTCTGGCGTTTAATGCCAGACTGCAACATGGAATTGGCATTGAACGCCAGTTTACGTCGTCTATCCTTGGAAAAGTATGGACTATTATATATTGCTGGAAAGCCCTGGATGTCTACTTTCTAACACAATTGAGAGTGCGCCAATTGGACTCCTGTAGCTCCAGAAAATTTATTCCGAGTACAGAGAGGTCAGAATCCAACAGCATCAGCAGTCCTTTTTCAGCCTGAATCAGATTTTTGCTCAGCTCCCTCAATTTCAGCCAGAAAATACCTGAAATTACAGAAAAACACACAAACTCATAGTAAAATCCAGAAATATGAATTTTTCCTAGAAACTAATGAAAATATACTAAAAACTAACTAAAGCATACTAAAAACTACATGAAATTAACCCCAAAAAGCGTATAAAATATCCGCTCATCAGAAGATCAAATTAATAATTTTGTAATTAATTGTTTTAATAATGTTTGATCATTATCAATTTAATTTATAGTTTTCCAAACTCATCAACAGGTTTCTGAAAAGATGCAGAAGGAAGAAGATCTCCCCTAAACCTAAGTGATCTCCTCCTTAAATACTGACCTAATAATAAATGATAAACCTAAAAGATATTGTTTTAAATTAAAAATTATAAAGATAAAATAAGATAAGTGGTGTGAAAAATCGTGATCATTCCATTCCTTGGTAACGGCTCTAAAAACTTCATACGCACGTTCATATTCTTAATTTTATTTCACAACTTCGTACAACTAACCAGCAAGTGCACCGGGTCGTCCAAGTAATAAACCTTACGTGAGTAAGGGTCGATCCCATGGAGATTGTCGGCTTGAAGCAAGCTATGGTCACCTTGTAAATCTCAGTCAGGCGGATTAAATTGTATTAAGAAATTATAGTGGATGAAAATAAATAAAATATAAAAGAGGATAGTGGTACTTATGTAATTTATTGGTGAGAATTTCAGATAAGCGTATAGAGATGCTTTCGTTCCTCTGATCTCTGCTTTCCTGCTGTCTTCATCCAATCAATCCTACTCCTTTCCATGGCAAGCTT
The DNA here is from genome assembly GCF_000816755.2 of Arachis ipaensis. Lineage (NCBI taxonomy): Eukaryota > Viridiplantae > Streptophyta > Magnoliopsida > Fabales > Fabaceae > Arachis > Arachis ipaensis. Next base: position 31,855,915 of record NC_029785.2, read on the forward strand.
TATGTAGGGCATCACCGTTGTCAATGGCTACATCCCATCCTCCTGTGAAAATGGTCCAATGCGCTGTCACTGCATGGCTAATCATCTGTCGGTTCTCGATCATACAGGAATAGGATTTACTCTCCTTTTGCGTCTGTCACTATGCCCAGCACTCGTGAGTTTGAAGCTCGTCACAGCCATCCCTTCCCAGATTCTACTCAGAATACCACAGACAAGGTTTAGACTTTCCGGATCTCAGGAATGGCCATCCATGGGTTCTAACTTATACCACGAAGACACTAATAACTCGGACTCGGTCCCCTATATTAGATATCCAAGAGATATCCATTCAATCTAAGGTAGAACAGAAGTGATTGTCAGGCACGTGTTCATAAGTTGAGAATGATGATGACTGTCACGATCATTACATCCATAATATTGAAGTGCGAATGAATATCTTAGAAGCGGAATAAGTTGAATTAAATAGAAAAATAGTAGTACTTTGTATTAATCCTTGAGGAACAGCAGAGCTCCACACCTTAATCTATGGTGTGTAGAAACTCTACCGTTAAAAATACATAAGTGATGAAGGTTCAGGCATGGCCGAATGGCCAGCCCCCAAAACGTGATCAAAAGATCAAAAGATAATCCAAAGATAGTAAAAAGTCCTATTTATACTAAACTAGTTACTATGGTTTACAGAAATAAGTAAATGATGCAGAAATCCACTTCCGGGGCCCACTTGGTGTGTGCTTGGACTGAGCATGAAGCTTTCACGTGGAGAGATCATTCTTGGAGTTGAACGCCAGTTTGTAACGTGTTTCTGGCGTTGAACTCCACTTTGCAACTTGTTTCTGGCGCTGAACGCCAGACTGCAACATGGAACTGAAGTTCAACGCCAGTTTGCATCATCTAAACTCGGGAAAAGTATGGACTGTTATATATTTCTGGAAAGCCCTGGATGTCTACTTTCAAATGCAATTGGAAGCACGCCATTTGGAGTTCTGTAGCTCAAGAAAATCCACTTTGAGTGCAGGGAGGTCAGAATCCAACATCATCTGCAGTCCTTCTTCAACCTCTGAATCTGATTTTTGCTCAGGTCCCTCAATTTCAGCTATAAAATACCTGAAATCACAGAAAAACACACAAACTCATAGTAAAGTTTAGAAATGTGATTTTTAATTAAAAACTAATAAAAATATAATGAAAACTAATTAAATCATACTAAAAACTATGTAAAAACAATGCCAAAAAGCGTATAAATTATCCGCTCATCACAACACCAAACTTAAATTGTTGCTTGTCCCCAAGCAACTGAAAATCAAATAGGATAAAAAGAAGAGAATATACTATAAATTCCAAACTATCAATGAAACATAGCTCCAATCAGATGATCGCTCAGTCTCAAGTTTTCACTTGACACCTTCACGCCACAAGCACATGGTTAGGGACAGCTTAGTTTAGCCGCTTAGGCCAGGATTTTATTCCTTTAGGCCTTCCTATCCACTGATGCTCAAAGCCTTGGATCCTTTTTATTTACCCTTGCCTTTTGGTTTTAAGGGTTATTGGCTTTTTGCTCTTGCCTTTTGGTTTTAAGAGCTTTTAGCTTTTTCTGCTTGCTTGTTCTTTTTCTCTTTTTTTTCGCTATTTTTTTCTGCAAGCTTTGTATTCACTGCTTTTTCTTGCTTCAAGAATCATTTTCATGATTTTTCAGATTATCAAATAACATGTCTCCTTGTCATCATTCTTTCAAGAGCCAACATATTTAACATTCTTAAACATCAAATTCAAAAGACATATGCACTGTTCAAGCATTCATTCAGAAAACAAAAAGTATTGTCACCACATCAAAATAATTAAACTAGTTTCAAGGATGAATTCGAAACCATGTACTTCTTGTTCTTTTGTTTTTAAAACATTTTTCATTTAAGAGAGGTGTCATATTCACTACTTTAAGGCATAGACACTTAAACACTAATGATCATGAAATAAAGACACAAACATAAATAAACATTTAACATAAAAGATGAAAAACAGAAAATTTAAGAACAAGAAATGAGTTCACCTTAGTGATGGTGGTGTTTTCTTCTTGAGGAACCAATGATTTCCTTGAGCTCTTCTATGTCTCTTCCTTGTCTTTGTTGCTCCTCCCTCATTGCTTTTTGATCTTCTTTAATTTCATGGAGAATGATGGAGTGCTCTTGGTGCTCCATCCTTAGTTGCTCCCAATAATTGTGTGGAGAAAAATGTATCCCCTGAGGTATCTCAGGGATCTCTTGATTTGCAGTCAAATGTTCTACCACTGAGCTATAGATCCTTGAGATGAATCTCTCCATCTCCTATAACTCGGAGGTGGAAGCTTTTGTCTTCCCTTTCCTCTTTCTAGAGGTTTTTCTGGCCTTAGGTGCCATCAATGATTATGGAAAAACAAAAAAAAAAGCTATGCTTTTACCACACCAAACTTAGAATGTTGCTCGCCCTCGAGAAAAAGAAGAAAGAATAGAAGAAGAAGAAGAAGAAGATATGGAGGAGATGGAGGGATGTGTGTATTCGGCTATATAGGTGGGATTGGGTGGGAAATAAATTTTGAATTTGGAAGGTAGGTGGGGTGTATGGATGTAAGTGGTGAATGGAAAACAGAAGGGATGACCGTGAATGGAGAGAGAGAGGGTGAGGTAGGTGGGGATCCTGTGAGGTTCACAGATCCTGAGGAGATCCTGTGGGGTCCACAGATCCAGTGGGGCCAAGGACTTTAATCATCCCTGCTCCAATTAGGCGTGTAAACGCCCTCAGTAGGCAATCCTGGCGTTAAACGCCACTTCCATGCTTGTTTTGGGCATTCAACACCAGTCTGCAGCATGTTTCTGGCGTTGAACACCAGTATGGTGCATGTTTCTGGCGTTAAACGCCAGTCTGATGCTTGTTTCTGGCGTTTAACGCCAGCTTTCCTCTGGGTGCAATCCTGGCGTTTAAACGCCAGACTGCTGCTTGTTTCTGGCGTTTAACACCAGTTTCATGCTCTGTTCTGGCGTTAAACACCAGCCAGGGTGTTCTGTTTTCAATGCTGTTTTTCATTCTATTTTCGATTTTTCAGTAGTTTTTGTGACTCCACATGATCATCAACCTAATAAAACATGAAATAACAAAGAGAAAATAAAATAAAAATGATTAAATAACATTGGGTTGCCTCCCAACAAGTGCTTCTTTAATGTCAATAGCTTGACAGTGGGCTCTCATGGAGCCATACAGGTGATCAGGTCAATTTTGTAGACTCCCAACACCAAACTTAGAGTTTGGATGTGGGGGTTCAACACCAAACTTAGAGTTTCGCTGAGGCCTCCCAACACCAAACTTAGAGTTTGATTGTGGGGGTTTTGGTTGACTCTGCAGTGAGAGAAGCTCTTCATGCTTCCTCTCCATGGTTACAGAAGGAGATCCTTGAGTTTTAAACACAAGGTTGTCCTCATTCAGTTGAAGGACCAACTCTCCTCTGTCCACATTAATCACAGCTCTTGCTGTGGCTAGGAAGGGTCTTCCAAGAATGATGGGTTCATCCT
>NC_029785.2:31859574-31883704 GCF_000816755.2 Arachis ipaensis
GATTATGAAATCAGCAGGGATGTAAAGGCCTTTAACCTTTACTAGCACGTCCTCTACTTGTCCATAAGCTTGTTTTCTTGAGTTGTCTGCCATCTCTAATGAGATTTTGGCAACTTGCACCTCAAAGATTCCCAGTTTCTCCATTACAGAGAGTGGCATGAGGTTTATCCCTGACCCAAGGTCACATAGAGCCTTCTCAAAGGTCATGGTGCCTGTGGCACAAGGTATTAAGAACTTTCCAAGATCCTGTTTTTTCTGAGGCAATTTCAGTTGATCCAGATCACTCAGTTCATTGGTGAGAAAGGGAGGTTCATCTTTCCAAGTCTCATTACCAAATAATTTGGCATTCAGCTTCATGATTGAACCAAGGTACTTGGCAACTTGCTCTTCAGTGACATCTTCATTCTCTTCAGAAGAAGAATACTCATCAGAGCTCATGAATGGCATAAGGAGGTTTAATGGAATCTCTATGGTCTCCAGATGAGCCTCAGAGTCCTTTGGTTCCTCAGAGGGAAACTCCTTATTGATCTCTGGACGTCCCAGGAGGTCTTCCTCACTGGGGTTCACGTCCTCTCCCTCCCTTGTAGGTTCGGCCATGATGATCAATTCAATGGCCTTGCACTCTCCTTTTGGGTTTTCTTCTGTATTGCTTGGGAGAGTACTAGGAGGGGTTTCAGTGATCCTTTTACTCAGCTGGCCCACTTGTGCTTCCAAATTTCTAATGGAGGACCTTGTTTCATTCATGAAACTTAGAGTGGCCTTAGATAGATCAGAGACTATATTTGCCAAGCTAGATGGATTTTGCTCAGAACTCTCTGTCTTTTGCTGAGTGGATGATGGAAAAGGCTTGCTATTGCTAAACCTGTTTCTTCCACCATTATTAAATCCTTGTTGAGGCTTTTGTTGATCCTTCCATGAGAGATTTGGGTGATTTTTCCATGAGGGATTATAGGTGTTTCCATAGGGTNAGAATATATCCAGGATGGTCCATTCTGAAAGCATGTCAGAAGGACACTTTTTGGTCAGTTGCTTATATCTCTCCCAAGCTTCATAGAGGGATTCTCTTTCTTTCTGTCTGAAGGTTTGAACATCCACTCTAAGCTTACTAATCTTTTGAGGAGGAAAGAACTTGGCTAAGAAAGCCGTGACCAGCTTATCCCAAGAGTTCAGGCTATCTTTGGGTTGAGAGTCCAACCATACTCTAGCTCTGTCTCTTACAGCAAACAGGAAAAGCATAAGCCTGTAGACCTCGGGATCAACCCATTGGTCTTAACAGTATCACAGATCTGCAAGAATTCAGTTAAGAACTGAAAAGGATCTTCAGATAGAAGTCCATGAAACTTGCAGTTTTGCTGCATCAGAGAAACTAATTGAGGTTTCAGCTCAAAGTTGTTTGCTCCAATGGCAGGGATGGAGATGCTTCTTCCATGTAAATTGGAATTAGGTGCAGTAAAATCACCAAGCATCCTCCTTGCATTATTATTATTTTCGGCCATATTGTCTTCTTCTTTTTCGAAAATTTCTGTCAGATTTTCTCCAGAGAGTTGTGCTTTAGCTTCCCTTAGCTTCCTCTTCAGACTCCTTTCAGGTTCAAGATCAGCTTCAACAAGAATGTTCTTATCCTTGTTCCTGCTCATATGAAAAAGAAGAAGAAAGCAGAAAATATGGAATCCTCTATGTCACAGTATAGAGATTCCTTTGTGTGAGTAGAAGAAGAAAAGAATGTAATGTAAAGAAGAGAAGAGGGAAAACTCGAACACAGAGAGGAAGATGGGGTTCGAATTTTTTGGGTGGAAGAGAAGTGTTAGTAGATGAATAAATAAATAGAAGGAGATGAGGGGTGAGAGAATTTTGAAATTTAATAAAAATTAAAATTTAAAGTTAAATTTCGAAAATAAAAATAAAAATATTTTTAAAATTAAACTTAGAATTTGAAAATTAAAAATTGAAATCAAATTAAATTAAACTTAAAACAATTAAGTAATTAAAATGAAATTTTGAAAAAGAGGGAGGTATTTTCGAAAATTTTAAGAGAGATTGAATTAGTTAGGTGGTTTTGAAAAAGATATGATTGAAACAAAAAGATAAGATTGATTGAAAAAGTTTTGAAATTTGTTTTTGAAAAAGATATGATTGAAAATTTAAAAAGATATGATTGAAACAAAAAGATAAGATTTGAAAGTCAATTTTAAAAAGATAAGAAGTTAGAAAAGAAATTGAATTTGAAAAAGATATGATTGAAATTTTAATTTGAAAAAGATTTGAAAATAAAATTAAAAAGATTTGATTTTCAAAACTAAAGTTGATTACTTGACTAACACGAAACTAAAAAGATATGATTCTAGAGTTTAAAGATTGAATCTTTCTTAATAAGCAAGTAACAACTTGAAATTTTTCAATCAATCATATTAAATGTTAGTAAAGATTTTGAAAATTAAGAAATAAAATAAAAAAGATTTTGAAAATCAAATTTAAAAAGTTTTCGAAAATATAAAGGTAAAATGAAAAAGATTTGATTTTTGAAAAAGATTTTGAAAAGATAAGATTTTTAAATTGAAAATTTGATTTGATTCATAAGAAACAATTAAATTTAAAAACTTTTTGACTAAATCAAATCATATTTTCGAAAATTTTGAGTAAAATAAGGAAAAGATATTATTTTTTTATTTTTGAATTTTTAATGAAGAAAGAGAAAAACATGAAAAAGACTCAAAAAATAAAAATTATGAATCAAAACACACAATGCATGCAAGAACACTATGAATGTCAAGATGAACACCAAGAACACTTTGAAGATCAAGATGAACATCAAGACTTATTTTTGAAAATTTTTAATGAAAGAAAAACATGCAAGACACCAAACTTAGAAATTTGCAATGCTTAGACAATATGAATGCAAAAATGCATATGAAAAACAAGAAAAGACACAAAACAAGAAAATATGAAGATCAAACAAGAAGACTGGCCAAGAACAACTTGAAGATCATGAAGAACATATGGTGAATTTTCGAAAATTCTTGAGACAAACAGACACATGCAAGACACCAAACTTAAAAATTGACTCTAGACTCAAACAAGAAACATCAAAATATTTTTGGTTTTATGAATTTGTAAATTTTTTTTTGGATTTTTCGAAAATAAATTTTGGAAAAACGAAAAAGAAGAAATTTAAATTTTTTTTGTATTTTTCGAAAATAAGAAATAAAAAAAAACTTAAAATTAAAACAAAATTACCTAATCTGAGCAACAAGATGAACCGTCAGTTGTCCAAACTCGAACAATCCCCGGCAACGGCGCCAAAAACTTGGTGTGCAAAATCGTGATCATTACATTCCTTGGTAACGGTGCTAAAATCTTCATACGCACGTTCATATTCTTAATTTTGTTTCACAACTTCGTACAACTAACCAGCAAGTGCACTGGGTCGTCCAAGTAATAAACCTTACGTGAGTAAGGGGTCAATCCCACGGAGATTGTCGGCTTGAAGCAAGCTATGGTCACCTTGTAAATCTCAGTCAAGCGGATTAAATTGTATTAAGAAATTATAGTGGATGAAAATAAATAAAATATAAAAGAGGATAGTGGTACTTATGTAATTCATTGGTGAGAATTTCAGATAAGCGTATAGAGATGCTTTTGTTCCTCTGATCTCTGCTTTCCTGCTGTCTTCATCCAATCAATCCTACTCCTTTCCATGGCAAGCTTTATGTAGGGCATCACCGTTGTCAATGGCTACATCACATCCTCCTGTGAAAATGGTCCAATACACTGTCACTGCATGGCTAATCATCTGTCGGTTCTCGATCATACTGGAATAGGATTTACTATCCTTTTGCGTCTGTTACTACGCCCAGCACTCGCGAGTTTGAAGCTCGTCACAGCCATCCCTTCCCAGATCCTACTCGGAATACCACAGACAAGGTTTAGACTTTTCGGATCTCAGGAATGGCCATCCATGGGTTCTAACTTATACCACGAAGAAACTAATAACTCGGACTCGGTCCCCTGTATTAGATATCCAAGAGATATCCATTCAATCTAAGGTAGAACGGAAGTGGTTGTCAGGCATGCGTTCATAAGTTGAGAATGATGATGACTGTCATGATCATCACATCCATCATATTAAAGTGCGAATGAATATCTTAAAAGCGGAATAAGTTGAATTGAATAGAAAAACAGTAGTACTTTGCATTAATCCTTGAGGAACAGCAGAGCTCCACACTTTAATCTATGGTGTGTAGAAACTCTACCGTTAAAAATACATAAGTGATGAAGGTTCAGGCATGGCCGAATGGCCAGCACCCAAAACGTGATCAAAAGATCAAAAGATAATCCAAAGATAGTAAAAAGTCCTATTTATACTAAACTAGTTACTAGGGTTTATAGAAATAAGTAAATGATGCAGAAATCCACTTCCGGGGCCCACTTGGTGTGTGCTTGGACTGAGCATGAAGCTTTCACATGGAGAGGTCATTCTTGGAGTTGAACGCCAGTTTGTAACGTGTTTCTGGCGTTGAACTCCACTTTGCAACTTGTTTCTGGCGCTAAACACCAGACTGCAACATGGAACTGGCGTTCAACGCCAGTTTGCATCATCTAAACTCGAGAAAAGTATGGACTATTATATATTTCTAAACATCCCTAGATGTCTACGTTCCAACGCAATTGGAAGCGCGCCATTTGGAGTTCTGTAGCTCCAGAAAATCCACTTTGAGTGCAGGGAGGTCAGAATCCAACAGCATCTGCAGTCCTTCTTCAACCTCTGAATCTGATTTTTGGTCAGGTCCCTCAATTTCAGCCAGAAAATACCTGAAATCACAGAAAAACACACAAACTCATAGTAAAGTCCAGAAATGTAATTTTTAATTAAAAACTAATAAAAATATAATGAAAACTAATTAAATCATACTAAAAACTATGTAAAAACAATGCCCAAAAGTGTATAAATTATCCGCTCATCAATAAGCCTAAGAAATCCTAATCCATATAAATAAACAGAGCTCCTAACCTTAACTCGGAGGTTTAGTTGCTCATAACTTTTTAAAGAAAGTAGGTTTCTAAAAAGATGCAGAAGGAAGAAGATCTCCCCTAAACTTAAGTGATCTCCTCCTTAAATACTGACCTAAAATTAATGCTAAACCTAAAAGATATTATTTTAAATTAAAAATTACAAAGATAAAATAAGATAAGCCTAAGAGGTGCTAAATCTATTTGGAGGCCCAATTGGTGAGTGGCTCGGATAGTGGTATGGAATTTATAACCCACAAACTAACCGGCAAGTGCATCAGGTCGTACCAAGTAATATCTCGGGTGAATGAAGGTCGATCCCACGAGGATTAATGGATCAAGCAACAATGATTGAGTGATTGGCTTAGTCAGACAAACAGAAAATGGTGTTTTGAAAGTTTAATTGCATCAAACAGTAATTCAGAGAATTAGAAAAGCAAGCGGTAAACAAGTAGTGAATAATATATAAAGAAAATAGTTAAGGTTTCAGAGATATCTATCTTCCAGATTGACTTTTCTTATCAACTATTTTAATCATGCAAGATTTAATTCATGGAAAACTATATGTGACTAAACCCTAATTTCTTAGACCTTTTTAGTCTCCTCTAACCTTCATTAACCGCCAATTTCTTGGTCAATTAATTCCAATTAGAGGGAAACCCTAATTACCCAAATATAAGAGGATTATATGTCACATATCCCGTTAAGTCCAAATAATTAGAAGTTTAGGAGAAATTGTTTTCAAGCTATTGTTCAAGTAAAGAGCTTTTCTAAGTTATACAAGAACTCAATTAGAATCAAGGTCATACTTCCGTTCTATCCAGATTCATAAAATAAAGAACAAAAACAATTCTTGAATTATAAATCAGTACATGAATTAAAATAGAAAAGTAATAATATCAATCCATAAAATAGACAGAGCTCCTAACCTTAATAGTGGAGGTTTAGTTGCTCATGGTGCAGAGAGAAAAACTAGGATTTGTAAAAAGGTAAATTGCAGAATGAGGTCGAAGAGAAGAGAAGATAAGAGCTTGAAGGGCTGATTCTTTTCCCTTTTATATCTAATCCTAATTAATGTAAAATATATTTCCTAAAAACTAAATAATATCTTTTCCTAATTATAAAATAAATAAAGTTTAATCAAAATTTACTAATTGATTCATGTAGGCCTTGTAGAACGAATTGGGGACCACCACTGCGTTAAAGGTTGGCGCCAAACATGAAGGGAGTTAAGTTCGGCGTGGACTGGTGCGTAGCCTTTCTTTGGAGTCGTTGTGTTGGCGCCGAACTTGAGTAAACTCAAGTTCGGCGTGGAGATGGCAGCACGATCTCCCTTGGGGCTCCTTGAGGTGGAGCCAAACTTCAATATCACAAGTTTGGTGTGAAGTGGTCCATTCGAAATGGAAGAAAAGGGTATATGATTATATATCATTGGAAAGCTCTGGAAGTTAGCTTTCCAATGCCACTGAAATCACGTCAATTGAATCTCTGTAGCTTAAGTTATTTTTGTTTGAGTGCAAGGAGGTCAGGGTTGACAGAATCATTCGATTTCTTCCTTTTCTGCTATAAAACTCCGTCAAATCCATCCGAATGCTACCTGAAATAAACAAAAATTGCAAACAACTCAAAGTAGCATTCATAGTGGCTAAAGGTAATTAAATCTTGATAAAACTCAACAATTTGAATGCAAATTCACTAAGAAAAGATAGAGAAGATGCTAACGCATTAGACAGCAAGCTGGTGTTCAACGCCAGGATTGGGCGTTCAACACCCAGAAGGGAAGCGCGCCTCTGACTTCATGGCCCCCTGCTGGTGTTGAATGCTAGGTTGGACGTTTAGCTCCCAGGGGAGAGCTGCCAGTATTTTTGTTTCTTGCTCCATGCTTCTCCAAATTGCTCCGAATTTCACCTAAAACCATAAAAACACAAGAAAAACTCAAAGTAGCATGCAAAGGTGAATTTTGCACTAAAATATAATAAAACTTAATAAAATCTAACTAAAAACAATATAAAAATAACTAAAAAAAGGGTATAAGATGCTCACGCATCACAACACCAAATTTAAACTGTTGCTTGTCCTCAAGCAACCAAAAACAATATAAGACCAAGGAAGAGAAAAATACATAAGATTAATCTTGTCATTCACGCTCAAGTCTAATTATTAAATGGAGCTATCAACACTCTATTTCTGAATAGCTTTGGCATCTCACTATCCTTTGAAGTTCAGAAATATTGGTGTCCCTTAGAACTAGAACTTGGATGATATTATTGATTCTCTTTTTTAGGTTCTTGTTGATTCTTGAATACAGCTTTTATTTCTTTTGGTGCTTTGCACCTTTGAGCCTAGCCGTGACTCTAAGTGTTTTGTTTTCAAGTTTAGCTTGATACATAAACACCACGAGCACTTAACTAGGGGAACCCTTTGGATTCGACTTTATATTTGCTTTTATTCCCAGACAGTGGTGCTCAGAGCCTTAGGCGTACTCTTTAACAGCATTTGGTCATGACTTTAAATGTTCAGTCTCAAGGGTTACTTGACACTTTCACACCACAAGCATTTAGTTAGGAAAAACCACTCTTTTGAGCTTTTAGATCAATTTTGACCCTCCTAACCATTATTGCTCAAAGTCTTGGACCTTTTCTTTGGATTTTTTTTTAATTTTTTTTTTTTTGCTGTTTCTTTTGTTTCAAGGATCAATCTTTTTCTTATTTTAGAGAATCAATAATATTTTTCTAAGTTCCTATTCTTCAAGAATCAATATACTCAACTTTAAGATCAAACATGCACAGTTAAATCATACATTCAGAAAATAGAGATAAAGCCACCACATCAAAGTAATTGAATAACTCATAATATAACTCCAGATCTTATGCATTTTACTTCTTCTTTTTCAATAATATTTTATTTTTAGGCTTGATGCGGACTACATAAGACATCTTTAAATAAAACGAAAAAGATGCTACTACTAGAAAACAAAGAAATCCTAAGAGTGATCATGCAACTAGAATAGAAAACAGATAAAAAAATGAAATACTAGGAAAACAGAGATAAAATAAAGACAGGGAGAATGGAACTAGACCACCTCAGTGATGGCGGCTACTGCTCCCTCCAGGGAATCCTCTGGAGAGTTTAAGCTCCTCAATATCACACCCCTGCCTCCTCTGTTCTTCCATCAATCTCCTTTGATCTTCCATCATCTGATGGAGGATAGCATACTGGTCCTGATGTTTCAGCCTCAGCTGATCAACTGATGATGTCAGCTCCCCTAGAGATGTCGTCAATTGATCCCAATAGTCACGGGGAGGGAAGTACATTCCTTTAGGCATCTCTGGAATATCTTGTGGAGGTGGTAGAACTGGCTCTTGCTACGGTCCTTACATGGGCTCCCTAGCGTGCTCCATACCCTTCTTTGCGATTCGTCTCTCTTTGTCAATTAGGGTATCTCCCTCTATGTGAGTTCCAACTGCTGCACATAATTGGTAAATTAGATGAGGGAATGCCAGTATTGCTTGGGTGGAGGGCTTGTCAGCTACTTTGTAAATCTCTTGAGGGATCACCTCATGTACCTCCACCTCACTGCCAAGCATGATGCAGTGGATCATCACTGCTTTCTCGATTGTAACCTCATAGCGGTTACTCGTAGGGATGATAGAACGTTGAATGAATTCCAACCATCCTCTAGCCACTGGCTTAAGGTCAAGCCTAACTAGTTGGTAAGGCCGACCTTGAGCGTCCTTCCTCCACTGAGCTCCAAGCATGCAGATATCAACAAGAACTTGATCCAGCCTTTGGTCAGTGTTGACCCTTCAAATGTATGACCGAGGGTCATTTCGTGGCTCTGGAAACTGTAGCACCACCCTCACAGTCTCGAGCCTAAAATCTATGATATGCCCTATGACCATGGTGCGCCAGTTTTTCAGCTTCGGGTTTACGCTTGTATCATGCTTCTTTGTGACCCAGTGAAGAACTGAAGATTGATGGTTTAGAAGTTATAGTAAACTCTCGTTGCAAGTATAGTTACTAAACCAAGCAATCAACCTTTCTTACAAACGTTTTGGTTGTCACAAGTAACAAACCCCTAAATAAATTGATAACCGAAGTATTCAAACCTCGGGTCGTCTTCTCAAGGAACTGCAGGGAAGTATGTTCTTATTATTGGTTATAAAGATTGTAAATTGGGGTTTTTAAGATGAGGAACAAGTAATTTAAATTGCAATTAAAATAAGTAAATGACTGTAAAATAAATAAATAACTGTAAAATAAACTTTTGGCAAGGTATGAGAAATTAGAGGTCCTATCCTAGCTATCCTTATCAATGATGATAAAAATTGAATCTTAATTCCACTTTGTTAACCTTTACTAAGACAAAGGAAGGTCAAGGGATTAATTGATTTGATCTTCGGATCCTATTTATTTCCTAAGAAAAGATTGGGATTATTGAAGTTCGATTTAATTAACAAAGATAACAATTATCAATCATGTTTGAGTTTGATAACTCCTGAGTTACTGATTTCTTAACCAAGACCAAAAGGAGAAAAGTAAATCTACTGGAATAAAAATGTCTTTAGATGGGAATAACAATAATGTAAATAAAAGAAAGCAATAATAAACTGAAATACCTCAAATAACATTAATTCAAAGAGTAATCTGTAACATAGAAGAATTCATAAATAAAATTGGAAAAATAATAAAAAGGAATATTGAACCTGATAAAAAGAGATAATCCTGAAAGCGCATAAAATCCTAAATCTAAATCCTAATCCTAAAGAGAGGAGAGAGAGGAGAGAATCTCCCTCTCAAAACTAAATCTAAATCATGAAAAACTAACTAATTTGAGACTCTCCCTGAATGGATGCATTCCCCCACTTCATAACATCTGGTCTATGCCTTCTGGACTTGGATTTAGGCCAAAAAGGCTTCAAAATTCGCTATGAGCGTTTTCTGCAATTTCTGTTGCGTGACCTCTGTCACGTGTTCGCGTGGGTCACGCGGTCGCGTCATTCAGAGTTTTCCTTGTCACGCGGTCGCGTCAATCATGCGACCGCGTCATATGTGTTTCGCTCGAGGCGCGCGGTCGCGTCAGTCATGCGGCCGCGTCAATGCCTTTTTGCGCTGGCATGCGGCCGCGTCGCCCATGCGATCACGTGGCTGCCAGTTTCTTCAAAAATTCTGTTTTGTGCTTTCCTTCCATTTTTGTATGTTTCCTTTCCATCCTTTAAGTCATTCCTGCCTTAGAAGATCTGAATCTACTCAACACACGAATCACGGCATCGAATGGAAATAAAGGGTAATCAAAATAATTATTTTTAAGCATAGGAAACATATTTTTCACATACATCACATAATAAGGAAGGAAAAGTAAAACCATGCAATTAATATGAATAAGTGGGTGAAGGATTGAATAAATCACTCAGATTAAGCACAAAATATATCATAAAATATGGGTTTATCAACCTCCCCACACTTAAACAATAGCATGTCCTCATGCTAAGTCCAAGAGTAATGTTAGGTTAAAGTGGTGGAATGCCATGCAATGCAATCTAATCTAAATACAACTACCTAGATGCATCATGCAATTCTAATTTTTATTCACTTGTATATAAAGCTTGCATGTAGTTGAATTAATTCATATTCTCAAGGAGTCATATATATATATATAGCCAAACCTTAGATAGTTGATAAAGTGCCTTTACAATTGAAATGGGAGAGAAAAACATTTTATAAACTTGCAAGACAATTAATAATTTCAGCAGAGATATATGTTAATGAGCTATTGAACCCTCACTAGATTTTGTGTTTACTCTCTAGTCACTCAGTGTTTATTGGGTTAATCACTCTATTCTTCTTTTTATTCTTACTTTCTATAACTTTGTTCTTCATCTAACCAATCAACAATTATAGAATATAGACATACCAAAAATCATGAGGTCTGATGACATGTCATCATGTCATGTTTTTCTATGCTTTTTCATACAAGAAATTGATTATTAGTGCTTAAATATTGCATTCTTTTGTGCTTAAATGGTAGATTTCCTTGATCCTTTGATTTTATAAATTTTGTAGGAAATAAAAAAAAAAAGAAGCAAAACAGCACAAAATAAGCTAAAAAGGAGAAAAAATGAATTTTAGGGCACACTTTGAAGTGAAGCACGCTTTGGGACTTTAGGCCACACTTTTAAAAGCATGACCTATGACCATGAAGCCTTGGCACATGGATCAATATCATATGCATGCATGCATGAAATGTTTAAAGCAAATAACATTAATGCATTAAAGCATTATTAATTAAAGTCATGAAAGCATGCAACTTTAATTACTAATGCAATTGCCATTACGTTAATACATTACATTGTTAAGTAAATGGAAGCATGCATGAAACATTCATTGTTAATTAGCATTATTAAATAAGACGTTGATGAGTGCATGCATGAAATCATTAATTATTAATACCAATTAAGAATGGATGATATGAATGAACATATTCATTTAATGAATGAATGCCAAATGCGTTGAAAGCATGCATTTCACTATGCATTTCATCAGGCTTTATAATGCATTAGCATTATTAATAAGAGCAACGTGCACCAAGGAGGGAGCATCCACTCTTCCAAGGAAATTTGCTTCTAACTTCCCCCACCAAGGATCGAACTTGGAAGCTTGAGGTCCCAAGCAAGGCGCTACACATAGGGAGCTCAGTTGGTTTTCCCAACTGAGCGCTACATTCCCCCATCACCCACATTTTGGCGCAATACTTTGGCACATTAAGGGGCTGTGACACGCAACAAGAAGCACGCCAAGGATGCCATGATGCGCACAATGGGACACGGCCAAGACTAGAGCTCAGTTCAAAATTCCAACTGAGCTCTAGTGTAATGTAACATGACCAAGGGGCTCGAACGCGCACCAAATCAAGTAAGCAAGGCAACATTGGGTGCTCAGTTTGGTTTTCCAACTGAGCCATCCCTGGGAGGTGCACTTGGGCCAAAATTCACTAAAAATTCAATTTAATTTATTTCTTCACCAAATTTTAAAGCCCACCCAAATTCTTAGATCTAAATTAGGAAGTGTATAAATAGGTGTTAGTTTGATTTAGGAAAGGACTTTTAACCTCTGGAAGTTTTTTACTTTTCACTTTTGGCTTTCTTTTGATTTTCATTTTTGTAATTTTGAGCTTTTACTTTGAATTTGGATCTTAGAGAATTGGGGAGGAGAATTAATCTCTCTTCTTCCTTATTCTTGCTTGAGCACTCTTTACTTCTTGTCTTGGATCTTGGGTGGAGAATTGAAGAACTTCTGTTTCAATCCCACCTTGAGATCTCTTGTTTACTTTCTGCATAATTCTAGAATTTAAATTTCAATTCTGTTTACTGCTTCACTTTCTTTTCTTCTGTAATTTACTTTTCCATTTTCAATTTGCAATTGTTATTGTTGGATCAAGGAAGGATTTGAGATCTAGACTTGCTTTCTAGTCTCTTCCACTCCTGAGATCTTCAACATTCTTTAAATTGCTGCAAATTAAGCATCAGTCTTTCTGTTTTCGTTCTTCAAGCATTTTTACTTTTCTGTTTGAAATCTATTGCAATTCAATTCATCTTTAGTTCTTCTGTTTGTTGCAATCTACTTCTGCTTGTTTAAATTCTGCAATTCTAGCTCCCAATCCCTTTTATAATTCAAGCAATTTACATTTCTTGTACTTTAAGATTCAGTCATTTACATTTCTTGCAATCTAAGTTTCTGCAATTTACATTACTTGCACTTTAAGATTCAGCACTTTTAATTCTTGTTCTCTTTAATTTATTGCAATTCTTCCCTCTCCCTTTACAATTCATGCAATTTAGTTTTTGCCAGTTCCAAACCATTCAACCAATACTTGATTCGCTTGACTAAATCAACCACTAAACTAAAATTGCTCAATCCTTCAATCCCTGTGGGATCGACCTCACTCATGTGAGTTATTATTACTTGATGCGACCCGGTACACTTGCCGGTGAATTTTGTGTTGGATCGTTTTCCACACATCAAGTTTTTGGCGCCGTTGCCGAGGATTGATTTAGATCAACAATGATTAAGTGGGTGAGAGGTCTAGATCAAGCATTTTCTTTATTTTGTTCTTTGTTTTAAGTTGAAACCAAGGTGTTTGAGCTATTGCCTCACTAAGAAATTCTCTCTCTATGACATGAATTTCAATTTTCATTGATGTTTACAAAATACAAATGGAGTACAACTCATCTTATAGTCAAACAAAATTTTATGGGATATTATCCACCATCATCAATCTCTAATGGTGGTTGGGAATATCACCAAGAGACTTCAAATTTTGGGCACTCCAATTCATGGAGCTATGCTTCAGAACCACAAGATGAGAAAGAAAATCATATGGGATATTTCCCTCCACCACAAAATGATTCAAGTCATTATTCCAATGGTGGCTGGGAGTATTACCAAGAAACTGCAAACTCTGAGCAGTTAACTCACATGAGAGATTGTCCAACCTCACCTCCCACTTCTACATTTGAAAATTCTTCATCACCTAAATATTCCTGGACACAAACTTCCACGAACCAAAGACTCTCAAAGCTTGAGTCCATGTTCAACAGAATTATAGAGGAACAGCAACAATCCCGGAGAGAACTAGAAATCCTTTCTCAGGAGACGGATGAGCAATTGGAGGACACAGAGAAACGCTTAGAACTAATAAGCAAGGAAAATGAAGACCAATTGATGGGTGTCAAGGATAAAGTGGAAGAGCAAGATGAGGAGGCTACTGCATCAAGTGAACTTTTAATGAAGAATGAGGTGGTAAAAAATGAAACTGCACTTGAGGTGACAAAGGAACATGAACATTCACAACCCTCACAAACTTCCCTTGAATCTGTGATCGAAAAATATGAAGAGGAGAGGGAGAAATCTTGGGAAGAACAACAAACCTCCTCCATAAAAGAACTATTAAGTCAAATGTTGAGTGCAAAGAAAGGAGTGGAGGAACAAAAAAGTAAGGAAGTCATTCAAGAAAATTCACACTCAAGTGGGGCAGATAAGTACATAAAGGAAGAGCTCATTGAGCCACTAATTCAAAAGGCTCAGGATGAAGACAAAACTCCAATAATCACACAGTAACCAAGTCTTGAATCCAAAGGAGTGAAGCAACTAGCAAGAGCACCAATCCTGTCCCTGATCTAGCAAGCAAGATTAATCAAGCCATTTGCAAAAGGAAGCTTGTTGAGGAAAGGCCAAGACAAGGGACACTAGCTGAATCTTCTCCCCCCTTAAAGTCATTCCTATTAACAAACTAGAAGAAGAGGAAGAAAGTGAACAACACGTCAACCGTAGGTATATATTCTCTTCTCTACTTTGTTTTCGTTCTTTGTTTTGTTTAAATTCAATAAATTGGCATATGGTTACATTCTAAGTTTGGTGTTGCCTTGCAACAAATTGTTTTCAATCTTTTTGGATGATTGCATCAAATCAAAAATGAAAGTGACACACCAAGATTCTAAGTTTAGTGTGCCACTTATTTCTATGCAATTCATTCAAGCAACACTACTTGTCTGCATAATCATAATGCCTCTGCAGTTTTATTTTTCTCTTTTAATTTGACACTTTTTCATTCTACTTTCTTTAGTCATTTTTCTGTTTTTAAATGCTTTCATTTTAGTTTGCTTCTTTATTGTGTTTGTTAATACATTACCAAGAGAGCTTTATTCATGACAGATTCTTAGCTTGGTGATTATACTTAACAAATAACAGTTTCACTTGCTTAGTTTTAATTCAAATAAATTGACATATGATTGCATTCTAAGTTTGGTGTTGCTATGCAACAAAAATTTGGTTCCAATTCTTACAAGATACTTGCATTAATTCCAAGTGAAAGTGTCACACTAAGTTTGGTGTGCCACTTATCTTTTATGCAATGTATTGTGCACACCTTCTTATCTATGCAATCAAAATGTCTCTGTCTCTTGTGCCTTGATTATTATCTTTAATTTTGCTTGCTTAGAACACATGTACTACTAACTTTTCATTATGTAAGACATTCATGATCCATCTTAGCCCCATAGCCATTGTTCTAATTGTTGCTTGAGGATGAGCAAGCATTCTGAGTTTGGCAAGGGAAAGACGAAGAATAGAGGAGAAAGGACAACAATAATGAAGATGAACTACAAGGTTGTAAAGTTTCTTTTCTTCTCATTTGTTTCCAGCACTTAAATTGCATGATTGTCTTCATCTTCTCTGTTTACATGTGTGTATGAATAAAGCATAGCTTGAATCCTGATTTGTAACATGTTGCTGTGACATTATGACTACCAACTTGAGTTTTGTGAATTCAAAAGCAAAAAAAAAGCATCATGATCATAAACAAACAAGGAATTAAAGAAGAACTTACCATGTGCATACAAGTATTGGAAGGCTAGTATGTTTGATTGTTGCTCAATTGCATTAGATTTTATTTAATTGAAGTTTTCATCTAGGACATTTTGTGAAATCTTTCGAAATCATGAAAACCTTGAAAAAAGCAAAAAAAAGGGCAAGAAAAGAAAAAGGGAAAGAATGAGAAAGCTGAAGGCTCTGAGTACCAATGACAATTTCATTGTTAAGTACTTGTGGTGTTTATGTATCAAGTAAGATGCTTGAAAACAAAACACTTAGAAGTCAAGGCTAGGCTCAAGTGCAAAAGCACTCCCTCAAAGCTCAAGGTTCTGAGCATCAATGATTAGAGAGTCAAGAAAAGAAAAGAAACAAATGAGCTTAATGAAGTCCTCTAATTAAATGCTTGTGGTGCTTATGTATCAAGTGGTAATACTTGAAGACAAAGCATTTAGAGTCGTAGTTTTGTTATCAACTCATGGGGCAAACAACCCAAAACGAGAAACTAATAAAAAAAATCAAAAGCTTGTTTCAAGGAAGAAATATAAGAAAAAGATTTCATAAATTGAGCTAGATAGAAGCATCAATCAATTATATTTCTTTTGTGATTGTGGCATGCATAGAAAACTAGCTAACCATGAACATTGAGTTGCTATTCTTCTTACCCTGGGTTGTCAATCTTAATTGCATGATTCTTTTCTTGCTTGGGGACAAGCAAGGTTTAAGTTTGGTGTTGTGATGACATGTCATCATGTCATATTTTTCTATGCTTTTTCATACAAGAAATTGATGATTAGTGCTTAAATATTGCATTTTTTTATGCTTAAATGGTAGATTTCCTTGATCCTTTACTTTTATAAATTTTGTAGGAAATAAGAAGAAAAAGAAACAAAAAAGCACAAAATAAGCTAAAAAGAAGAAAAATGAATTTTAGGGCACACTTTGAAGTGAAGCATGCTTTGGGACTTTAGGCCACGCTTTTAAAAGCGTGGCCCAGGACCATGAAATCTTGGCACATGCATCAATATCATATGCATGCATGCATGAAATGTTTAAAGCAAATAACGTTAATGCATTAAAGCATTATTAATTAAAGTCATGAAAGCATGCAACTTTAATTACTAATGCAATTAGCATTACGTTAATACATTACATTTTTAAGTAAATGGAAGCATGCATGAAACATTCATTGTTAATTAGCATTATTAAATAAGGCGTTGATGAGTGCATGCATGAAATCATTAATTATTAATACCAATTAAGAATGGATGATATGAATGAACTTATTCATTTAATGAATGAATGCCAAATGCGTTGAAAGCATGCATTCACTATGCATTTCATTAGGCTTTATAATGCATTAGCATTATTAATAAGAGCAACGTGCACCAAGGAGGGAGCATCCACTCTTCCAAGGAAATTTGCTTCTGACTTCCCCCACCAAGGATCGAACTTGGAAGCTTGAGGTCCCAAGCAAGGCGCTACACATGGAGAGCTCAGTTGGTTTTCCCAACTGAGCGCTACATTCCTCCATCACCCACATTTTGGCGCAACACTTTGGCACACCAAGAGGCTGTGACACGCAACAAGAAGCATGCCAAGGATGCCATGATGCGCACAATGGGACACGGCCAAGACTAGAGCTCAGTTCAAAATTCCAACTGAGCTCTAGTGTAATGTAACATGACCAAGGGGCTGGAACGCGCACCAAATCAAGCAAGCAAGGCAACATTGGGTGCTCAGTTTGGTTTTCCAACTGAGCCATCCCTGGGAGGTGCACTTGGGCCAAAATTCACTAAAAATCCAATTTAATTCATTTCTTCACTAAATTTTAAAGCCCACCCAAATTCTTAGATCTAAATTAGGAAGTGTATAAATAGATGTTAGTTTGATTTAGGAAAGGACTTTTAACCTCTGGAAGTTTTTTACTTTTCACTTTTGGCTTTCTTTTGATTTTCATTTTTGTAATTTTGAGCTTTTACTTTGAATTTGGATCTTAGAGAATTGGGGAGGAGAATTGATCTCTCTTCTTCCTTATTCTTGCTTGAACACTCTTTACTTCTTGTCTTGGATCTTGGGTGGAGAATTGAAGAACTTCTGTTTCAATCCCACCTTGAGATCTTTTGTTTACTTTCTGCATAATTCTAGAATTTAAATTTCAATTCTGTTTATTGCTTCACTTTCTTTTCTTCTGCAATTTACTTTTCCATTTTCAATTTGCAATTGTTATTGTTGGATCAAGGAAGGATTTGAGATCTAGACTTGCTTTCTAGTCTCTTCCACTCCTGAGATCTTCAACATTCTTTAAATTGCTGCAAATTAAGCATCAGTCTTTCTGTTTTCATTCTTCAAGCATTTTTACTTTTCTGTTTGAAATCTATTGCAATTTAATTCATCTTTAGTTCTTCTGTTTGTTGCAATCTGCTTCTGCTTGTTTAAATTCTGCAATCCCAGCTCCCAATCCCTTTTATAATTCAAGCAATTTACATTTCTTGCACTTTAAGATTCAGTCATTTACATTTCTTGCAATCTAAGTTTCTACAATTTACATTACTTGCACTTTAAGATTCAGCACTTTTAATTCTTATTCTCTTTAATTTACTGCAATTCTTCCCTCTCCCTTTACAATTCATGCAATTTAGTTTCTGCCAGTTCCAAACCATTCAACCAATACTTGATTCGCTTGACTAAATCAACCACTAAACTAAAATTGCTCAATCCTTCAATCCCTGTGGGATCGACCTCACTTATGTGAATTATTATTACTTGATGCAACCCGGTACACTTGTCGGTGAGTTTTGTGTTGAATCGTTTTCCACACATCAAGGTCTTTAGTTAAGGTTGTAATGGGGACAAGGTAAAGATAAGGGTATATGTATAAGGCTAAGTGAGCTAATAAGTGAATCCTTGATTAGTCTAAGATCTCACATAACATACATACTTTGTAAAGCAAAACTTTTTTACCTATGTTCCCACTTTTTCCCACTTTTGATGTTACATGCTCATACTTTAACTTTTGTCCCATGTGCATTTATTTTGCATTTGGGGAATTCTTTTGTATCCCCTTTATTCCAATACTGAAAAATAACATTTTTTTATTATTTTTTATTATTATTATTGCACATGGTAATTCAATTATTTGATTTTAAATGAGCATGCTTTCCAAAATAAAAATTTTTTATTTTGAATT
Organism: Arachis ipaensis; assembly: GCF_000816755.2. Lineage (NCBI taxonomy): Eukaryota > Viridiplantae > Streptophyta > Magnoliopsida > Fabales > Fabaceae > Arachis > Arachis ipaensis. Next base: position 31,878,137 of record NC_029785.2, read on the forward strand.
ATTTTATTCTTTTCAACTTTTCTACCCTTTTATTTTTATCATCCATATTCCCAATAGGTTCTCCCACATTTAAACCATACATACTTCCTATCTTAAGCTACCAAGGATTCAACTTGGGATTTTTATTTTGTTTTTCTGCTTAAGGCTAGTATTGTGGCTTATAGAATAAGAGGGGGTTTAAAGCCTCAAGGGGGCTAACAAGGGTGATGTAAAGGGTAGGCTAATTTAGGATAAGTGAGCTAAAATTAAACAATAGCCTCAATCGCTCTCTTGGTATGTATTTCTATTCTATAATCGGACATATAGATTAAAACAAAGTAAAGAACATCAGAATAAAAAAGAAGGGCGGAACACACAGGAATAAAAATTATAGTTTGAATGTAACCATACAATTAAGCTCAAAACTCACAGGCTGTGTGTTCTCTAACTCAGAAATCATATATGAATTATGTATGTCATGCAAGTAAAATTAAAAGTTTTCATTATTCACAATGTAAAACTTAAGGTGGATTTAAAGTTCTAGTATTTTTTCTTGATGAAATGTTTTAAAAAAATTAACTAACTAACATGTAATGCTACATATACAAGTCGTGTGGACTGTTTCTTATTATGTTCAAGTTCCTAGTTTACTCCCTTTTTATATTTTTCAATTTAAACTAAGCTATCTTATGCTAAAAAGGGTAAACTATACTAATTAATCCACAATTTCTATAACTAATAAGTTAGAATTGCTACTAAACTAAATGGCTAAAATATGAACTAAAAATACAAAATGCAGAAATAGAGTAAAAATACATAAAATAGCAATATATAAGTACTGAGAGAATAAAAATAAAAATAAAGAGAAAAATACAGAAAAATAGCAAAATAAAATGAGAGTCTGTAGTGGTTCACCAAAAAAATACGCCAGAGATGGCGACCTCCCCACACTTAAAATGAAGCATCGTCCCTGATGCTCACTCAAGCAGGGTGTGAAGGGGTGTCATCACTGGAAGGGTGGGTAGCTGGAGTCTCTGTGGTGGTAGTCTGAAGATCTGCCTGCTGCAGAGGAGGTGCTGACTGGATAGGGATCTCTGGGTCTACAGCCTGAATCTGAGGCGGAGCCTCCTGATGTGATGTAGCCTGCTCTGTGCCTGCCTGCGCAGCCTCACTCTATGGATGGGTCTCTGCCTCATGATCATCCACCTCCTCCTCAGATGCCTCGGATGGTGTGTCAGGCTCGGAGGGGATGTCGCCAGATCGTATCATCAGCTTCAGGTGCTCATAGCGTCGCTTGTTGCGACGCTCCATCTGGTCAAGCCGTCGAAATAGGCGGTGCACTAGGTGATAGATGGGCTCTGAGGCAGGTGGAGGTGCAGTGGTGGTAGTAGGGGTAGCTGTGGAAAAAGAGGGGCCGGCAGATGGTGTGGCTGTCTCAGCAGTAGCAGTGAGAAATGGAGGTCTGTAGCCCAAAGCCAGAAAGTTCCTACTGTGAGGGATAATCTTCTTGCATTCTGCAGCAGGTGGCTTCTCATCAGCATCCTCCCAAGGCACGTCAGCTCGACGGCCTAGCTGTGTAATCAGATAAGGGAAGGGAAGAGTGCCTTGGATGTGGACCCTGGCCATATAGTACCGGATAAAGCGTGGCAGGTACAGTTCCTTACCCTCCATCACACACCATAGGAGGGTGATCATAGCGGCAGGGATCTCTGTCTCATGGGTATTCGGCTTGACAAAATTTCTCAGGATCTGGTGCCATAGCCGAGCCTCATCATTTAAGTAAATCCGCTTAATTCCCTTTGGCATGGTAGTGTTCTAACCCATAATCCAAGGAACGGTCGGGTCAAGGGCTATCTTGGCCTTGACTGCATCCCAATCAAACTTCATGAAGCACATATCCTCCTCAGCTCTTTGATAACCATCCAGCTGATCAGATTTAGGCAGAAGTTTCAGAACATCTTCAATGGCCTCTTCAGTGACCAGAATCTGCTTCCCCCTAAGGTTCACTGCATCTAGGGAAGTCTTGAAGTAATTGTAGTAGAATTCCCTTACCCAAGATGCATTGACCTCAGTCAGGTTTCTCTCCAAGAAGTACCAGCCTCTTTGTTTGATCTGATCAGAGGTGTATTGCTGGAGTTCTTCTGGGATCTTCAGAGTCCTCTCCAGGTACAGGTTCCTGGAGGTTGCAAACACCGGATACTTCAGCTCACAGTATCAGTTTGCAAACTTTACTGGATCAGTAGCAGGGAGTAGCTGGTCGGCCTTTTCCTACGGGGTAAAGTTTTTCTCCCGCCAGGAGTCATCGTGCATGATATCCATGATGGACATAGCGGATTCTCCTCTTTTACGTTTGCCAGTAGTAGCCTTTACTTTTCCTTTTCTTTTACTTTTCCTACTACACATTCCTATTTCTGTTCTAAGTGCTACACATGATCATAAACATTAGAAATATGTGAAAAACTATGAAAATCAATAGAAAATAAAAGGATATGAAATCAAATACAAATAAACTAAAATAACATAAAAGAAAGTAAAAGTAGACTATAAGATACGTATGGTTCGGTTGCCTCCTAATGAGCACTTCGTTACCGTTATTAGTTTGACGGATGATGGGATATTTTGGTGGAAAAAAACGAATTTCTCCAAAACACCCAAATCTAACCGGCAAGTACACCGGGTCGCATCAAGTAATAATAACTCACGGGAGTGAGGTCGATCCCACAGGGATTGAAGGATTGAGCAATTTTAGTTTAGTGGTTGATTTAGTCAAGCGAATCAAGATTTGGTTGAGAGATTTGTGATTTGCATAATTTAAATTGCAGAGAAAGTAAAGGGAGTGGGTAAATTGCATGAAAGTAAAGAGAACTGAAATTTAAAGTGCTGAATCTTAAAGAACAAGAAATTAAATGGCAAAGACTTAGAACGCAAGAAATATAAATTGCAGAATCTTAAATTGCAAGAAATGTAAATGGCTTGAATTGTAAAGGGAATTGGGAATTGGATTTGCAGAAATTAAACAAGGAAAAGTAAAATTCAACAAGCAGAGGAGTAGAAGATAACTTGGATTGAACCGGATCTAAAAACAGAATTGTAATTGAGATTGAAAAAACATTAAACAGAGGATGTAAAATTGGAATTTAGATCTCAGGACCCAGGAGACTAGATAACCAAGTCTAGATCTCAATGCCTTCCTAGATCCAACAAGAGTAATTGCAAAGGAAATGTAAATTGCAGAGAAAGTAGATGAAGAAGCAATTAACAGAAACTGAAATTCAATTAAGCAGAGAATTAAACAAGATCCCAAGGTGAGATTGAAACAGAAGTTCTTCAATTATCCACCCAAGATCCGAAGCAAGAAAATTAAAGAGTGATGGGCAAGAACAAGGAAGAAGAGAGATCAATTCTCCTCCCTAATTCTCTTGAATTAAAACAACAATGCTAGAATGTAAAAGAAAGCTCTCTACTGCAAGTATTGAAAATTCTAAAAAGGAAGCTCTCCGAAAAACTTAAATCCTATGCTATTTATACACTTTCTTCAAATGGTCTTCAAGCCTTCAATTGGGCCTTTGCTCTTGATGGAATTGGGTTGATAGAGGCCTTGGTTGATTGCTCTTGGAGTCTGGAGAAGAACCGAATTGAACCGGGTTTGGAATCATGAAAGCTTGAGTAAAAGTTTGAGTAAAAGTTTGAGGCGAACTTTTACTCAAACTTTTCACATCAGCCACCCTCTTTTGCTGATACCAACGTTGGGGCAAAAGTTTAGGGTCAAACTTTTGCTCCAACGTTGGCCTCCCCTTGCACACTCATGGCGCCAACGTTAGCCAAAAAGTTAGAGGCTAACGTTGGCGCAAACTTTCGCTCTCCAGGGTGTGTTTTTCATGCGCCAACGTTAGCCAAAAAGTTAGAGGCTAACGTTGGCGCAAACTTTTGCTCTCCAGGGTGTTGATTTGTGATGCCAAAAGTTTGCCAAAAAGTTTGAGGCAAACTTTTGCTCCAGCTTTTTGCCCAAAAGTTTGCACAAAAGTTTGGGGCAAACTTTTGGTCCAGCTTTTTGCCCAAAAGTTTCCACAAAAATTTGAGGCAAACTTTTGGTCCAGCTTTTTGCTCCCTGGTTCATTTTCATTTATTCCAAAAGTTTGAGCTAAAGTTTGAGGCATTTTATGTGGATATGTAAACACTCACCTCTTATTGACTCTTAAGCCTAGAAAGTCTCCTTCAAGCTTAAGTAACATACTGCTATGACCTCTCATTATTTCTTTATCCTTGGCTATTATTTTGTTCATAAGCTTTATTTGAGTGTCATGTGTAGCAAGTTCATTTCCTTTTCTTTATACTTGACACATTATTCACTATGGACACTTGGCTCACATTCCTTCTTAGAACATTGATGCCCAGCACCTCTTTGGGCTACTAAATGCCTTGTAGTTAGGTTGCTCTTGATAGTAGATTTTCAGCTGATGATCCCAGGTTAGTTAACTCAAGTCATCAAGTGTTGATGCACTCCAAAGAGCTTAATAATCCAAGCAGATCCTAATACAAAGACACCACAGGCATATATTCTAAGGTTCAAGCTATTGGTGTCCAGCTTTGTTTCTTTTTGTTTTTCTTTTGTTCTGCCACTCTTTGGCTATTCCTTTTTCTCCCCTTTTTTTTTCTGTCTTTTTGTTTTTCTGTCTAACCAAGGACTTTTATTTGATTGAGATTCATAGACAGTAGGCGTTTTCCTCTTGCCTTTGTTGAATTCTCATGTACTGTTGTGATAATCTTCCAATTGCTTCCTGCATTTGAGTCATGTCCAGATTATTATGTAGAGGAATGTGTTGCTGTTCCTCCTCCTCTGGTGGCTCTTCTTCCTCTTGTAATTCTTCTCCCTCCATTGGTTCTTCTCTTTGCCTTCTTCGGCCTTGATGTGCTTCAGGAGCCATCATCATTCTTTCAATGGTTATAGGCATGCCTTGACTTAATCACATTGGATTCTCCTCTTCCATTGGCACTTTAGCCTTTGCACACAACCTCCAAATGGTACTTGGATAGTATAACCAAGACCCGGCCGAGTTCTTCTCAGCAAGCTTTTGAATGTCTTTTGCCAGGATTTCATGAACTTTTACCTCTCCTCCCACAATAATGCAATGCAACATAACAGCTCTATTCTTGTTAACTTCTGAGGTGTTTACTGTGCCCAGAATTGATCTTTTCAGCAACTCATACCATCCCTTTGCTTCCGGGGTAAGGTTAACTCTCTTCAAATACTTGTATTTGTTTTTGTCATCTCCTTCCCATTCTGAGTTTTCCATACAAATATCTCTAGCAATCCCATCATAATCCGGATCACCATTTACCCTTTGGTGGTATCCCGGTTCACTAAAGCGGACTGACTTTAGTCCCAAGACTTTCTTGATTGCATCCGAGCTAAAATCTACTTCCACTCCCCGCACATAGCTCTTGTATGTTGGGGCCTCACTCATGTCAAGCCTTGAGACATTGGCATAGAACTCTCTTATGATATTAGCATTGATTCGGGTGATTGGTGATATGAGTTCCTCCCACCTCCTCTTTCGAATTTTGTCCTTCATTTCTTGGCATCCATCA
>NC_029785.2:31883754-31888338 GCF_000816755.2 Arachis ipaensis
ACATGCATGGCTTGGAGGTGGTATGTTATTTAAATGAACAATGAAGGGCTAGGATGCAATTAGATGCTATGTGAGTCAAAGGTGTGCATGTAAGGATGAATGAAGACAAAGCTTCCTCCTTCAATTGTCTCTGCCGTGATCATTTCAAGGAGTGGCAGATTCTCTTTTTGAGGCATGTGATGAGATTTTGTCCTCATGCTATGCTTTCCTTTGTCTTGTCTCTTTCATCAAGTGTTCTTTGACCACCTAGTCATCACAACAAGACAACACACATTAGCTATATCAAACCGTGGCAATGGTGCTTTTTTTTTTCATTAACACTATATGAATCACCATTCCTTATATCCATTTGAACCGTGACTTTTCTTGGAGGACACCAAACTTAATGTTTGGTCATATAGTTGAAAATATGTGTTTCTTCCTCCAACTAGTGAAATTGAAATCCCAATGTCATTCTTGGTCAAATGTTTATAAGAAATGTTTTCATCATAATTTTCCTTTTTCTCTCTTTTTTTTTCATGAAGGATCAATTGTGTCCCTAAATCCGTGCATCAAAGTTTGGTGAACACCAAACTTGTATCTTGCTTAAGGGGTAAATGTGAGATGCTAGTAGTAAATCACAATTGATGCCTTCATCACAGAATATGATTTCTTTTTAATTGAAAGGTTTCAGTAAGAGATAATGTATGATCATTGATGCATGATTTTTTTATTCTCATGAGAAGAGAAACATCAAACTTTGTGTTTGGTCATATGCTAGGCATATAGTATGAAAATGTTTGTAACACTGGTTTGGTGTGCTTGAAGGCACACCAAACTTTAGAAGTCTTAGCATATGTAAAAAAATTTGCATGCATTCATTGAGTATGTCCATGAAAAAAAAATTTTCATGCTCAGATGATCATAGCTTATTGAATTTAAAATGACATAAATCTTAAATCATGGGTTGCCTCCCATGGAGCGCTCTTTTATTGTCACTAGCTTGACATTGGAGCTTTCTTTTATGGTGGTTGAGGATTGTAGTGCCTCAACTTGTTTCCCCTGACTGTGATCCTCCTCTTTGTTCTCTGGTGTTCAATTTCAGCGTGCTCTAATGAGAGTATGTTGCTGACAGTGTAATAGTCATCAGTCTGTTGGCTTGCTCCCAGCTGTTGATATGTCAGTTGCACTTTGTCACCTTTGGAAAGCCCCTCTGTTGGAATCTTCCTGTTCTTCCAACCCTTTTTGTTTTGCTTATGCGTTTCATCCTTTCTTTTGTTGACCTTTCTTTTCTGGCCGTAGGCTTACCTTGGGGAACTTTCATTCTTTCAGTGGCTAATACTCCAATATTCTCTTGGACTTCTTCATCAGTTTGCACAATCTTTTGCCTTGGGATGTTGTTGTGAATCGCCTTGTTCCTTTCTTCCTTTAACTGTGATTCTTCCTTGTCAAGTTCCATATAGTTTTTCTTCTCATTACCAAACTGTGCTTCTGGTAACACCTTCAGAGTGACACTCTTATCATGCATTCTGAGAGTTAATTCTCCTTCCTCTATGTCTATGATAGCTCTAGCAGTGGCCAAGAATGGCCTTCCCAGAATAATAGAGTCACCATCATCCCCTTCTGAATCTAGAACCACAAAATCTGCAGGGTATATTGTCCACCTTGACCAGAAGGTTTTCAATCATACCCCTGGGGTATACCGTTGACTTATCTACTAGCTCTAGAGATATCTGTACTGGTTTAACTTCCTCTATATGCAACTTTTTTACCAAGGAGGATGGTATTAAGTTGATACTTGCTCCTAGATCGCACATTGCTTTAGTGATGGTTAATTCCCCAATGGTGCAAGGTAGCAAAAAGCTCCCTGGGTCCTCAAGTTTAGGAGGAAGCCCTTTTTGAATCAAGGCTCTGCATTCCTCAGTAAGCAGTATGGTTTCTTTCTCATCCCAACTTCTTTTCTTATTGATAAGCTCTTTCAAAAATTTGGCATACAAAGGCATTTGCTCAAGTGCTTCAGCCAAGGGAATATTGATTTCCAGCTTTTTGAAAGTCTCAAGGAACTTATGAAAATGTTGGTCCTTAGTTTCTTTGTTGAACCTCTGGGGATATGGCAGTGGAGGTGTGATGCTCTTTCCTATTTGCTGCAGTCCCTGAGTTACTTCTTTTGAACCGTGTGGTTGGTTGTCCTTCTCTTTGAGTTTCTCAATGCTCTTGTTTGGCATCACAACTTGATCCTTGGTTTCATCTGCCTTTGTTTGCTCCTTATCTTCTATTGGCCTTTTGCTGCTCTCTGTTGCTTCTTTGTAGTGTCATTATTGCTCATCAATGTTCTCCCACTCCTTAATTGTATTGCCTTGCATTCTTCCTTAGGATTTGGAATTGTGTCACTCGGCAGAGAGCTTGAAGGTCTCTCAATAGAGATCTGCTTGGAGATTTGCCCCATCTGCCTCTCTAGGCTCTTTATGGAGGCTTCATGGTTCTTGGTTGTCATTTCCTGGTGTTTCAACATTTTATCCATCAGGGTCTCCAAGTTGGTGAGTCTTTGAGATTCAGGTGATACTTGAGGTGGGTTATGAGATGTGGGTGGTGGATGGTAGGCATTTTGGTTGGTGGGTTGGTTATTGGATTGGTACTGATTGGGGTTGGGGTAGTTGTTTTGAGGTTTTCTGTAGAGGTTTTGGTTAGTTTGCTGCTGGTTGTGGTTTTGGTTGCTTCTTGGGTTGTTTTGGTTTGAGTTCCTCTGCCATGGTTGTTGGTTTTGGGTATGATTATCTCCCCACCTGAGGTTTGGGTGGTTCTTCCAGGATGAATTGTATGTATCACCATACACTTCATTTGGTCCTTGGTTGTGCATATACTGTACTTGCTCTTGTTGTTGTTCTTCTTGAGTTTCTTCATTTTGCCCCCATGTGGATGATGGTTGGCTTGTGTTAACTGCTGCAACTTGGAGGCTATCAATCCTCTTGGCCATTCCATGCTTCATACAGATTTTTAGCATCCAATTGTGTGAATGTTTGCACCTCAGTTTTCAGCCTGATAACTCTTTGAGGTGGATAGAATTTGGCTAGAAATTTAGTCACCAAATCATCCCAGCTAGTGATGCTTCCCTGAGGAAAAGTTTCAAGCCATTGTGCGGCCTTGTCCCTTAATGAGAACGGGAACAGCAAAAGCTTGTAGGTCTCAGGATTTACGCCATTGGACTTGACAGTGTCACAAATTCTTAAGAAGGTAGATAGATGTTGATTTGGATCCTACAATGGTCCTCCCCAAACGAGCAGTTATTTTGGACCAATGTAATGAGTTGTGGCTTCAATTCAAAATTATTTGCATTGACATTAGGGGTGAAAATGCTGCTTCCACAATGTCTAGCATTTGCAAAGGTAAAGGAGGCCAAAACTCTCCTCTGGGGTGGGTTGTTATTGTTGTTGTCTGCTCCACCAGGTGGATTGGTTGAATGTTCCTCCATATCTTGGAATTCTTCTTCCGATTCCTCTTCTCCAACAATATTTTTCCCTCTTTCAGCTCTTCTTAACCACCTGAGAGTTCTTTCGTCTTGTTCATGAAAAGTGGGTGTGGTTCTTCTTGTACCTGACATACAAGCAGAACATAAAAAACACACAAACCAGTGACACTTCAATCTACTGCTAGAATGAAGTTTTAGTTAGCTTAAGCAAAATTTCAAACAGTTAGTGGGTTTGTCAAAATTAGAGAAAAATAAAGAAAAAGTGCTTGATCTAGATCACCACCTCACTTAATCATTGTCAATCTAATCAATCCCCGGCAACGGCGCCAAAAACTTGATGGGATATTTTTGTGGAAAAAAATGAATTTCTCTAAAACACCCAAATCTAACCGGCAAGTGCACCGGGTCGCATCAAGTAATAATAACTCACGGGAGTGAGGTCGATCCCACAGGGATTGAAGGATTGAGCAATTTTAGTTTAGTGGTTGATTTAGTCAAGCGAATCAAGATTTGGTTGAGAGATTTGTGATTTGCAGAATTTAAATTGCAGAGAAAGTAAAGGGAGTGGGTAAATTACATGAAAGTAAAGAGAACTGAAATTTAAAGTGCTGAATCTTAAAGAACAAGAAATTAAATGGCAAAGACTTAGAACGCAAGAAATATAAATTGCAGAATCTTAAATTGCAAGAAATGTAAATGGCTTGAATTGTAAAGGGAAATGGGAATTGGATTTGCAGAAATTAAACAAGGAAAAGTAAAATTCAACAAGCAGAGGAGTAGAAGATAACTTGGATTGAACCGGATCTAAAAACAGAATTGTAATTGAGATTGAAAAAACATTAAACAGAGGATGTAAAATTGGAATTTAGATCTCAGGACCCAAGAGACTAGATAACCAAGTCTAGATCTCAATGCCTTCCTAGATCCAACAAGAGTAATTGCAAAGGAAATGTAAATTGCAGAGAAAGTAGATGAAGAAGCAATTAACAAAAACTGAAATTCAATTAAGCAGAGAATTAAACAAGATCCCAAGGTGAGATTGAAACAGAAGTTCTTCAATTCTCCACCCAAGATCCGAAGCAAGAAAATTAAAGAGTGCTGGGCAAGAACAAGGAAGAAGAGAGATCAATTCTCCTCCC
>NC_029785.2:31888351-31898865 GCF_000816755.2 Arachis ipaensis
TAGCTTTTTGCCCAAAAGTTTCCACAAAAGTTTGAGGCAAACTTTTGGTCCAGCTTTTTGCTCGATGGTTCATTTTCATTTATTCCAAAAGTTTGAGCTAAAGTTTGAGGCAAACTTTTGCTCAAACTTTTTGTCCTCTCTTCCTCCTAGCCATTCCTCCTTGCTTCAACCTTTCTCCAAGCTTTCTTCACCTATCATTAATCAACCAAACACATCAAAGCTTTGCTCAAAACCATGAGATATTCATTCTTTCATAATATGTGACAATTATAGCATAAAACCTCATGAAATAGCATGAATTCATACATGGTTGATTAAATCAATGGAAGCATGAAAATCTACCCAATTGGCTTGCTTATGGCTTAAGAAAGTGCATAATTCAATTGAAAACAAAAGAAAAAGGCTAGTGAAACTAGGCTAAGATGACTTGTCATCAACGGACAGCTCCTTTTATGGAGGTTCATACGGGCACAGATCTTCACTCCTCATGGTGAACTTCCTTCCTATGCTCTCATGAATCAGTTCAACATGATCCATAGACAATATCCAGTTCACAGTGTATGGTATGACTGCACTTCTTGTGAAGACAACTCTCATGCCAGGTGAAAAGTCCTCAGTTGGAATCTTTTTATTCCTCCAGCCCTTGGGTACTTTGTCCTTGGTGCCTTTTTCCTCAATGGTTGGTGGTGAATATCTAACACCAAACTTAGGTTTGATGTCAGGGGATTCTGTATGGCTTTACACAGAGAGAGAAGGTTGAAACACTAAGTGTTGTATTATAGTACCTCCTTTATTAGAGAGAGAGTAAGGGTTGGGCATCTTAAACATTATATGGTCTTCCCATAACCTCAGAAATAACTCTCCTCTCTCGACATCAATCAACGCCTTTCCAGTAGCTAGGAATAGCCTTCCAAGGATAATGGAGTCGTTATTGTCCTCTCCAATATCAAGTATCACAAAGTCTGCAGGGAGGTAAAGGTCTTCAACCTTTACAAGGATGTTCTCCACTATTCCAAATGCCCACATTAGGGACTTGTCTATCGTCTCCAATGAGATCCTTGTGGGCTGCACCTCTTGGATTCCCATCATCTTCATCAAAAAGAAAAGCATCCGATTTTTATGCTTGATCCAAGGTTGCATGGTGCCTTCTCAAATATAATGGTCCCTATAGTGCAGGGAATCAAGAAGCTTTCAGGGTCTGGGATTTTCTGAGGTAGCTATTTTTGTACTAATGTACTACACTTCTTGGTCAACACCACAGTTTTATCTCCCCTCAGGGACTTCTTCTCAGAAATCACACATTTCAAACAGGGCATATAGGGGGTTTCTTCTCCAACACCTCAACAAGAGAAATATTGACTTGTAACTTCTTAAGGACTGCCAAAAATTGAGCAATTTGCTCATCCTCAGTCTCTTTTTGCATGTCTAGAGAGTGTTGTAGTTTGGGCTCCTTTATCTCTATAGGGACGTGTACAAGTGTACTCCCAGTCTCTTCTTGAGCCTTGTTCTCCCTCAAATCCTCAGCAGCATGCTCCTCCTTGGTTTCGGCCTCCTTGTCCATAGTGAACACCTTGTACTCTTCTCTTGGATTTACCTATGTGTTACTAGGGAGAGTGTTGGGAGGTCTCTCAAGTATCCTGCTGCTCAACTGACCCATCTGTATCTCCAAGTTCTAAATTGAGGACCGAGTCTCTGCCATAAAGCTATGAGTGGTCTTGGAAAGGTCAGAAACTATCGTGGCCAAGTCCGAAAGGCTTTGCTGAGACATTTTCATCTGCTGCTGAGAGGGTTGGAATTGTCTGTTGTTGAACCTATTTTGATTGGTTCCACCCTGATTATTGAAGCCTTGTTGAGGCCTTTGTTAGTCTCTCCACCCAAAGTTAAGGTGACTTCTCCATCCCTGATTAAAATTGTTTGTATAGGGATCATTTCTGGAATTTCTAGAGGAATTTCCCATGTAATTCACTTCCTCCATGGTAGTCTGAGTAATGTCACCAACGTCTTTATAGGGTGCCTCTTGAGTGTTAATAGCTAAAACCTGCATCCCGCTTAGGTGTTAGGATATCATGCTAATTTGCTGGGATATAAGCTTGTTTTGAGCCAAAATGGCGTCCAGTGTGTCCACTTCCATGACTCCTCTCTTCTAAGTAGCCCCAATGTTCACAGGGTTCCTCTCAGAAGTATACATGTATTAGTTGTTGGCAACCATCTCAATGAGCTCGTGTGCTTCCTCAAGCGTCTTCTTCATGTGCAGTGATTCACCTGCAGAGTGATCCAGTGACATCTTGGCCATTTTAGAGAGGCCATCATAAAAGATCTCTAGCATAACCCAATCTAAGATCATGTCGGGAGGACATCTCCTGATCAACTACTTGTATCTCTCCCAAGCTTCATAGAGGGACTCTCCCTCTTTCTGTCTGAAGGTCTGGACCTCCACTCTAAGCTTACTCAGCTTCTGGGGTCGAAAGAACTTGGCCAGAAATTCAGTGACCACCTTGTCCCAAGTGTCCAAGCTTTTCTTGGGTTGAGGATCCAGCCACAACTTTACTCTGTCCCTTACAGCAAAGGAAAAGAGCATGAGCTTGTAAACCTCGAGGTTCACTCTATTCGTCTTAACAGTGTCATAGATATGCAGGAAGTCGGATATGAACTTGTTGGGGTCCTTCTGTGGGAGTCCATGAAACTGACAGTTCTGTTGCACTAGAGTGACCAATTGAGGCTTGAACTCGAAGTTGTTAGCACCAATGGCAGGTATAGATATACTGCACTCATAGAAGTCAGCAATGGGTGCAGTGTACAAGCCAAGCACCTCCCTTGCATGCTCTTCAGTGTTTAGATCAGCTGCCATAGTGGTCTCTTCAGCTTCCTTCTCAAAGTTTTCCATGAGATTCTCTATGGCTTTATAAGCTTTAGTTTGTTGCAAACGCTGCCTTAAGGTCCTCTCAGGTTCTAGATCAAAATTAAGAAGGGGTTTCTTATCCCTGTTCCTGCTCATAAACAACAAAAAACAAAGAAAAGGTGGGAGTCTCTATGTCAGAGTATAGGGAACTCCCAGTGAGATATCCAAAAAGAAATAAAATAGAAGAAAGCAAGCAATTAACGAAAAAAAAATTCAAAAATAAGAATGCAAGATTTAATCTTAAAAATTTTGAAAATTAAAACAAAAGGATTTAAAATTTTCGAAATTCAAAGAGAAAAAGGAAATACTAAAGAACACTAAACTTAAAATTTAAAACTAAGAAAAAATAAATAGTACTAATTTCAAAAATTTAAAGAAAATACTAACAGACACCAAACTTAAAATTTGAAACAGAATGAAAATAAAATAACTAAAACAAAATTCGAAAATAAATGGAAAAATAAATAAGATAAAATTGAAAATTAAGAAAAATAAACAAAATAGGAATAAAAAATTAAATATAAAGATAATTAAATAAAAACAAGTAAAAATACGTAATTTAAGCAACAAGACAACCGGTAGTTGTCAATCACAAACAATCCCCAGCAACGGCACCAAAAACTTGGTGCACGAAATTAGAACTCGCACAACTTTACCGGCAAGTGCACCAGGTCATCTAAGTAATACATCAGGTGAATGAGGGTCGATTCCACGAGGATTGTCGGACTGAGCAAGCAATAGCTATCCCATTAGACTTAGTCAGGCAAACAGTAAAAGATAGTTGTTGGGGTAAAATGCATAAGTAGTAAAGAGCAAGTAAACAATGCAAATAAACAGGTTTAGAGTAAAACAATGATGAAAAAATAGTTAAGGTCTCAGAGATGATTATCTTTCCGGATTAAAATATCTTACCAACTATTTTAACAATGAGTGATTCATTTTATAGCAAACCATAAGTGATTAAGCCCTAATCTCTTAGCGATTTAATCTCCTATAATCCTCATCGAAAGCGACTCTCGTGGTCATTCAATTCAGATCAGAGAGTGAAGTTCATAAAACTAATTTAGTGTCACAAAAATCTTAATTACCCAAAGTTAACAGGATTTTATGTCACATATCCCAATTAGTCCGGGTAATTCACAGTTTAGGAGGAGTATTTTCAAGCTGTAGCTCAAGCGAGATAGCTCTCTCGAGAATCACAAGAACTCATGTAGAATAAGGGTCATACTCTTGTTCCACCCAAATTCATAAGATTAAGTACGAAAACAACACCTTAGAATTGAATCAAACATTAATTAAAATAGAAGAATAATAATCCTAATCCATAGAAATAAATAGAACTCCTAACCTTAACCAGGAGATTTAGTTGCTCATAACTTTTCAAAGTAAACATGTTTCTGAAAAGATGCAAAAGGAAGAAGATCTCCCCTAAACATTGATCACCTCCTTAAATACTAACCAAATAATAAATGCTAATCCTAAAAGATATTATTTTAAATTAAAAATTACAAAGATAAAATAAGATAAGTCTGAGAGGTGCTAAATCCACTTGAAGGCCCAATTGGTGAGTGGCTCGGACAGCAAGCTGGCATTCAACGCCAGGATTGGGTGTTGAACACCCAGAAGGGAAGCGTGCCTCTGACTTCATGCCCCCTGCTAGCGTTGAACGCCAGGTTGGGCGTTCAGTGCCCAGGGGGGAGATGACAACATTTTTATTTCTTGCTCCAAGCTTTTCTAAATTGCTCCGAATTTCTGATAAAACCATAAAAACAAAAGAAAAACTCAAAGTAGCATCCAAAGGTGAATTTTGCACTAAAATATAATAAAACTTAATAAAATCTAACTAAAAACAACTAAAAAAGGGTATAAGATGCTCATGCATCAAGATTCCTGTATAACACATTTTATGATTAGGGTTGCAGTTAATTTAAAAATGGTATAACCAATGATGTTTACTCACGTAATATTTCGTAGCCCGCCAATAAAAAAATCTCTTCTTTGTTTTCTTTAACGAATGTACGAGTATACTTGAAGGTCTCTGTCATTGTCGCCTCATGATCTAATAACTTAGACTACACATTTTGAAGCCACATGTTAAGTGAAGTAATAATGAAATTATATTAAGAATAAACAAACTTAATAACAAAATAAAATAAATTACTTACAAGCATGGCCTTAGTCTTCATGAAAGTCACTGACCAACTGGTATACTTCGACAATCTGGCCAATGCCCTATTAGCTCTGTTGGTGAGTTGGTGACGCTTGACCCCTTCATCAGTCTCCTAATGGACGTACAATAACTTCTTAATGTCTAGGCAGAGCCAAATGGGAAGGTGATGCCGGTGCTGACGTACATCCTCCAACATCTGCTGAAGCCGCCTAACCATCCGATGGTGGAAGATCTTCCTGATCATAAGATCATGAGTCTTGTCCCATATAAAGTTCTCCTGCAGAAAGAACATTTAACACGAGTTAATCGAAAATAAATACATAATTAAATAAAATAGAAAATATAAACTAACACTAAGGTTTGAATATGTTGAGTTCTTACTGACCACTTTTGAAACCATCGCTATCTGGTCTCAGCTGCGATCTTCTTGTAGCTCGGCCATGGGTAGTCATACATCAGATTGATGATATTAGTGCACTCCTATGTACCTGCATTATTATTTGGTGCAAAGCTATCAATGAAAAACTTAGGATTAGTAGTTTACTAAAAAGTTATTCGAAGTTTTCTATAAACTTTAATTATATTTAGATTTTTTTTTAAATTTCAGCAGAGTCTCATTTATAACTAGAATACGCCAAAAATTACATCCATCAATAATTCACGTAAACAGCAATAATTATCAACAATCAACAAACAAGAATCAAGAATCAAACAGCAACATCCATCAACAATCAAGAATTATCAATTAATTAAGGTTATTAGTTTCATCAATATGGCATTATATGACTTAAGCAGCAACATCCATCAACGATCAAGAATTATTAAACACAATAAGTAGTTCAAACCTACTAAACTAAATCAAACCTATCTTAATAACTTAAATCCACTAAAACTAGAAAATTGGTGTAACTAAATTAAACTGACTAACTAAAATAGTTTGCACACAAAAGACATAAACTAGTACTCATGCTGAAGTCCCATCAGGCCAAATTGTCATCTGTACAATGAGAGGTGGTGGAAGGGCTTCTGACGGGGATCCATGAGAGGATTCTGGCACTACGGTGTCTGTCGTTGGAGGCAGCATTGTTGAATTAATAAGAGCTTGGGGTTCAAACCTTCAACTTGATTCGTCTATCCTTCTTTATTAAGAAAACTACAGCTGCATCTAGCAAATTCTTCATCAACATTATATAAGATTTGTCTATGGAGAACTAATCATTGAGTACCCTTAGAAAGCATGTCACATGTGTTTGTCTTCTATATCATTTTATCACTCCAAGATCACAAGAACATTTCATAGTGCATTTGCACGCTGGAATTCACATGAATTCTTCGAGTTCCTCCCAGATTCCTTTAAGCCTTGGGAAATATGCTGTAATTGACATTTTTCCATGTCTCCGTATGAATTGTTATTCTTGCAATTTTTCTATCCTGAAAATATCTCCTTTATAGAACCTATGCTTCAAATCATTCCAAAGTTCACAAGCATCATTACACTATCCCACACTTTGCAACATTTCTTGCTCGGCTCAAAGAAGCGTGAAGCCAAGAAAGCACAAACGTGTTACACCTATCCCAAACATCGAATGTACTATCAGAATCTTTAGGTTTTGGCAATGATCCATCAACATAATCTCATTTTTCGATTTTAGGGCTATCCATGCAGATTGAGTCCAAGAATGATAATTATGACGTGATAAAGGATCGAAACTGAGGTCAGAATAATACTTGGATTTTCACTGGTATGTAAGAAAAAGGGCTTGAAGGATCTTCATTCAAATTTAGATTCGTCTTTGTGACTTGTGATTGAAGTGGGGAAAATTGTGTCCTCTTTGCAAATTTTTGAAAATCTACCATCGTGAATTCTTGATCTTCTAAACTTGACTGATTCATTGTTCGTTCTTGTGTGTTCACCAAAAATAGGCTTGGACCACACACTAGAAGGATTTCTCTCTTTTGTGGCAGTTTTTTTCCTGATTGTGGCAATTTCAAAACCTCCAAAATTTGAGGTACCGTGAGTTCTTTTGTGATAGTTTTATAAAACTGTCACAAATCTAATTAGCGGCGGTTTTTTGTCCTTTTATGGGGTCTTTATTGTCATTGGGTGGCTGTTTCTGTCAACTTTTGTGACTATTTAAAATCTCCGCAGATAAATCTCTAAATTAAAAAAAATTGGCTACTCGTCACAGTCATCCCTTCCCAGATCCTACTCAGAATACCACAGACAAGGTTTAGACGTTCCGGATCTCAGGAATGGCCGTCAATAATTCTAGCCTATACCACGAAGATTCTAATCTTAGATTAGAAACCTAAGAGATATACATTCAAGCTTGTTTGCATATAGAACGGAAGTGGTTATCAGTCACGCGTTCATAGGTGAGAATGGTGATGAGTGTCACATAATCATCACATTCATCATGTTCTTGGGTGCGAATGAATATCTTGGAGAAGAAATAGACTTGAGTTGAATAGAAAAATAATAGTACTTGTATTAATTCATGAAGAACAGCAGAGCTCCATACCTTAATCTATGGTGTGTAAAAACTCCACCGTTGAAAATACATTAGAACAAAAGGTCTAGGCATGGCCGAATAGCCAGCCTCCCAAAGAGGGTTCAATCATCAAAACATGATTCCAGGATGATCAAAAGATGAAAATACAATAGCAAAAGGTCCTATTTATAGAAAACTAGTAGCCTAGGGTTACAGAAATAGGTAATTAATGCAGAAATCTTCTTCCGGGCCTACTTGGTATGTGCTTGGGCTGAGCATTGAAGCTTCCATGTGTAGAGACTTTTCTTGGAGTTAAACACCAGCTTTTGTGCCAGTTTGGGCGTTTAACTCCAGCTTTTGTGCCAGTTCTGGCGTTAAACGCCAGAATTCTTGAGCTGACTTGGAACGCCTGTTTGGGCCATCAAATCTCGAGAAAAGTATGGACTATTATATATTGCTGGAAAGCCCAGAATGTCTACTTTCCAAGCAATTGAGAACGCGCCAAATGGGCTTCTGTAGCTCCAGAAAATTCACTTTGAGTGCAGGGAGGTCAGAATCCAACAGCATCTGCAGTCCTTTTTCAGCCTCTGAATCAGATTTTTGCTCAGGTCCCTCAATTTCAGCCAGAAAATACCTGAAATCACAGAAAAACATACAAACTCATAGTAAAGTCCAGAAAAGTAATTTTTAAATAAAAACTAATAAAAACTAACTAAAACATACTAAAAACATACTAAAAACAATGCCAAAAAGCGTATAAATTATCCGCTCATCACAACACCAAACTTAAATTGTTGCTTGTCCCCAAGCAACTGAAAATCAAATAGGATAAAAAGAAGAGAATATACAATGAATTCCAAAATCATCTATGAAGATCAGTATTAATTAGATGAGCAGGGCTTTTAGCTTTTTGCTTCTGAACAGTTTTGGCATCTCACTTTATCCTTTGAAGTTCAGAATGATTGGCTTCTATAGGAACTCAGAATCCAGATAGTGTTATTGATTCTCCTAGTTAAATATGTTGATTCTTGAACACAGCTACTTTATGAGTCTTGGCCATGACCCAAAGCATTTCGTTTTCCAGTATTACCACCGGATACATAAATGCCACAGACACATAACTGGGTGAACCTTTTCAGATTGTGACTCAGCTTTGCTAGAGTCCCCAATTAGAGGTGTCCAAAGCTCTTAAGCACACTCTTTTTGCTTTTGGACCACGACTTTAACCGCTCAGTCTCAAGTTTTTACTTGACACCTTCACGCCACAAGCACATGGTTAGGGACAGCTTGGTTTAGCCGCTTAGGGCCAGGATTTTATTCCTGTGGGCCCTCCTATCCACTGATGCTCAAAGCCTTGGATCCTTTTTATCACCCTTGCCTTTTGGTTTAAAGGGGTATTGGCTTTTTCTGCTTGCTTTTCTTTTTCTTTCTTTTTCTTTTCTCTTTTTTTTCGCCTCTTTTTCTTTTCTGCAAGCTTTTCACTGCTTTTTCTTGCTTCAAGAATCAATTTTATGATTTTTCAGATCATCAGATAACATTTCTCCTTTTTCTATCATTCTTTCAAGATCCAACAATTTTAACATTCATGAATCAACATATTCAAAAATATGCACTATTCAAGCATTTATTCATAAAAACAATAGTATTGCCACCACATCAAAATAATTAAACTGTTTTAAAATTCGAAATTCAAGTACTTCTTTTTCTTTTTCAATTAAAAACATTTTTCATTTAAGAAAGGTGATGGATTCATTTTCATTGCTTTAAGGCATAGACACTTAGACACTAGTGATCATGTAATAAAGACACAAACATAAATAGACATAAGGCATAAGTTTCGAAAAAAAAAGAAAATAAAGAACAAGGAAATTAAAGAACGGGTCCACCTTAGTGATGGCGGCTTGTTCTTCCTCTTGAAGATCTTATGGAGTGCTTGAGCTCCTCAATGTCTCTTCCTTGCCTTTGTTGCTCCTCTCTCATAACTCTTTGGTCTTCTCTAATTTCATAGAGGAGGATTGATGACAAGTCATCTTAGCCTATTTTAGCTAGTCTTTTTCTTTTGTTTTCATTAGGATTATGCACTTTCTTAAGCTACAAGCAAGCTAATTGAGTAGATTTTCATGTTTCCCTTGATTGAACCAACCATATATGAATTCATGCCATTTCATGAGGTTTTGTGCTATATTTGTTGCATATTGTGGAAGATTGAGTACCTCATGATTTTGAGCAAAGCTTTGATAAGTTTGGTTGATCAATGATAGGTGAAGAAAGCTTGGAGAAAGGTTGAAGCAAAGAGGAATGGCTAAGAGTGAAGAGAGGACAATGGAATAAGTGAAATTGAACCGGGAGGCATGAAGTTAGCCCCAACGTTAGCCCCCTAACTTGGAGGCTAACGTTGGAACTTGAGAGTTTCTCCCCTGGGCACCAACGTTTGCGCCAACGTTTTTGGCGCCGTTGCCGGGGATTGATTAGATTGACAATGATTAAGTGAGGTGGTAATCTAGATCAAGCACTTTTTCTTTAATTTTGACTAACCCACTAACTGTTTGAATTTTTGCTTAAGTTAACTAAAACTTCATTCTAGCAGTAGACTGAAGTGTAACTGGTTTGTGTGCTCTTATGTTCTGCTTGTATGTCAGGTACAAGAAGAGCCATACCCAATTTTCATGAACAAGACGAAAGAACTCTCAGGAGGCTAAGAAGAGCTGAAAGAGGGAAAAGTATTACTGGAGAAGAGGAATCAGACGAAGAATTCCACGAGATGGAAGGAGATACATCTAATCCAGGAGGAGGAGTCAATAATCAACCACAACAGAGGAGAGTATTGGCTTCCTACACCTTTGCAAATGCTAGACATTGTGGAAGTAGCATTCTCACCCCTAATGTCAATGCAAATAACTTTGAACTGAAGCCACAACTCATCACATTGGTCCAGAACAATTGTTCATTTGGG
>NC_029785.2:31898886-31915898 GCF_000816755.2 Arachis ipaensis
AACCATGGCAGAGGAACTCAAACCAACACAACCCAAGAAGCAACCAAAATCACCACCAGCAGCAGACTAACCAAAACCCCTACAGAAAACCTCAAAACAACTACCCCAACATCAACCAATACCAATCTAATAACCAATCCACCAACCAAAATTCCTACCATCCACCACCTACATCTCATAACCCACCTCAAATATCACCTGAAGCCCAAAGAATCACTCACTTGGAAGCCATGATAGACAAAATGCTGAAACACCAAGAAATGGTAGCCAAGAATCAGGAAGCCTCTATAAAGAGCCTAGAGAGACAGATGGGGCAACTCTCCAAGCAAGTATCTGTAGAGAGACCTTCAAACTCACTGCCCAGTGACACAATTCCAAATCCCAAGGAAGAATGCAAGGCAATCCAATTGAGGAGTGGGAGAACGTTGATAAGCAACAATGCCACTACAAAGAAGCAAGAAGAGGAACAGTCAAAGGAAGCCTCAAAGCAAACTCAGGTCAAGGAGGAACAACTAAAAATTCCAAAAAAAGGAAATGAAGCAGTTGAAGAACCAACCAAGAATCAAAAGCAACAAGTAGAGAAAACCTTTGTACCTCCACTGCCATATCCCCAGAGGTTCAACAAAGAGGTTAAAGACCAGCATTTTCACAAGTTTCTTGAGATCTTCAAGAAGCTGGAAATTAATATTCCCTTGGCTGAAGCACTTGAGCAAATGCCTCTATATTCCAAGTTTTTGAAGGATCTTATCAACAAGAAAAGAAGGTGGGATGAGAAAGAAACCATAATGATTGCTGAGGAATGCAGGGCCTTGATTCAAATGGGGCTTCCTCCCAAGCTTGAGGACCCAGGGAGCTTCCTGTTGCCTTGCACCATTGGGAAATTGACAATCACTAAAGCAATGTGTGATCTCGGAGCAAGTATTAACTTAATATCATCTATCATAGATGTAGAGGAAGGGGAATTAACTCTAAGGATGCATGACCAGAGCATCACTCTGAAGGTGTTGCCAGAAGCACAATTTAGCAAGGAAGAGAAAGACTATATGAAAAATGACCAGGAAAGTCACAGCAACATCCCAATGCTAAAAACTGTGCAGACTGATGAAAAAGCCCAGGAGGATAGTAGAGTATTAGCCACTGAAAAGAGAGGCCCCCAAGGAAAGCCTATGGCCAGAAAAGAAAGATCAACAAAAGGAAAGATGAAGCGCAGAAACAAAACAAAAAGAGGCTGGAAGAATAGAAAGATACCAACAGAGGGACTTTCTAAAGGTGATAAAGTGCAACTGGTATATCAACAGCTGGAGACAAATCAACAAACCGAGGATTACTACACTGTCAGCAACATACTATCATTAGAACATGCTGAAATTGAACACCAGAGAACAAAGAAGAGGATCACGGTCAGGGGAGACAAATTGAGGCCCTACAAGCACCAACCACCATAAAAGAAAGCTTCAATGTCAAGCTAGTGACAATAAAAGAGCGCTCCATGGGAGGCAACCCATGCTTTAAGATTCTTGTCATTTTACATTCAATAAATTATGATCACTTGATGCATGAATTCCTTTCTCTTTTCATAAGCATGTCCATTTATTGCATACACTATTTTGAAACATATGCTACGTTTGGTGTATCTTCTAAACACACTTAACCAACATCATAAAGGATTTTGTTTCACATGCTTAAAATGTTTTGATAGAGCATATAGCCGAACACTAAGTTTGGTGTCCACATAGCTTCATGAAAATCTGAAATTCATGCATCAATAATCATACATGTGTTATTTTTCAAAACTTTATAAATAGAATTTTTTTATATAATGAAGGCATTAATTGTGATGAACCCTTCTGACAAGAAATAAGTTTGGTGTTCATCAAACCTTGATGCACCAATTCAAGGATACAATTAATCCTTCATGAAAAAAAAAGAGAAAAAGAAAGTATGATGAAAACAATTCTTATGAACATTTAAACTTCACTAATTGGAGGAAGAAACTCACTTTCTTTATATATTACCAAACATCAAGTTTGGTGTCCTCCAAAGGAAGTGTCACGGTTCACATGAGATAAGAATTGATAGTTCACATATTTTTACTAAAAAGAACAATATTGCTACGGTGAGATAAGACTAATGTATGTGTCTTGTTGTGATGACTAGGAGGTCAAAGAATCTTCAATGAAAAAGACAAGACAAAGGAAAGCATACCACCTTCAAGCCATGCACATGACCGAATCACTCCTCAACATTACAAGCCTTGTGCAACTTTTTCTCTTACTCTAAACTCTAAACACTTAATCTTCTCTTCATAACTCCCTAGCAAGTCCGAACCTAATCTCCTTCTCCTCCAAAAACACATCAAACTCTCCAACATTCTTCACATCCCCTCTCAACCAACCAAGTGATCATGGCATCCTCTTCAAGAACCAAACGACGAAAAGGAAAAGATCCAATAGTAGAGGAAGAAACATATGAATATGACCAATGGAAGTTCAAGTCTTGGTCTCATCAACGCTAAGAGTGAAGATAGGACAATGGAATAAGTGAAATTGAACCGGGAGGCATGAAGTTAGCCCCAACGTTAGCCCCCTAACTTGGAGGCTAACGTTGGGCATGAAAATCACTCCCTGGGCTCCCCACGATAGAATGCTCTTGGTGCTCCACCCTTAGTTGTCCCATATTGGAACTCAATTCTCCTAGGGAGGTGTTGATTTGCTCCCAATAGTTTTGTGGAGGAAAATGCATCCCTTGAGGCATCTCAGAGATTTCATGATGAGGAGTTTCCTCATGCTCTTGTCCATTAGTGGGATCTCTTGTTTGCTCCATCCTTTTCTTAGTGATGGGCTTATCCTTATCAATGAGGATGTCTTCCTCTATGTCAATTCTAGCTGAATTGCAGAGGTGACAAATGAGATGAGAGAAGGCTAACCTTGCCAAAGTAGAAGACTTATCCGCCACCTTGTAGAGTTCTTGGGATATAACCTCATGAACTTCTACTTCCTCTCCAATCATGATGCTATGGATCATGATGGCTCGGTCTATATTAACTTCAGACCGGTTGCTAGTGGGAATGATTGAGCGTTAGATGAACTCCAACCATCCCCTAGCCACGGGTTTGAGGTCATGCCTTCTTTGTTGAACCGGCTTCCCTCTTGCATCTCTTTTCCATTGGGCGCCCTCTTCACAGATGTCCATGAGGACTTGGTCCAACCTTTGATCAAAGTTGACCCTTCTAGTGTATGGGTGTGCATCTCCTTGCATCATAGGCAAATTGAATGCCAACCTTACATTTTTCGGACTAAAGTCTAAGTATTTCCCTCGGACCATTGTAAGCCAATTCTTGGGGTCCGGGTTCACACTTTGATCATGGTTCTTGGTGATCCATGCATTGGCATAGAACTCTTGAACCATTAAGATTTCGACTTGTTGAATGGGGTTGGTGAGAATTTCCCAACCTCTCCTTCGGATCTCATGTCGGATCTCTGGATACTCATTCTTTTTTACCTTAAAAGGGACCTCGAGGATCACTTTCTTCTTGGCCACAACTTCATAGAAGTGGTCTTGATGCACCCTTAAGAGGAATCTCTCCATCTCCCATGACTCGGAGGTGGAAGCTTTTGCCTTTCCTTTCCTCTTTCTAGAGGTTTCTCTGGCCTTTGGTGCCATTAATGGTTATGGAAAAAAAAGCTTTAGCTTTTACCACACCAAACTTAGAAGGTTGCTCGTCCTCGAGCAAAAGAAGAAAGAAGAGAGTAGAAGAAGAAGAAATAGAGGAGATAGAGGGGGCTTAGTGTTTCGGCCAAGGGGGAGAAGTAGTGTGGATGTTGTATGAAAATGAAGGAGTGAAGATGGGCTTATATAGGAGTGGAGAGGGGGGTATGGTTTGGTCATTATGGGTGGGTTTGGGAGGGAAATTGGTTTGAATTTGAATGGTGAGGTAGGTGGGGTTTTATGAAGGATGGATGTGAGTGGTGAAAAGAATGGTGGGATTTGATAGGTGAGGAGTGTTTGGGGAAGAGGTATTGAGGTGATTGGTGAATGGGTGAAGAAGAGAGAGAGAGGTGGGGTAGGTGGGGATCCTGTGGGGTCCACAGATCCTGAGGTGTCAAGGATATCTCATCCCTGCACCAAGTGGCGTGCAAAAATGCCCCTTTTTGCCAATCCTGGCGTTAAACGCCAGGCTGCTGCCCATTTCTGGCGTTTAACGCGAGCTTCTTGCCCATTCCTGGCATTAAACACCAGTCTGGTACCCATTTCTGGCGTTAAACGCCCAGAATGGTGCCAGACTGGGCGTTTAACGTCCATTCTGCTACCCTTACTGGCGTTTAAACGCCAGTAAGTTTCTCCTCCAGGGTGTTCTATTTTTAATTTTGTTTTTTATTCTGTTTTTACTTTTTCAATTGTTTTTGTGACTTCACATGATCATCAACCTACAGAAAACATAAATTAACAAAAGAAAATAGAAATTTAACATAGATAAGTAAAAATTGGGTTGCCTCCCAACAAGTGCTTCTTTAATGTCAATAGCTTGACAGTGGGCTCTCATGGAGCCTCACAGATGTTTAGAGCAATGTTGGAACCTCCCAACACTAAACTTTAGAGTTTGAATGTGGGGGTTCAATACCAAACTTAAAGTTTGGTTGTGGCCTCCTAACACCAAACTTAGAGTTTGACTGTGGGGGCTCTGTCTGACTCTGAGTTGAGAGAAGCTCTTTATGCTTCCTCTCCATGGTTACAGAGGGATATCCTTGAGCTTTAAACACAAGGGAGTCTTCATTCACTTGAATGATTAATTCTCCTCTGTCAACATCAATCACAGCTTTTGTTGTGGCTAGGAAGGGTTTGCCAAAGATGATGGATTCATCCATACACTTCCCAGTCTCTAGGATTATGAAATCAGCAGGGATGTAGTAGCCTTCAACCTTTACCAAGACATCCTCTACAAGTCTATAAGCCTGTTTCTTTGAATTGTCTGCCATCTCCAGTGAGATTCTTGCATCTTGTACCTCAATGATCCCTAGCTTCTCCATTACAGAGAGAGGTATGAGGTTTATGCTTGACCCTAGGTCACACAGAGCCTTCTCAAAGGTCATGGTGCCTATGGTACAAGGTATTGAGAACTTTTCAGGATCTTGTCTCTTTAGAGGTAATCTCTGCCTAGTCAAGTCATCCAGTTCTTTGATGAGCAAGGGGGGTTCATCCTCCCAAGTCTCATTACCAAATAACTTGGTATTTAGCTTCATGATTGCTCCAAGATACTTAGCAACTTGCTCTTCAGTAACATCTTCATCCTCTTCAGAGGAAGAATACTCATCAGAGCTCATGAATGGCAAAAGTAAATTCAATGGAATCTCTATGGTCTCAGTGTGAGCCTTAGATTCCCATTGTTCCTCATTAGGAAACTCCTTGGAGGTTAGTGGACGTCCATTGAGGTCTTCCTCAGTGAAAATCACTGCCTCTTCCTCCTCTCTAGGTTCGGCCATGTGAGACGTGTTTATAGCCTTGCACTCTCTCTTTGGATTCTCTTCTGTATTGCTTGGGAGAATACTAGGAGGGAGTTCAGTAATTTTCTTACTCAGCTAACCCACTTGTGCCTCCAAATTTCTAATGGAGGATCTTATTTCAGTCATGAAACTTTGAGTGGTTTTAATTAGATCAGAGACTATAGTTGCTAAGTCAGAGTGGCTCTGCTTAGAATTCTCTGTCTGTTGCTGAGAAGATGATGGAAAAGGTTTGCCATTGCTAAACCTGTTTCTTCCACCATTATTGTTGTTGAAGCCTTGTTGAGGCCTCTATTGATCCTTCCATGAGAGGTTTGGGTGATTTCTCCATGAAGGGTTATAGGTGTTTTCATAGGGTTCTCCCATGTAATTCACCTCTTCCATTGCAGGGTTCTCATGATCATAAGCTTCTTCTTCAGGGGAAGCTTCCTTAGTACTGCCTGGTGCAGCTTGCATTCCAGACAAGCTTTGAGAAATCATATTGACTTGCTGAGTCAATATTTTATTATGAGCCAATATGGTATTCAGAGTATCAATTTCAAGAACTCCTTTCTTCTTATTTATCCCATTATTCACAGGATTCCTTTCATAAGTGTACATGAATTGGTTATTTACAACCATTTCAATGAGTTCCTGAGTTTCTGCAGGCGTTTTCTTCAGATGAAGAGATCCTCCAGCAGAGCTATCCAATGACATCTTGGATAGTTCAGATAGACCATCATAGAATATACCTATGATGCTCCATTCTAAAAGCATGTCAGAAGGGCACCTTCTGATCAATTGCTTGTATCTTTCCCAAGCTTCATAGAGGGATTCTCCTTCCTTCTGTCTGAAGGTTTGGACTTCCACTCTAAGCTTGCTCAACTTTTGAGGTGGAAAGAACTTTGCCAAGAAGGCATTGACTAGCTTTTCCCAAGAGTTCAAGCTTTCTTTGGGTTGTGAATCCAACCATGTCCTAGCTCTGTCTCTTACAGCAAAAGGGAAGAGCATAAGTCTGTAGACCTCAGGATCAACCCCATTGGTCTTGACAGTGTCACAAATTTACAAGAATTCAGCTAAGAACTGATGAGGATCTTCCAATAGAAGTCCATGAAACTTGTAATTCTGTTGCATTAGAGAAACTAATTGAGGCTTACGCTCAAAGTTGTTTGCTCCAATGGTAGGGATTGAGATGCTTCTCCCATAGAAGTCGGGAGTAGGTGTAGTAAAGTCACCAAGAACCTTCCTTGCATTGTTGGCATTGTTGTTGTTTTTGGCTGCCATGGCTTCTTCTTGTTTGAAAAGCTCTGTTAGGTCCTCTACAGAGAGTTGTACTTTAGCTTCTCTTAGCTTTCGCTTCAAGGTCCTTTCAGGTTCAGGATCAGCCTCAACAAGAATGCTTTTGTCTTTGCTCCTACTCATATGAAAGAGAAGAGAACAAGAAAGTATGGAATCCTCTATGTCACAGTATAGAGATTCCTTGAGGTGTCAGAGGAAAAGAAGAATAGAAGGAGAAGGTAGATAGAAGAGAATTCGAACTTATCAAGAAGGATAGAGTTCGAATTGCACCTTGAGGAGGAGTGTTAGTCCCTTAAATAGAAGGATGTGAGAAGAGGGGAAGAATTTTCGAAAATTAAATTAAAAGATTTTGAAATAATTAAAAGAAATTTTGAAAATTTGATTGATGATTTTCGAAAACTAAGATTGGGAAAGAAATTAAGTGATTTTTGAAAAGATTTTGAAATTAGAAATAAAAAAGATATGATTGAAAATTAATTTTGAAAAAGATGTGATTGAAAAAGATATGATTGAGAAGATATGATTGAAAATCAAATTAAAAAGAGAAAGTTTTAAAATTAAAGTTGATTACTTAACTAACAAGAAATTAAAAGATATGATTCTAAAATTAAAACTTTTGATCTTTTCTTAATAGGCAAGTAATAACTAGAAAATTTTGAATTAAATTATTAATTGTAGCAAGAATTTTCGAAAATAGTAATAAATAAAAAAATTTGAAAAGAAATTGATTTTGAAAAGATATGATTGAAAAGATATGATTTGAAAAAGATTTGATTTTGAAAAATTATGAAAATTTGAAAAAGATTTGAATTAAAAACAAAATCTTCCCTCTAGTGTCCTTCTGGCGTTAAACGCCCAGAATGGCATCCATTCTGGCATTTAACGCCCAAAATCCTACCTTTTTGGGCGTTAAACGCCCAACCAGGTACCCTGGCTGGCGTTTAAACGCCAGTTTTCCTTCTTCACTGGGCATTTTGAACGCCCAGCTTTTTCTGTTTAATTCCTCTACTGAATGTTCTGAATCTTCAATTCTCTGTGTTATTGACTTGAAAAGACACAATTTAAGAATTTTTTTAAAAAATTTTTTTTATGATGAGAAACAATAATAAAAAGAATGCAACTAAGATCAAATAAACAATGCATGCAAGACACCAAACTTAGAAGTTTGTATACTAAGGACTATAGCAATTTGAAAATGCATATAAGAAACAACAAAAGACACAAAATAAGAGAAATTAAAGATCAGAGCACTGAAATCATCAAGAACAACTTGAAGATCAATGAAGAACATAATGCATGAAATTTTCAAAAATTAGAAGAATAAAGACATGCGATTGACACCAAACTTAAAATTAGATACTAGACTCAAACAAGAAACATAAAACATTTTTTATTTTTATGATTTTATAAATTTTTTTTTGTGATTTTCAAAACTTATATAGAAAAGAAAATAAAGGGAATCAAAACTTTTCATAAGAATTCCAGGAATCATGCAATGTTAGTCTAAAGCTTCAGTCCAAAAAGGATTAGACATGGCTAGTCAAGCTTCAGTAGGACATTACATTCAACAGCTAAATTGATGAGAATCAATCAGCTTTTGTGATGATAAGAACATCACCTTGAAACTCTAGAATTCATTCTTAAAAATTCTGAAAAATAAAAAGAAAAGTACCTAATCTAAGCAACAAGATGAACCGTCAGTTGTCCAAACTCGAACAATCTTCGGCAACGGCGCCAAAAACTTGGTGCACGAAATTGTGATCATCAACAATGGCACCAAAGGACTTGGAGCTCTCAAACGTGAATCACACTTTGTCACAATTCCGCACAACTAACCAGCAAGTGCATTGGGTCGTCCAAGTAATACCTTACGTGAGTAAGGGTCGATCCCACGGAGACTGTCGGTTTGAAGCAAGCTATGGTCATCTTGTAAATCTCAGTCAGGCAGATTCAAATGGTTATGGAGGATTGATAATTAAAGATAAATAAAACATAAAATAAAGATAGAGATAGAGATACTTATGTAATTCATTGGTAGGAATTTCAGATAAGCGTATGAAGATGCTTTGCTCCTCTTGAACCTCTGCTTTCCTATTGCCTTCTTCCATTCATTCATACTCCTTTTCATGGCAAGCTTCATGTTGGGCATCACCGTTGTCAATGGCTACTTCCCGTCCTCTCAATGAAAATGTTCTACGCACGCTGTCACCGCACGGCTAATCATCTGTCAGTTCTCGATCATGTTGGAATAGGATCTATTAATCCTTTTGCGTCTGTCACACACCCAACAATCGCGAGTTTGAAGCTCGTCACAGTCATCCCTTTCCAGATCCTACTCAGAATACCACAGACAAAGTTTAGACGTTCCGGATCTCAGGAATGGCCGCCAATAATTCTAGCCTATACCACGAAGATTCTAATCTTATATTAGAAACCTAAGAGATACACATTCAAGCTTGTTTGCATGTAGAACGGAAGTGGTTGTCAGTCACGCATTCATAGGTGAGAATGGTGATGAGTGTCACATAATCATCATGTTCATCATGTTCTTGGGTGCGAATGAATATCTTGGAGAAGAAATAGACTTGAGTTGAATAGAAAAACAATAGTACTTGTATTAATTCATGAAGAACAGCAGAGCTCCACACCTTAATCTATGGTGTGTAAAAACTCCACCATTGAAAATACATAAGAACAAAAGGTCTAGGCATGGCCGAATGGCCAGCCTCCCAAAGAGGGTTCAATCATCAAAACATGATTCCAGGATGATCAAAAGATGAAAATACAATAGCAAAGGGTCCTATTTATAGAAAACTAGTAGCCTAGGGTTACAGAAATAGGTAATTAATGCAGAAATCTTCTTCCGGACTCACTTGGTGTGTGCTTGGGCTGAGCATTGAAGCTTCCATATGTAGAGACTTTTCTTGCAGTTAAACGCCAGCTTTTGTGCCAGTTTGGGCGTTTAACTCCAGCTTTTGTGCCAGTTCTGGCGTTAAACGCCAGAATTCTTGAGCTAACTTGGAACGCCTGTTTGGGCCATCAAATATCGGGCAAAGTATAAACTATTATATATTGCTGGAAAGCCCAGGATGTCTACTTTCCAACGCAATTGAGAGCGTGCCAATTGGTTTTTTGTAGCTCCAAAAAATCTACTTTGAGTGTAGGGAGGTCAGAATCCAATAGCATCTGCAGTCCTTTTTCAGCCTCTGAATCAGATTTTTGCTCAGGTCCCTCAATTTCAGCCAGAAAATACCTGAAATCACAGAAAAATACACAAACTCATAGTAAAATTTAGAAAAGTGATTTTTAAACAAAAACTAATAAAAATATAATAAAAACCAACTAAAACATACTAAAAATATACTAAAAACAATACCAAAAAGCGTATAAATTATCCGCTCATCACCCATCCTAAGGCTTATAAGCCATTTACATTTCACTTTTCAACACACTCAACCCTCATTTGTGAGAGAGACCCTTGGTAAAGAGAAGAGAAGGAGAGTAAGATGCCGTAGCTTTCACTATTCATCACTACATTCAAATCCACATAACTTTCAATTCGTAACTTCGATCGAAGACCCGTTTACGGCCACGCGCCACTCTCGCCGTATTTTTCGATTCTATACCATTTTTAAGGTGATTAATTTCGAGAACTTTGAGCCATTTTTGAAATCTCTCTTCAATTTGCATTTTGGGTATGGAGTATTGAGATTTTTGTGATTTTGATGCAATAGGAGAGCTCTAGCATAAATTGTAGTTGGATTCTACCCAAGTTTCGAATGAGATAAGGTAAGGTGACCTTTTCCTCCTTCAAACCTCTATTTTTATGGGTCCTAGGTTGATATGTGTGTGAAATTTGGTGATATTAGAGTTGCTTGGATGATTTCAGTACTTGGTGTCGTTGTGGAGCAATTCTTCAGGCTTGGTGGGAGTTGAGCGAGCTCGGTTTGGCCGGAAGGACAAGAATTCAAGGGTTGAAAATTTCCATCATTAAAGTACGGGTTTTGGTTTCAGGTAGGTATTATGTAAAGTTATGTGAAAACCTAGGTTACTTGTCCCTAGGATAGGACTGAATGGAATTGATCGTTGATATGCTTGAATAATAGCTAGTATGAGTTTTGTGTTGGTTGATGTGTTTTGCATGAAATTGAGAATGAAAATTAATGAGTTTTAGGATGAATTGAGAAGTGTTATGTGCTATTGTGCGATTGGATAATTGTGATGTATGCATGATTGAATTGGTGTGGTATGATTGCCTATAATGATAATTGATATGAAAATTTGGGCTGGAGGCTGTGATAGGGTGAGAAATCTCCTCTTTGGTAAGTCGAGATAAGTGGTTTGAATTGTTGAATGAGAATGAGACGATTGATTAAAATTTGGTTGTGAATTTTGGATGCTTGAGTGTGTATGTTAAGGTTGGATTAAAACTTTGGTAAATTAAGTGCCGAATAATTAGGAAGGGTAGAAATTGATAAATGAGTGTTGAGAATGTTTAGAAATGGTTTGGAAATGATTTAAAACTGAATTGGCCTGAAAATTGGTCAAAATGAGCTTTTAACCAACTTCAACGGGTTATAACTTAGCGCGTGGAGTTTGGATTTTGATAAAATTTGTATTAAATTAAAGGTGCTGATGAGAATTTTAAATTGGTTTAAGAATGAAGGAAAATAGAATTTTGTAGAACAAGTTATGAATAATTGAACATTAGTGTTTTAAACTGAAATATGAGATACTGCAGAAAAACCATAATTTTGGTCTTGTGCATACGCACAAGGGTGATGCGTACGAACAAGTCCTATTTTCTCAATCAATCTTTGTTTTTGACTGTTTGGCTTTTCCAACAAGCTTGTAAATCCCGTATAAAGTTTGATAACCTATTTTTAAGATCTGGGTAGTGTGTGGCTAAGTCCAATGAATTGAATTGAATTATTCCCAAATAAATGCTTGGTTATCCAGATGAAATTATTGCGGGGATGGTGGTTCGTCCCATCGGCGGTGAAGACAGTGGTGTTATCATGCTCACCAGATATAGAATTGATGAATTAATAATGACTTGGGGTTAATGAATCTATAAGTTGTAAAATTGATTAAAATGAATGAATATTGATTAATTACCTGGGTAAGATGCAAGAGTTGTAGTTTGTCCCACTTGCTCCGGGTTAAGCACAGTTAAACACCTGCCTAAGTAAGATGCAAGGATAGTGGTTTGTCCCAATTGCTCTAGGTAAAGGTTTGAGACACTTGAGTAAGATGCAAGGGTTGAGGTTTGTCCTACTTACTCCGGGTTGAGACTTGAGACACCTGGGTAAGATGCAAGGATTGTGGTTTGTCCCACTTGCTCCGAGTTGAGAATTGTAAACACCTACCTAGATAAGACGCAAGGGTTAAGGTTTATCCCAATTGCTTCGGGTTAAGCATATAAGATGCAAGGGTTGCGGTGTGGTCCCACTTGCTCCATGTGGTGTTTCATGTACGGGTTAGCTACCAATATGTGTGTTTTTGGCATTATAACTGACAAGTGAGCTCATGACCAGTAGAACAGGCATGCATCATGTGCATTTATTTACAATTGCTTGGATGTGCATATTTGTTTGGTTTGCCTATTTGTTCACCTATCTGCTGCTTCTACTACTTAAACTAATTGTATTCTGTTGTGATTGACTTGTTTTTCTTGTTTGTGTTTGATTTCTATTAAGAATTTGAGACTAATGAGACTGTGAATAATTCTTTGAGACTGTGGATAAATCTTTGAGACTATTGAGACAGTTGAGATTCAATGAGACTATTGAGACTAATGAGATTATTAAGATTTATGAGACTAAAAACATTGATACGAATTACTGTTTAGTGCTAACTGAACTAATAATAAAAAGAGTACGATTAGCTTTGACGAATTTAGCCTTTTCGAATTAGACTAAGACCCTAGGCTTGGATTCCTGTGGCATTGGAGATTAGGATTGCCTAGCAGGTTCATATAGTTTTATATAGTCTCTATTTGGAACTATTACCCTACTAGGAAGCTTCGGATTCTCACCTGTTGTCGGATTTTGTTGATTTCAGATACAGGACGTGACTCACCTCGCTGACTGTGCTAGACTCTTGATAAAGCGAAGAAGACATCTTTCAGAGTTTATTTTGCTTTATGTAGTATCATATCTCCATTTTTGATATATGTATTTGTGTATCCCTCACAGGGTCTCTGTATTTTTGTATACTTTGGGTTGTATTATGTTCTAGCTGGCCTTTTCTTCGCAGATTGAGACTAGTTCTACTTATGTATCTACTCTGAGACTCATATATTTCTGTATCCTACGCTGTTTATCTATAACGTTTCGGGTGTCAACGACTATTGCTTGTTATCCTTTCTTCACAATCTCCTAGTTATATGATTAATCTTCGAATATATGTATGTATATTTTATTTCTAGGCATTGTAATGCCTAACCACCTCTGATTTACGACTATAGCGTAAGGCTTTGTGTGGTCGAGTGTTACATTAAACATAACTTGTAAAAATGCATTATGATTACCCATATATAAATCTCTAATATTTCAAATATATTTGAAACACAATCTTTAGTTGCCTACAATATAGAAAGTAAATTCTATAGAGTTAAAAGGTTAAATAAAATGATTGATTAAGATATAAAACATACATGCATATACTGATTCAGAAGAAGGATAAAAAATAATTGCATTGGCATAAATTAATTATATCATAACATTTTTAACATGAATGAAAGTAGAAAGAGAAGAACTATTATTACCTCAATTTCTCTGAAACATTAGTTGGCTCTATTGGAAATATGCAGGAACTAGAAGTAAAAATATTTAGGTAAAAACCAAAAAGTGAAGATACTTTTTTTTGAAAGTAGAGCTCAACACATGAAGTAGAGCATAGTCAAAACTGAAAAATAAAGACAAACATCAAAGAAGCAGTAACTTATATCCCCATGTTATCTCTGGCATTGCCATCAACAACCAAAGGGATTCGCACCTAGCCACTCGTTGTAGTTCAGAGAGTACATGTTAATAATCTCCTCCACTCATTTTTCCTTATTCTGAAATAGTCTTCTATTTCTTTCCAACCACAAATTTCAGATAATCGCGCAAAAGCTGACCATCCATGCCTTACGTTCCGCCTTTCTAGCTGAAACCTCAGTCCAACTTAGGAAATGCTCCTTCAACGAACTCGGACAAGACCATAATCTACCAGCATATGATAGCCATGCACACCAAACCTGCCAAGAAAAACTACAGGCTAGAAGCAAGTGATGACCAGACTCCACACAGTTATTGCAAAGTATACATAAAGTATCTTGTTGGTAATGACCCCGAGTCGACTCAGTCTCTCCTTCGTACTGATTCTGCCAGTCAATGCAAACCAAACAAACACCTCCACTCTTGGTGGAACAAGTCCTTTCCAGATAGTACTCGTAAAGCTATAGCTTGTGATCTCCTTCGGGACCATGTCCGCCTACATTACCTGCACAAATGAGTTAGTTGAAAAAAACACCATGTTTATCATATTTCCACACAACTTTGTCCTATCTATCATATGCAAGTCTAACCAGCCTTAACGCATCAAGTAGCTGGTTCACTAGATCCAACTCCCATTGGAACAATTGTCGTCGCCATTGAAAGTTTCATATCCACTCTAATCCATCCCAAAACCCACAATCCCCTATCATTGATCCTACTTGGTTTGAAATAGAGTAAAGTCTAAGAAAATGATCTTTCAACA
The DNA here is from genome assembly GCF_000816755.2 of Arachis ipaensis. Taxonomy (NCBI): domain Eukaryota; kingdom Viridiplantae; phylum Streptophyta; class Magnoliopsida; order Fabales; family Fabaceae; genus Arachis; species Arachis ipaensis. Next base: position 31,913,409 of record NC_029785.2, read on the forward strand.
ACCCTCAAAGTAGCCAGACATCCTCTCAGAAGCGAGTATCTCGTCCGTCTCCGACCTCCATAGACAACCCATTAATCATCTTCTGCCTCAGTTCTGGAGTCGTGAACTGTAACTGACAAATATCCCTCCACGGGCCCCCCGCACGAGTAATTCTTGGGTGGACAGAGGCACAGCTGGATTCAGATTATTACAGGAACAAACCACCTTCTTCCATAACGGACATTCCTCCTTAGAAAAGCGCCACCACCACTTAAATAGAAGAGCTGTGTTCCGGATCAAAGCGTCTCCAATTCCTAGGCCTCGTAACCTTTTAGGAGCTTGCACCACCTCCCACTTGACCAAAGCCATACCATTCCTCCCATCCTCCTTACTCCATAGGAATCTTCTCTGAAAGGAGATCAACTTTTTTGCTACAGCCTTAGGCATCTTATATAAGCTCAAATAATACACCGGGAGGCTTTCAGCACCGATTTAATAAGCACCAACTTACCGGCTTTGTTGAGGACCTTGGCTTTCCAGAGGCTAAGCTTTTCCTCTACTTTGTCTATAATTGGCTTTCAAGTCTTAACCAACTTGGGATTTGCTCCAAGCGAGATTCCTAGGTATTTTACTGGAAGAGTTGCTTCCTTACAGCCCAACACCCTGCACATACGTCATACCCACAGCTCATTACAGTTAATAGGATTCAAGCTAGATTTATCAAAATTAATACTTAAATCCGATATCAACTCAAAGCATCGTAGTAGCCTCTTGTAATTTTGATGGTTTCTTCCTCAGGTGGGCAGAACAACACCGTATCATCCACGAACTGAAGATGCGACAACTCAATAAAAATCCAAATTTTGTGTCCAAATTTTGTGCACAATGTCATTAACAAAAACTCAATAGCATGTTTATCTTGTTGGTCCTCATCAAGTTAGGAATTGATGATGTCTATTTGTGTCAAATCCATTTTAACTTTTTGGTCCTAAATTTTTTAAACAAAATGAAATTAGCTTTTATCTTATTTTTATCTTGTATATAGGTCAATGTCATACTTACCATTTAAAATATAAAATTCCAAACTTTGTTTATTGGCAACGGCGACATCTAACATCCAACCTATTTAATAAAATAAAATCTCACAAACAATTATGACATAACATTTTTTTATATACATATATTAAATTTACATGAATTAAGACATATTATATACAAAAAACTAAACACAATTTTAAAATAAAAGAGATAAGTTTAGACAAACTAACCTAAAACTCGGCTATCTTGTCCTTCAGTTTCTTTTTCAAGGAATTACAAAAAAGTTTAATACAACGGATGCAGATAACATTGGTCAAGCATAAAGCAAATAATAATTATGGTATAATACTAATACTTTAGAAGTCCAATAGTGTGTGATCCTTGTTTGTGATCCAATATTATAGGTTGATTTCATTTTCTGCTTAGGGAAAAGCTGGCGAAGAGAAGCAAAGCTTTTTAATTTTTTTCCATTTCTTATGGACCCACAAATATACTATCCAATAAAAAGGTGAAAAGACCACCCTCACTTTACATGCTATTTTAACTACGCTCCAAATACTTCTGATCTCAATCAAACACGCCATTTTAGACATTCCACTACAAGATATGTAATTAGTTTTTATAATAAAAGGGTTTCATAATTTATGTTTAATTGAGACGTTTTTATAATTTATTAGTCTCAAACTATAATATAAATAAAAAAGCGAAGTGGATTAATAGGCATTAGCATGCCTATTATTCATTTATTTATTCATTATGTAATTTACATTTACGATAACAACTAAATTCAAATGACATTCATCAAATTTTTTCACCCAACTGTTAGCTCAAAAGAAGCACATGAAATAAAACATACAAAAGATTTTTATAAGAAACTAGGAAAAAAGACCAGAATTATACTAACCCTTCATGACAGGAGCTTTGGTCACAGATCTTGACTCGTCATGGGGCATCTTGTAAACAAATTTTGTGCAAAATAATAAAAGAGCGAACTACCAACTTAATTATTGTCTATTTTTTAGAATAACAACGCGACCCCTCAAGATAAAAAATGATTCACTTTGGTTTCTATCTTCTACTTCCGTGACATAATGCAATTTTTGTGGATGTTTTTTCTCAATTCTGAACGAAAACCGCTGACGTGTCAGGTTCAGAAATGAATAAAGACCTAATTGTCTCTAAATTCAAATTGGTTGTTGAGTTTATTTGTCCTTATTCTTTAAATAATTTCTTTTTTAAATTATTTTTTATTCATTATATTAATATTTTTTTAATTATAGTTTATGACATAAGTAATTAAAAATAAAATAACACTTTTAATAGATGTAGTATCATGATTATTATATAGTATTCCAATAATAATAATTACATAATTGGCATAAAATTATAAATAATAAACATATAAATTTTTAATATAAACTCTTAATAAATAAATTAAAGTATTATTTATTATAAAAATTTAAATTTATTAAA
>NC_029785.2:31915923-31918084 GCF_000816755.2 Arachis ipaensis
AAGGGTCATATTATTATTATTCTAATAAATAGAAATTGAATTGATACTTCACTAAAAAAATTGCAAGCAGTTTTTACCAGATAAAGTACAGAAATAAAGAAGTACAATATTTAATCACAAATTTTCCTAAACAAGTCATACGTACAGAGTAATCTATTCTTACCAATTTGAAAATTCTAAAGTTTGAGCAAATCAAATTATATACTTGTTCCTCTTTCTATTTTGTCAATTAACTTGTTAGAAAGCCGACTAAAATGAAGCAACAATTGAAGGCTTATTTCAACTGCATTCACACTAGAATCTTCTCATTCTTAGCTTTATCCTTCTTAAATGGTTTTTGAATTGCAACATTTCTTTCTCTTCATTCTTTGACATGACAAGCAAGTACATTGTGTTAGTAACCCATTGCATTAGTAAGCCTCTAGCGTCATTTTTACTTCACGAAGAAATCAAAATTTTCAATAAGAATAAGAATTTTTTTTATTTAACTTTGTTTACCTTTTATTTACCTTTATAATATATCAAATCAACTTAACTAAATCTTAAATCTTTTGTCTTGACCTGAAAAAATTATAAAAGAGAATAGTACATTAGAACACAAGAAATAAGATTGTGTATTATTTTGACAAAAATATATCATTAAATTACATAAAAGCTAATATCTTTTGAAAAAATTGAAGAATTGAAGAAAGTAAAGAACAAGAAAAAATTAGGAACAAATCCTCACAACAGTTACTCGGAACGACATAAAAATCAGTTCCACAAAATATGATATTTTCAAATGCAACTTCATCAAAGGTTCCAGAGACTCCCGCTCACTCGTGTTCTTGATCTATTCCTCAGCCAGCGCTATCGAGTCCATGATCTAAGTGTTTTAAGCTGCCAGTGCAAAAGCAAAACCAATGACAAAACCCACCATAGAAGACGATGTAGAGACGGAAATCTAAAGCATTATCTCAACGATCTGAATGGAATCGTAATTGAAATGCTATTCCGAAAGTTCAACGAATTTAGATGCTCAACGATTACTTCGTCCCCATTCATAACTCCACCAGCAACGTGTTGATAGATGAGACAATGGCGACAACGGTGGCAAGGAGATAAATAGCGGTAGCGATAACATTGGAATTTTAGAGTTTTAGAGAGGTCCATCTCCCTTTCCTTCAAAGCCCTCTTTTTGTTTTTTTATTTTTTATTTTTTTATTTTTTGGTATGGACTTAGAGTGAATATTTATTTGGATTGGGAATTTTTTTTTATAATTGATTGAGTTAAAAGCCTTATAACAGGGAAATTTTTTGTTAATGATTTAGAGAGAAATTTAGAAATTGTCACAAATAAAATATACTATGAAATCTTTTAATAACTTTCATTAAAAAACTTTTACAAACACAAAAATTTTGTCGTGACATTATTAGAATTTACAAACCTTTAAACCTTGTTAATAGAAGGTATGCACAAATTTCTGTAACTTACAAGTTAGAGATGAGCTTAACTTACAGATAACTAACCAATTAACATTAGTAACCTATCTAACTAACCGAATCTAGTTATTATTATGACAGTTAGTGAATAAGACTCCTATAAACCAACAGGAATGAAGATAGGAACATGACTTAATTACTTTCTTTTGTCTATGTGTGTTAAAGATAAGTTCGTAGGCCTGTAACATTACAATATTTGATGTTTAATTTCATATATACCAAGGTCCCAACTTTAGTTGGAATTCTTAGAAATGAACACTTAATAATGTCCTTGGCTTAACATGCTTTGAGAATCTTCATCACTAGCATGTACATATATAGTTATCTTTTAGTTTTTTGGGAATATTAACTACAATAAAATTTAAGTTAAAATCTCTTGCATACTTCCTAATTTCCCTTACTAATAAACCACTCATATAGCTTCATACACAGGTTTAATCAATGAAGTGTCTGTGCATCTAAGCATTCAGACAATCACATAAACAATAATGTAATAACATTAGTTGATATATACATCGCTTAGGCCAAGAAAAGGGTTAGTGGGAAAGACAATGTCGCTGAATGATTAAATTATTGGAAATAAATAATAAAGCATGAGAAAAAGAACCAAACTAACTAATTAAGTATTATGTGTAATATAATATCATTTCATCTTTATATGATTGCGCCGATTAATATG
>NC_029785.2:31918120-31918909 GCF_000816755.2 Arachis ipaensis
TAATGAATTATGAAGGAGTTGAATTTTAGATGTCCACAAGAAATCATTGTCTTATTTTGTTTATTTAGTTAAAATATGTGTGCTTCCACCAAGATAATTAAAGTGATTAAGCATATATAATTAACCAATTTTCCGGGGAAGTCTAAGGGGTGTTGTAAAATACCTTGATGAGGCCAAAATGATAACGATGATATTAATTAATTGCTACTTCGTACGGATCTGCTTTTGGTTTATGAATTATATCAAATGAAAATGGTACAAGTAGGGGAGTGGATCCTCTTGAGTAAAGAAAAAATTTGAATCATGTCAATTGTAATTTTTTATTTTGTATTATTTTTTTATATTTAATTTTAGTTCCACTTATAAAATTAATAATAAAAAATTATATTTTATTTTTTTAAATATTAAAAAAATTAGAGAGCATCCATTTTCGTATAAATAATAACAAATCTACGTCATGATGAATATTGTTTAATATGTTAGATTTTACCAATTACCATGAGAGAGAAGAAGCAACTTTAATTTATGTAATATATATGTTACTGTCGCGATACCTTTTCCTTTTGTCTATCACTGTGTTTGTCTTTGAATATATAAGGGTGTGTCTAAAATGAGTCTAATAATTATGTATTTATTGAATGAGTTATATTTATATGGACTATTAGATTTTATTAGATGAAAATTAAAGGTTAATATTAAAAAAGAGTATTGATGGATTTTAATAAATATAGAATATCTTAGTACATAAATAAATGCTTTAAATGGCAATACTTTAATACATAATACTTC
>NC_029785.2:31918968-31929310 GCF_000816755.2 Arachis ipaensis
GCCGTATAAAGTATTGTGTATTAAAATATTGTTATTTAAAGCATTTATTTATGTATTAGGATATTCTATATTTATTAGAGTCCATCAATACTTTTCTTTTATATTAGTCTTTGATTTTCATCTAATAAAATCTAATGATCTATATGAATATGGCTTATTCAATAAGCACATAATTGTTGAACTCATTTTAATGTCTAAAACGAGCACGACTATTATGTATTTATTGGATACACCATATTTATATAGACCATTAGATTTGATTAGATGAAAATTAAAGGCTAATATGAAAGAAGATCATTGATGGACTCTAATAAATACAGAATATTCTAGTACAAAAATAAATATTTTAAATGATAATACTTTAATATACAATACTTTAAATGGTAACAAAATCTTTTATTCTTAAATAATTAAATATAAAATATATAAATACAAAAATATGAGTATTCTTTATTCAATCTTTAACATGTAAATTACCCTTTATGACATGTCACCTTTTAATTAGTTATTATGTTAACTATGATTAAACTATTTTGTAATTAAAAAATTATTTAAAAGAATAAATGTATAATTTGATAAAATACTAAAAACTGAATCTTTACTCTCTGTAACCTCGTTGTTTCTCTCTCTGATTGCTCTTTTGTGTTTGATTTCAATTTGTAGTGGATCTGCGATTAGTTAAAGAGAGTGTATTTGATCGTGCTGCTATTTTGTAGTTGTCTTTTGCTCTTTAGTTCACATAATTTTGTGTCACATATAATTTTTTTTATTATCAGGATGCATTAATCTATAATTTAGGGTTGTGATAAATATTGCATATATTAAATTGATGCTTGAATTAGATATGCATTTGATCCATCCGTTTATTAGAATTTAAATTGGACTATATCAATTAGTTCAAAGCCATTCTTTGGAATGGCTATGGATAGGGGTGGCAAACGGGCCTAAACCCGCCGAGTCGGCCCGCGTAACCCGCCAAAAAAGGCGGGTTGGGCTGGAAAATTGGGACCGCCAAATAGTAAAAGCCCGCCTAACTCGCACCGCTTAAATCGCGGGCTTTGACGGAGCGGGGTAGGCTTCCCCGCCGGGTTTAGTATTTTTTTGGCAAGGGGTATTTTTACAATATTTTTTGCCAAAATCAAACTTCCCCCAACCCAACTTACAAGAGAATGAAGATGAAAATTGAGTGTTTTGGATTATGTTTATTTTGTTTTAGAGACAATATTTATATTTATGTTTTGGATTATGTTTATTTTGCTTTGGAAACAATATTTATAATTATGTTTTGGATGAAAACTTGGTTTATAATTATATTTATTAGATATTTATAATTACAAAGACTTTAATGTTTGTGAATATAAAAATTATAATTTATTTATACTTTTAGAAATTATAATAGTTAAAAGTAAAAAATATAAGAGATTTTTTTATGCCTTTATATATTATTTAATAGTTAAAAATAAAAAATGAGATTTGGCGGGTTTAGCCCGCTGGTCCACTAGCCCACCGTTCGGGCGGGCTAGGATTCTGGGACCGCCTCACTAGGCGGGGTGGGGCGGGCTTCCCCGCTTGCCACCCCTAGCTATGGATCATTGGATATTTATATATTTTATATTTAATTATTTAAGAATAAAAGATTCTGTTACCATTTAAAATATTGTATATTAAAGTATTGTCATTTAAACTATTTATTTATGTACTAGGATATTCTGTATTTATTAGAGTCCATCAATGCTCTTCTTTCATATTAGCCTTTGATTTTCATCTAATCAAATCTAATAGTTTATATAAGTGTGACGCATCCAATAAACACATAATGATTGTGCTCGTTTTAGACATACCCTTATTTTAGACATATCCAATATATAATACCATACCGCTATACGTACAAGTAAAAGAGTTAACAAATCCAACCAAATTCGTTTAATTGTTTATCGGTCCAATAAAAATTGTCCATACAAAATGCACGTAAATTAGTGAATTATAATTTTTTTGGAGAAAATATTTTCTCTTCTGAGAAATATTTAAATAATATTTTTTTATAAATAATTTATTTGTTAAGAGAATAATTAGAATTGAATCAGATCAATTAGTATCATTTGTATTTATATAGCATATCTGTATATTAATTGTAGGATTCTATGTCTTTATTACTTTGATTTCTCTAGCAACTATATATACCCCTTGTACATTGTATTTTTCCTCATACTGAATAATACACAAAAACACTTTCTTTAGTTTGGTCTCTTGTTTTTAACATGGTATCAAGAGTTTAGGTTCCTTTTTTTTTCCATGAGAATTCGTTCATAGTCCCGTTGTTTTCTTTTTCAGCAAGTGTTCTTTAGCCTCATTTTTCGTTCACTTTTCGACGCTTTGGTTCGTCACCTTCGTTACCACCATGTTCGTCTTGTCGCCGTGATTCCAACGCATCCAAAATCGCCACCATCCGCCGCCGGACGCGCCTCCATGCGCTGCCTGAAGACGCTACCGCCACCAGGTTCAGCTCCTCTCCAGATTTATCTTGAGCCGTCAGATTGGGTCTTCAATCGAACGGTCCACAGCCACCCACGTGTCGCGCTGCAACCCTTCCACGCCGACCCGATGACCCACGCATCGACCCGACCCGGTCTGCTTGGCTGTCCCGCGAGCTTCCTCCTCCATCCATACATTGCCACGTGTCGCTGACGTGTTTCCTTCCGACGCTGCCACGTGTCTCTCTTAGCTGACGTGGCAGACAGTGTGACCCTCCCTAAGGTTTTTTGTGAGCTCTTTCTGATTCTACACTCCGATTTCTCATTTTCTGCTCCGAAATTACTGTTTTTTCTCCTCTCTTTGATCTTTGTGACTACTATCATGGAAAAGTCCGATGTTTTTACTGCCACAAACCGAAAGGATAAATTATGTCGAAATTGTAACCGTTTTAGGCACCTCTTCTCTGACTGTCCTTCTATTGAATGTCGCACATGCCACCAAAAAGGTCATATTAGCTACCATTATTCACAGCTGTTTTGTCATTACTGCAAGCTCTCGGGATAGTTAATTACTGCCTGTCCTACTCGTCCACCACGTCCTGATCCACTCAAGTATCATCTTCGTCCCACCTTCTCCACAATTGTGTCTACTTCTGCTATTGGTGCTACTACTAAATCTCCCACCTCTGCACCTTTCAGCCCGTCTCCTGTCTCTCTATCTGATATTGCGTCTCTTCTTTAGCATCTTCTCTCTGTTTCTGGTAATACCACTGCTGCTTTTTTTACCCCTCCAGGTAATTCTAAATGGTATTTTGACTCGGGTTGCTTTAATCACATGTCTCCGTTGCGTAATATTTTCTCGTCCCTGTCTACCACTACAAATGGACCTTCTGTCAATACTGCAAATGACTCTCTCTTGCATGCAACACACAATGGTTCTATATCCCAGTCAGCTCTTAATCTTCCTGATACTTATTATATTCCCAAATTAAACTTTAATCTTATTTCTGTTGGTCAACTTGTTGATCTGGGTTTTGATGTCACTTTTTCCATTTCTGGTTGTCGTGTACAGGATTCTCGGACAGGACAAATCATCGGGACTGGACGTAAGGTCGGAAGGTTGTTTGAACTCGAAAATCTTCATATTCCTCCTATACTAAATCTCTGTGCTGCTTTTTCTCCTTCTACCCTTCACTTATGGCATCAACGTCTTGTCCACACCTCCTTAGAAAAACTGCGTCCTCTTGTGTCTCAGGGTGTTTTAGGTCAGGTTCCAAATGAATCTTTTGATTACATTTCTTGTCAAACTGTCAAACAACCTGCTTTATTGATGCTGCTCGTCTCATCGCCGCTGTTGGAACACTGGATCAGACTGCTGATATCTTCACAAAGGCTCATCATCCGACTGGTTTTCGGACTCTGTTATCCAAACTCAAAATGGTATCCTTAGCTCCCACTTGAGTTTGATGGGGGGATGTTAAGAGAATAATTAGAATTGAATCAGATCAATTAGTATCATTTGTATTTATATAGCGTATCTGTATATTAATTGTAGGATTATATGTCTTTATTACTTTGATTTCTCTAGCAGCTATATATACCCCTTGTACATTGTATTTTTTCTCAGACTGAATAATACACAAAAATACTTTCTTTAGTTTGGTCTCTTATTTCTAACATTATTAAAGGACATTTTGGTAAGCATAATTTAATGACAAAAAAATAAAATTTTTGTTAAATGATACTTTTGTAAAAAATAATTTATTTTTTCTTGAAAAATAGATAAAGTTAACATTAGTTAATACAAAAAATTTAAAATGGATTAAAAAGGAAGATTTTTAAAAGTTATAAAAAAAAAAGAAAATGTACATTTTACAAATAGAGGGAAAGAAAATGTCATTTTAGCATCTCTCAAGAAAAAAAAAATAAAAAATTTTTCTTTTGATGTTGTTGCTACTATTTTTTTTTTTACTTTTGAATTCTTCATATTTTTAATTTTTTTCTTTCCTTATATCTTTTTTTGTAGCTTCTTCTTTTTCTTCTTCTTTATTATTTCACTTTTTTATTATTTTCTCCTAATTTTTATTTCTTTTAAGAAGAAGAAATAAAAAAAAAAGAAAAATAAGGAAAAAAACATTTTCTATGTCATTATTCATAAAGTAATATATTTTTATTCAAAAGTTTCTGTATTTATTGACAAAAACAAGAAATAAAAAATTGCAGAATATCATTAAAAATGAAAAACACAAAAATTTATGAAGGTGGACACAAAATTTTATAAAATTGAATATAAAATAAACTACATAGATATATACATAAGAGGAAAAACAAAAAAAATAAACAAAAAGTTGTAGAATTTTGTTAAAGATGTAAAATACAGAAATTTATGAGGTTGGACACTAGAATTTCTGAGGTTGAACATAAAATAATTGTATAAACAAAAAAAAAAAAAGAAGTGAAAGAGAAAAGAGAGAAGTAGAGAAAGAACGTAGTTTTTTTATGTTATTTTTTAGGGTTATGCGATTTTCATTAAAAATTGTTGTGTTTATTATCAAAGAAAAGAGAAAAAAATGAAAAAAAAGATTGCAAAATTCTATAATAAATGAATTACACGAAAATTTTAAACTACGAAATGCAGAAATTAATTTTTTATTTTATTGTTGAATTTTTTTTTTAGTTTTTTTGTTGTTCTTGTCTTTTGTTTTTTTATTTTGTATTTTTGGTTTCTCGTGGTTATGCTCTTTTGTTTTGAGAGAGAGAAATACAAAAAATAGAAATATAATGCAAAAGTGAAAGGAGGAAGAGAAATCGCAAAAAGAAGAAAAAAATCGCGACGATGACGCAAACAAAAAAGAAGAAGACACATAGAAAATGCACATAAGAAAAAGAATAGTATATACGTATAATAATGCAAAGTTAGCAGAAAAATTTAAAATAAAAAATAATATAAAAATGAATCAAATTGAATTGATCCAGAGATTTACTCAGTTATTTGTTTAAATAAATGTTGATGATTTAAATCTCATCTTATAAATACAGTCATCTATTAATCTACAATAAATTCTTAATAGAACTTTGATTCGTTACGATTTATTCTTTAACCTATCGAATTATATAATTAATTACATATAAAATATTGTTCATGAGTACAAAGAACTATTTACAAACGCATTATTTAAAAAGTATATAAACGGAACACGAGTTTGTGGAGTAATAGTAATAATAATATTGTAATCTGCAAAAGTTCGGAAGTTGACATGTCTAATCGTTTTGTTCATGAAAAACAAGGCACTATCTGAATTTATCTTTCACTTTAGACAATTCCACTTTGGTAGGTGTTTCGTTTTATAGGGTAATGATGAGTAATGACCAAAACCTTAAAACCGTGTTAGTCAATAATAATAACCATCACATGATTGAGGACATCATCCATAAGGATAAATGCTAGAGCAAATTATTGTTTCTCGTAATGTAAAAGAAAAAAAAAATGATATGGAACTTTTCATTTGTTTCTAGTTATATAGTAAATTATCCAAAGTACAAAAAAATTGATAAAAATACTGACCAAAAATAACTTTAAAAATTATAAACAATAAAAAAATAGATTCCAAATATTTAAAATTCAACAATACAAACAATTATCCCATAATAACTTTATAAAAGAAGATGTGTTTGAGGGAGAGAAAGTAAGCAGTGATCTTAAAAAAAAGAGCGCGTAGAGCGCAATAAGATTGATCTTCATAGGGCGCGTATGGCACAATAAAAATGGTCTTCAGAAGACGCGTAGAGCACAATAAGAGATGGTGCGTAGAGCGCGGTTAAAAAAGAGGGCGCGTAGAGTGCGATAAAAATAAGGGCGCGTGGAGTGCAATAAGAGTGCAGATGGAACTGCTAAAATAGAGTGTTAATTGAACTGCTTAAACAGAATGCAGACATGACTGTTGAACACAGAATGCAGATGGAATTGCCGGAAGAAGACACAGATGGAACTGTCGGAAGAAGGAGACGACAGGCCATAATAACTATTCTATGAATGATAGTTGTTTTCTGTTAGAACATTGGTAACCAAGACTAATGCTAGATTTTTACTTGGATGGATGTAATAGAGATTGGTTGGATTTTGAGCTAAATTTAAAGATTGATTATTCATTGTAGGGGGAGGTTGAAAAAGAAGTAGGATGATTTCTCACCAGAAATATGATAGCTTATGTATCCTCTTCAAGGAGGATACTAAAACTCTGATACCATAATAAAACTATGAAAGAATGAGATAAAAAAAGATGAAGAATATTGTACTTTGTATTTCTTAATTGATTGAATTAAATTGTAAATTATGAAGGTAAAACTATATATATATATAGAACTTGGCCTATGAAAGATAAAAGCAAATAAAGATAAGATAAGAACAAATAAATATAAGATAAAGATAAGATATAATGAAATAATAAAGACTAAAATTATAACTGAATTTATGTATTCTGTTGGACTGAATTTATGGGTCATGAGACTTCTTTATTGTTGTCATGGGTTAAGGTGGAAGAGTAATTTAATATGGTATCAGAGCTTCCGAAAATTTTCAAGGCGATTATCGCTTCACTGAAAGGATTTGATGTAACTTTTGTGATGTAGAGGAAGTTAACAAAGACAGACTTGGAGCCTAATAACAGTCAGTTAGCGATACCGGAGGAGCAGATAAACGAGCAGTGCAAATTCTTGGCACACAAAAATGCAGAGATTACGAGGATTCTTGAGGTTCGAGATGGGAAGGGGCGGCTGATTGAGATGGAAATAGGAATCATAGAACCGTCGAATGAAGTGTGCCATGATCAAGTTTTGAAGAAGTGGAATATGATCTCTGCATCAACTTATAATCTAGCGAGTTCTTCGTGGTGCGACATTGTTAGGATGAATCATCTTAAGAAAGTTCATCTTTTCAACATTTGGTGCTTCAATGATGCCGCCAATAAGTTTTATTTTCTTCTCTATCATGTAGGCTCTGAACCCTTCGAGCCTTACAATGAAATCAAGATTTAGCAGTTAGTTGTAGGGTTTAAAAAGGAAGGGTAATATAAGTATTTGAGTAAACTACCATTTGTACCCACGAAAGTTGAAAACGCTGACACATCTACCCATAAAAAAAAGGAAATTACCATTTGTACCCATAAAACATGAATTCCATATAACAAAATTATCCAAACACTAAAAAATCACATAAAAATCCCAAATTACCCTTATCATCATCTGCATCATCTTTTCCCCTCCACCACCACCACCACCACTAACCCATCCTCTCTCTCTCTCCCTCCATTTTCTAAGCTCGTCGCCGCCGCCAGAGTCTTGTTAACTCTGTCAACTCCTTCCTTTCTCTCTTTCTCTCTCTTCCCTTCTATGATTTGCTTCTCTCTCTCTTCTACTTTTTTGAATGGTTGCGTGATGTAGGTTTGGTTGTCTCTGGGTTTGCAGATTGGCGAAGAGCGGGTGGAACCGCAGACTGGACATGGGCTGGATCAGAGCTCTGTGTCAACGAGAGATGGAGGGCTAGTTGGAACGGGTTGGGGCAGCGGTAGCGATCAGGCAGCGGCGGCGGCTCTAGAGTTGCGAAAGGCGGCGAAAACAGAAGGCGACGGTGGTCCTAGGCTCGCGGAGGTGAGGCGAGGGGAAGAAGAAGAAAGAGAGAGGGAAAGGGTGAAGGAGGAAAGAAAGGGGGAAAGGACGCGGTGGCAGCGAATGGAGGTTGGGTGGGACTTGACGGCGCCAGCGACTATTGAGTGCCGCGGTGGTGGTTACGTAGAGGAGCAGAGAAGGGAACAAGGGTGAGAAGGGGTGAGAGAGAGGAAGAAGAGAGGAAATCGGGTGAAGGGGTGACAACTTGGTGGTCGCCGGTGGTGGTGCGGTGGTCTGAGACAATTTGCTTTTTCTATTGTTGTTGTTGTTGCTTTATGTGAAGAAAATAATAATGGAGGTATAGTGGTGGTAGTGGTGATAATAGTGATGAAGGAAATGAGGTGGTGGTGCCTTTGAACTCAAAGTTTGGCTCAGGCGAGGAAGAGACAGGGAAGGAGAGAAGGAGAGGTGGATGATGCGGATGATGATAATGGTAATTTGTGGTTTTTATGTGATTTTTGAGTGTTTGGATCATTTTGTTATATGAAATTCATGTTTTATGGGTACAAATGGTAATTTTCTTTTTTTATGGGTAGATGTGTCAGCGTTTTCAACTTTCGTGGGTAGAAATGGTAGTTTACTCTAAGTATTTTAATGAAATTAGGGATAAAAAGGTAAATAGAGATTGGATAAATACTATAGTATAAAGATTGTTAGGCTATTTCATTCTTTCATTAGGATTTTAATGGCAATGCTTAGAGGCTAACCCAGATTTAGGTTTCAAAACCATTGTATACAAATAATTTTTGTAAGAAGTCAAGAACCTTCAACTATCTACATTGAACTTTTTATAAATTAAATGCTAAAAAAAACTATGAAAGAATGAGATAAGAAAAGATGAAGAATATTGTACTTTGTATTTCTTGATTGATTGAATTGAATTGAATTGTAAATTATGAAGATAAAACTAAATATATATAGAACATTGGCCTATGAAAGATAAAAGCAAATAAAGATAAGATAAGAACAAATAAATATAAGATAAAGATAAGATAAGATAAAATATTAAAGATTAAAATTATAACTGAATTTATGTATTCTGTTGGATTGAATTTGTGGGTCACGAGACTTTTTTATTATTGTCATGGATTAAGGTGAAAGAGTAGTTTAATACCCCTAATTCACATTGAAAACTATATTTTTTGGACCTATACATCCAAATTCTTTTTCTTTTTTGCATGAGCTTTTATTTTTATTTTTTTATTTTTTTTGTAATTTGACTAACTTCTCAGCTTGGGTTTTCCTGTTCAGAGCTTTTTTCTCATAAGATTTTTTTTTTTTTTACTTGTTTATACGATTAAAACTAAAACTATTAAACAAAGAAGAAGCCCATCACTAAAAACTAACTGATAGAAATATTTTTGTTTCAACTGGTAAGGCCCCATGACTAAAAAATTGTACGTAAGGCCCAAATTAAAGTAGTACGTTTTTAATACCAAAAAAAGAAATTTACGTATAAGATCCGAGAAATAAAGTGTACTAAGGGCACATTTTAATACAAAAAAAAAGCCTATTAACACATCAAGGAAAATCATCAAAGATTAAAAAGAGTTGTTAGCAATATTCTAAAAATCGGACTGAACCAGTCAATCGAACTGGTCGAATGAAAAATCGTCGCTAATTGATTCGGTCCATAAAAAAATCAGCAGAGTCAAAAACCGATGTGGAATTGGAAAACTTGCTGAAAACCAATCCGTTTAATTGAACCGTAAACCAATC
Source organism: Arachis ipaensis (assembly GCF_000816755.2). Lineage (NCBI taxonomy): Eukaryota > Viridiplantae > Streptophyta > Magnoliopsida > Fabales > Fabaceae > Arachis > Arachis ipaensis. The sequence goes on from NC_029785.2 coordinate 31,928,823, forward strand.
GGTTTCTAAAAACACTTCTTAAACGGTGTCGTTTGAATTTAAAAGAAATATAAAATAAAAAATTAATAAAACAGAAAACAATTCAAACTCCAAATTCTTAAAATAACATCTAGTCTCCAGAAATTAAAAATAAAAAACAAGAATATGGAAGAATTAGAAAAAAATTAAACTGCGGGCAGAGCTCAAAAGGCAAGGTGGAGCTTAAGGCGGCAGACAAGGCAGAAAAGCAAAAACAAATCTCAAGGCAAACAAGACAAAACTTGAGGCAGAAAATCTGAGGCGGTGGAGCAACAGCAACTAGTGGGCATAAAATATATTTTCTCGGGAAGAGAGAATCACATTGTTGTTGGCTTCTTATTGCGCTTCCTATTATTATTTATTGTGCCTCTTATTTGTTAGGATTTAGATCCTCTAAAATTTAAATTTTGTTTTAGAAAATAAAATATAAGTTAAAAAATAAAATATAAATTTTTATTAAAATTATTAAT
>NC_029785.2:31929343-31967459 GCF_000816755.2 Arachis ipaensis
TACACACTTCGCAGACAATGGATTTTTTTAATTTTCTTTTTTCAATTATTTGATATAATGTAATTTGTCATCTTAGAGATTCTAATATGTTTTACATATTCCAAACGTCTTAATTCCAATTAACGCAGTTTTAATTAATCAATTTTTTTAATTTATTCTTTTAAATTTTACATTAAGAATCAAACTAAAATTCATTTAAGATCAAAACAATATTTTACTCTTCTTTAAATTTATCTTTTTATCTCCTTAATTTTTTTTTTCATCCACTACTTTGTTAGTTCCCTAACAAAACAAAACCGCTTTTATAATAAGTCAACATATTTATGACTAAAGACCTTCAAAGTTTGATACGGCGAGATATAATCAAGTATTAGAATACTAATTTACACAAAGCACGATGACAGAGATATGCATGACGATTACCTACATTTGTATACTATGCTAATGACAACAGTCCACTACTTTGAAGAGAGGATGAAGATTACATAAGGATTACATAGGATTAGGGATTTTACTTGACGTGCAAATATTCAAGGCTAGAACCATGTAAAAAGAGGGAAAACAGAAAATTCCGCATTGTGTGCTCCAATGGTTCTCAGATTTTACATTGTTTTACTTACTCGTCGCCCATGGCCAACTCCAAGGCATAGTCATCTCTCTCCTGTAACGCATTAGAAGTCACACAATCAAATAAATGAAAAAGTAGAGGGGAAGCTATCTAGTTTCCCTTTTTTTTCTCTAATAGTTTCCAAAAAGATTAAAGGTGCATTTAGTTTGCATTTTCATCTTATGTTTTTGTTTTTAATGTTTTCTGTTTTTAAGATTTGGTGAAGGAAAAAAAAAATTAGAAGTGAAAATAGAAAATAAGATTTTATTGTTTTAATTGTTATTCTTTTTTTCTTCAAAAAATCCTGAAAACACAAAACATTAAAAATAAAAATAGAAAATGTAAACGCAAACCAAATACACCCTCGTCACCAAAAAAAAACCAAATACACCCTAAGAATTCAAGAGCCAACTGAACATACCACTGGTCCTCGGGCGAAATACCGTCCGAACTGAAGCCAATATACCTGTATATGCCATGGATTTATCGTCGTATTCATGATTCAATAACAAATAATAAGAACGATGATAACGATTTGATTAGGCCTCCAATTCAATTTACAGGAGAGAAGTTTACATATTAAAATATATGTTTAGTTGGGGTTAAAAATGGAATGGGAATCTTTTAGATGGGTTTGATTTTCCAACCCTCAACCAAACATACCCTAAAAGATCGAAATGGAAATCACAAAGCAGTGATGACAAAGTGAAAGCTGTGATTGGTGTTCCTTCTCATTACCTCATCTTCATCTTGCGTTTCTACTTCAACGTCCGTGGATGGGAACCCCACACAAAGAAGTGCATAGCCCTGAAGAAAAATTCCATACACTTGTCTAGCTCAGCAATAAAAGGCAGTGGAATTTGCAAAAACATGCATGGCATGTTGATCAAAGTTGTTAACGAATGAAGGAATGAATGATAAAGAAAAAGAAAGGAAAGCAAACCATAAACTGGACAATATCTTTGTTCAGTTGTACATACAGAATAGTAACCAAAAAAGCAAACTGTTAAACATGCATGTAATAGTAACAAAAATATACATAAACCCCTTCAGACTATGTTTCAGTTTCATTATTGGAATAGACCCCAAAATAAAAATAAAAACACAATGAAGAATACAAATCTTCAGTCTAGAACAATGTGTGAGAAACAGAACCGATTAATTGAATGTTCTGTAGAAGTGTGGAAGTAATAGGCTCATAATTGTTACAAACTCTTACAAATTTTGATTCTCTAATATTATAATTGAAGTTACTAAAATAACTAAAGGAACATATTAATTACAACTTCAGTGCAATGTGAGCACTATGGCATAAACACAATACCTTCGATCCTCTTAGGTGCCCAAAAGAATAAGGTAAAATTTAACAGGGTTAGACACATGGCACATGCTAATACTAAGGTCTTATTTATTAGATTATCTGGTAGTTCTACACTGAAACAACTGCAACTTCTTCCTCCTCTCATCTCCTCTATTCACAGTTAATATAAAGAGCAAGGTAGACAGTGAGATTCAGCACTAATGAAGTTGCTGTCTTCTGACTTGGAGCTCACAAGTTCAAATCCAGGAAGCTATTTCTCTGTTACTGCTTAAACTTTCTCTTCTTTTTTCCTTCCCCCCTCCTCAAATCATGGTTGATATGACCTTTTACCTTTCAAAATTTAATAATGACAATAAAAGACTCTCATTCTACTCTTTGGAACCATCCAATATATTTCGGGGGGAAATGCATTGAAGTATGCCACAATAAAATCATGATAGGATCCGCACAGTTCACACAAATTCAAGGAAAAATAATGGGATATAGTACAGCATCCAAGTCTTGTTTGACTACAACTACATGCATTAGGGGATCTCATAATATTCGAGTCTAAATCATACTAACATCTAAGTCATTAGCAATTGAATCTACTTTGATAGTTTCCCTAATGATTTTTCTGTCACCCTCTACCTCTAACTATTGGACTACCAGTCTACCCTCCATCTACTCTACACTATCATAACTAAGGTCTCTAAGGGTCTTCTCCAAACATGTTCAAATCAACTAAAGTAAGATATACCATCTCTCTACCCCAACTTTTTTTTCTATAGTAAACTCATTCATAAATCTCTGGATCCATCTGGAGTGTTCACTTGCTAATCATGTATCATGTGCCTCACTCAACTGTTTCCACATATACAGTCATGGTAATTGGCGATTTTTAATTGTGCGTCACATCACCTTGCAGATATTTAGCATCGAATGGAGTACCTAGGCGTCAAGGGAGAGATGCCTGATTAAGAATCACCCGTCAAGTATTATCATATCAATACTGCATATTCCAAACTGCCACTTCTTCCTCCTCTCTTTTGCTCTAGAGTATTTTATCATGTCCAATATCATCTTTATTTTTCAATATTATGACTACAAGAAAATGATTTATTGCGGAAGACCTGTTCTCTTCTTTTGGCATCATCCAGTAGTTCATGAGAAAATTGCATAAAAGAATCTAATAATAAAATCACAACTACAAGAGATTAAGTCAAAATTACTGGTTCATCCGTGTAATGAAAAATAGATTAGAATAAAGAAGTCAAGCATGCCTTTTCTTTCAATTCAGCAGATATCCCAAGTGCCTCTGGCTGTCTAATCTGTCCATTCTTTATACGTACAGCACAGCTAGTACAACAACCTGCCAGCACAAAGTTTCAACAAAGAGTATCAAGAAGCTAGTAGTAGCATCAAATGAGTTGACTTCAACGTAGATGGTCATAGAAGCAGCAAAAAGAACAAGTATGAAGTATCACAGATGAACTGTGCCATATATATAATCTTGACTATGGTAATTTAGCAATAAATATAAAGAATCAAATGAAACCCTAAAACTACATAGAATAGTCATAATTGTCTTTGTTCCTACAGGAGATAAAAGTTTCTGAACTTTTACCCGTTTGAAGAAATGGAATCTACCAACAACAAAAGTCATTTCTAACAGAATGAAAAACCAAGTGCGACGGGTTAATTATAAACCACAACAAACTTTGCGTTACTTTCAAAAACATAATAAAGTAAGTAATAATGTTAAGAAATGTTGGAGCCTCAAAATTGAAATAATAAAAACTGAAGAGCATAGTCCCTTGAAAGGTTAAAAGGGTAAAGATATCAAATTTGGAAATATAGCATCCAGGCATACTAGTTATGGATGATGATTACTGCAGATTTAAATTAATTGATTTATGGATATATAAGAAAATCATGATACAACTAAAAACTCAAATGAAGTAGGTGTATAGATCAAAGGAGCCTGAAACAGGGCCAGTGGAGGACTTTATTAGATGATTTATATAGTTTGTATGAGAAATAGTTACAGGATATGCAAAATGTAGCAGCCAATGCTAGTGATATCAGCAATAAGGAACCTTGTAAATAATGTAACAGAACATTAGATAAGTAGCAAGGGAGTCAATAGAGTCATAGGTTCATTAACGATGAAGCATGTATACTGACACGGATACTCAATACGGACATGTAGACAAACCAAACTTTTAAAATGCATGACATGGAAACAGATGTGTATAAATTTTGAAGATTTATTCGGTATTCAAGTATTTATAAATGTCAAACTACCAATATAGATGTTTCTAGACCTTATTATCATTTTGTGCAATTCACGTTTGAAGTATAATTGATCAACAATAGATATAGTTATGTCTCGTGTTGTATGAGTGTCTTTGAATGTCAGACATTCACACATGGACATCTTGCTTAGTTGGTGTGTCTATGTTCTATATAGCTTATAAATGATCTTTAAAGCAGACATTATGACTTTTGTATGATCAATAAACTTTAGGAAGGTTCTTCCTGTCATCAAACCCCAAATAACAATAAAATTCTAGCGAGTAATCTCCAATGCCAATGGCAGTGGCCCCAAAATGGATAAATGGTGAAATCTTTGGATTAAGATCACTAGACAAATAGAAGGCACAAAAAGATTCAATTCTATCCAAGGTATTATCCTCACTTCAGTTAAGACCAGACCAATCCAAAACAAGGTAACACAAATTAATATACATATATTTCATCAAATTTAATTTTGAAGCACAAAGCCGTTCAACACGACCATCCAATCACATAACGTAGCCAATATGGTGCCTTTACATTTACCGTGTGAATAGTCATCCTAAAGAAAAGATGCGATTGGACACTGTTTTAAAAACGTTTAAGGCTGTCATTACATCAAAATTAAGCTCATATGATCAGTAAGAATTAAGAAAGGAGGGAACAGTACCATGTCTGCAGGCAAACGGAAGGGTAATGTTCTGAGATTCAGCAGTGTGTAATATATACTGATCCTGCATTTCACAATAATCAACCAACCACACATGAATTTGTTTCTAAAATATTCAGCGAAATTGAGAATTATGCTGGAGGCGGAAGAAGGAAGAGAAAAAAAAACCTCAGGAACCACGAACTCGTGAACGATTCCTCTTTGTGTATCATGGACGGTGACCTTGTGAGTAGGAACCTCACCGGACGGTGACGAGTAAGCAGTTGGGGGGGTCACATCCACCTGCGTCCGGAGCTCCGCCCTCGCCGCCGAGGTGGACTTGCGGCGGTTTGTGAAAGCAGCGGTGTAGAAAGCGTTAGAAGCAGAAGATTGGTGGTTTGAGAATGGAATGCAGCAGTTACAGGGAATTCGAAGAGCCATGTTGTGGTGGCTGCTGCTGCTGCTGGTTATCGTTCTCTAACACAAACAAACACACTCAGCGACGGATAAGGAAGCCGCTTCAGGAACCGTTGGTTCTGTTTACTTCCAATTGATGTTGGACATGTGTGCACTCTTACATTCTTCTCTATATTTTTATTTTTTTTTCTTATACATGTAAAAATTCAGGCACAGTCAATTTTGCTCCATAATTGAAAGTCGTTAAATGAAAATTTAATTAAATTAGTTAAATTATTTAATGATTTTCAACTATTAACTTTACGTAAAGTTAATTACAACTAAATTTTCACCTATTAATCAAATATCTCACTACAAATCATACGGACGGTTAGAAAAGTCTAGGAGGCCATGTAACTAGTAAAAAAAAGTGAGTCATTGGATGAAATCTCACACCAATCTCACTATTAAAACCATCATTGATAACTATTTGATAACTACAAATCACAAAAGTTACTGGCCCTCTAAGATTCCTTTTAACTTAATACTAAACTTTTATTAGTTTAATTTTTTTTCATTGCTATTTTTGTTATTATTTTATACCATGTCATAAATTTAAAAAAACAAATCTTGTTTTTTAATTCAATGCAATACTTAATATATCAGTTCAATTAAACATGAAATTATTTTATTTGAATAATATATAGGATTTTAAAAGAAAAAAGAATGAATACTAAATAACTAATTTAACTATGACAACAATAATTTATTGTACAACGGAGTACTAAAATTACTTATAAAAAAATTATATTTTTATAAATTTATTTATAAAAGATTATTTTATTATATTATATTTGATCTAATCATTATAACTTGGTTAAATTTAAAATCTACCTCAAAAAAATAATTATTTTTTTATTTGATTAACAATAGGGTCGAATGTCCCAGAAAAAACAATCTCAACAAATTATTTTAAAAAAAGAGGTGTTTGTAGTATGAGCATAAAAACATAGAAAAATACGAAAAGGCGTATTAAAATAATTATGACAACCGAATTGTAAATTATGATAAAAATGAGTTAGTCTATGAGGACAAAAATTAGTTTTTCTGAATTGGTAGTTAATCTTCTAACTGTTTAATCTGCTACATCTCTTTTTAATAGTCGAAACAAGAGTTCTTAAAGAATGCAAATTAATATCATCATGAAGACAGAATTTAGCTGCTACAATTAAGTTCAATATTTCAATAGATAAATTAACATAACCAAGATTCATGACAAAGTTAATACCCAACAAGATACCCATAACTCCGATAAAGTCATAATACCACAAGCTAAATTCGCATTAAAATAAGCCAGGAATCTTCCCTCATGATCTCTAATAATAGCCTCACAAGTGGCATTTCTATTGTTAAAAACTAAATCAGTAGTCAATTTAACAAAAAATAACTCTGGCATATGCCATCTGATTTGCTTCTTAGTAAAATTACCCACTGTTTCGAGGGTTACCTAAAACATTGATTTGGGTCTGAACGTGAGTTCCAGACTCTTTGTGGGGCAGCGTTCGACTTATTCCAGTGTTGAGATGCCGTCGTTTGAGTTTCTTGTGAGGAGGTGGAGATGGTATCTGTAAGAGACTTTGATACTTAAGTTAGCAAGGATTTTAGACAGGTTTTTAGTAAATTAGAACGTGAATATACCTGAAGAGTGTCAGTATATTTATAGTAGAGCTGTTAACCACCTTTGTTGGAGTAGTTCCACCTTTATTGGTGGATATCCGTTCCCTTTATCTTGGACTTTTGTTAAGATCTATCTTTTAGGAAGATAAAGATAGTAAGAGAGATTCAGGAAGGCAATTACTTGTAAGCGCGTATCCAATCTCTTTCACCATGCCCGACCTCTTTTTAAGAGGTCGGCAATGTAGTGAAGGCCATCCTTTTTGGGTGGGCCTTTCTTGCTTATTAGGTCTAGCTTTATGTTTTGGGTCAGGATATGAACAGTATCCCTGGTTGAGTCTGAGCTTTCAAGAGGTCGAGCTCAAGTAATTTGAGACCTCAGCTTCAACGTCGGGTACCCCTGCATTCACGAGGTTGAGTACTCGATGTGTTTCAAACTTTTGAACATTACTGCATTAAATGGGGGGTGATCTTTGCACGGCAGTTTTCTTGGAATCCGAACATAGCTTTAAAGAGGGGTATGAAATTATCTTTTTTGCCTCTTCTCCTTTTTAAAGTGTTTGTGCGCTCTTTATTTTCTCCTTTTTCTCATTTCTGAAAGTACTTCATTTGCTCCATTCTTCATAAAGAATCCCTCTTGTTCGTCTCACAACTGTTTCCCATTTTTCAAGATTTTTTATCTTGATTTGTTTGGAAAAGTTTTTTGGCGAAGAGGATCGTTCGTGATTTGCTGTTTGGTGTGCCTCTCTTTTTTTTGAATCTTATCAAGGTTGATGTCTTATTTACTTTTGTTAGTAATCTTGTACTCTGTTGTCAAGAAACGGCTCTGAATGGTCCCTGAATAGTAGCATTGACATTGGGATTTTACTTTTGTTGTCGATATTTGTGCTTTGGAATTTCTTTAATAACTTGTTTAACTGTTGTTACTATTTTTGTCGTTGGATATTACTTAGTACGAACGTTTGATTGTGTTTCTGAAATTTGGAGGAACTTGTTATCGTTTGTGACTTGTTGAATGTATTTGTGTTACCCCCAATGGTGTTGCTAATGGTAGTGTAGGAGGGACACCATTTTTATGCTTTCTGTTCTTAAAAGGTCTTTTTGAAATCGCGTTATGTGTTTTGTTACTTTGTCCAACTTCTTTTTACTGTGGCCGAGCTCTTTAATGATGACTTGGTTATTTTGTATTTGTAGGGATAGTTTTTATGTCTTGGTCTGTAATTATCAACATGTCATCAAAGGTCCCACCTTTTTTGTTATCTTGGGTAGATAGTATTGTGTTTCTTCCTATTCCCGTAGTTGACAAAGAGTTTGTAGATGTATTCTGTAGACACCATAAAATATGTGAAAGTCAGGAGGATGAGCGGAATTATGAGTTAGTAGTGTTAGATCCTGAGGAGAGAGTGTGTTTCTCTCCTTTTGACAACTTGGAATGCCCATTTTTCTATGCATATGATTGCTTCTTTACCAAATTAGGCATTAAACTTCCTTTTTCTGACTTTGAGGCGAACATCCTCTAGACCTGTAATGTCGCTCCTACCCAACTTCACCTGAATTCTTGGGCTTTTCTCAAAATGTACTAATTTTTGTGCCAGGAGCTCGATGTCCGACCTCCCCTCAAGGTATTTTTTACCTCTTTTTCTTGACCAAACCCGGTCTTCGAAAGAGTTGTCTTGGCTTTCCTTTCATGCTGTTCAGGGTAGAAAACTTTTTTCCATTTTTGATGAATCCTTCCATGACTTCAAAAACTATTTCTTCAAAGTCCGAGCTGTAGAGGGTGTCCGACATTTCTATTTGGATGAGAATGATGAACCTTCCTTTCTATTGTATTGGCAAGAAAAGCTAGTGATAGTCAAGTATAGCGTAGATACCCTAAACGAGCTTGAGAAGTGTATGGTAGACGTGTTGGAAGAGTGTTGGGGCCGGACTCCTCACTTGGATAATAAAAAGTTCTAGCGACCCCAGTCTGCTTCGATTCAAACTAGGTAGTTTTTTTACCTTTAGCTTTAAGATTCTTGGTTGTAATTTGTTTAACTAAGGTGCCCTTTTTATTTTTGTTTTTGTAGAACAAATGGCTCCCAAATCTGCAGTGATGAAACAACTCTGCCAAACCAGGGAAATTGTTGTAGCTCGTGGTATTCAGGAAAAAGAATCCAGGGGTGCTTCCGCCTGACCTTCGCCGAAGAAGTCAGATTCGGGTCCTTCAGCTCAGAAGAAGATTATTTCCACTCCTTTTGTTCGGGTGCCTGACTCCCCTCCAGAGAGTGTCGCTGTCTCCCCTTCTCCTTCATCTTCAGAGCCACCTCCTAAAAGGCAAAAAATTGCCGAAGAGGTGAGCATTTATGATAAAGGATTTGACAGGATTGCCTGGAGTGAGAGGAATATTCTCCCTCATAGTTGCTTCAGCATGGATGATGTGGCTATAAATATACTCTTGCTTTGTGATAATATGAGTGTTATAAATATTTTCAAAAATTCTATTTTTTACTCAAAAACAAAGCACATTGAAGTGAGATATCACTCTATTAGAGAGCATGTTCAAAAAGGTAATATTGACATTCAATTTGTGAAATCGAAAAAACAACTTGCTGATATATTCTCTAAGCCATTAGTTAAGGACTGATTTTGTAAACTAAAAACTACTTTGAAAATCATTCACTCTGAATATTTGAATTAATTTTACTAATGTTCTTTTTTGAGAATTTTGTCTCCTTGGTCGTTATGAGACATTTTTGGACAGATGATGAATTTTTGAAAGTTTGTTAAAGTTGTTATCTGATTTTTTCGAAATGAGATATGATGTGGCTAAGTTGTTTTTTTATTCCTTGTGGTCTCTTGTGTTTTCTTAAAACACTTTATTGGGCTGAAGGTCTCTTGTATTTTCTTATTTTATCTTTTCTTAAAAATAAAAGTTTTTTTTTTGTGATTCTATTAGTACTATCTTTTCATACTTTATTCACACTTTTTTTTTCAAACATATTTTAATTATTTGCTAATCAGTTTTCTTTTGTTTTTCAAGCTTTTCAACAAGATGTAACATTTGATTTTCACAAGTCTCTAACACATTATTTTGCAAATTCGATTTTTGTTTTTTCTACTTACCTTGATGACAAAGGGAAGAAAAATGTATATACGAGGCTTGTTTAGGTTATTGGTTATTAATTTTTATTATTCTTATGATTATAGACTGAACTCATTTGATTTTAAGTTAATTGAACTTTATGAAATTTTATGTGCTTATGTTTATGTTGTGGCTATATCTCTGCTGCTAAAGTTTTGCATATCATGCTGCTATACAAGTAAATTTTTAAAGGTTTGTAATATTTGCTTGTATGAATTGTTCTGTGTATGTATCCCTAAAATTGTAGAGAAATTCACATTAAAGGAGAGCATCTCTTATGAAAGAATGGGGAGCACTTCAACATTTGGATTGGTATCATAAATTTTTTTTTATTTTAATTCTTTTGATTAATACCTCATATATTATATTTATCATCAAGATTCAAGAAAGAGATTGTTGATTTTAGAAAATAATAAACTTTGATTTGATTATGACAAACATATTTGCTTAAATTTGAAAGCCCAAAAGTTATTCAATGTGTGTGTTTATAGTGCAGGTCCAAATCAATTTTTGTTTGCCCAATAAAAAAAATAACTTGACTATGATGTTGGTATATAAACTAATAATGCAAACAATTAACTTGGGTTGGTTGAGTTGGTCAGCTCATTCGTCCGCTTAAGCAAGTGTCGTGGGTTTGATCCACGACGAATTAGTCCTTGACCTTTAAGACAGGTGGACGTGACACACGTATATATCTCGTTTACAGTGTCAACAAGATATATGTATTTAAAAAAAATTGAAAATAATAAAAAATATTAATAATATCAATAATCCAAACTTTAGCATGTAATTAGTACATAAGGAAAGTTCCATAATGGGAATAAATACGGTAATTGTGTTAGTCTTTGGCCTTTAAGACAGGTGGACGTGACACGTATATATCTCGTTTACAGTGTCAACGAGATATATGTATTTAAAAAAAATTAAAAATAATAAAAAATATTAATAATATCAATAATCCAAATTTTAGCATGCAATTAGTACATAAGGAAAGTTCCATAATGGGAATAAATACGGTAATTGTGTTAGTCTTTGGCCTTTAAGACAGGTGGACGTGACACGTATATATCTCGTTTACAGTGTCAACGAGATATATGTATTTAAAAAAAAATTGAAAATAATAAAAAATATTAATAATATCAATAATTCAAACTTTAGCATGTAATTAGTACATAAGGAAAGTTCCATAATTGGAATAAATACGGTAATTGTGCACACTTCTAAAAATTGAAAGAGAAGATAACGTGAGAGATAATGTTCTCTTCCTACTATCTCCATCAATCTCTTCTAATAATTGGCAAACGGTTCTCATGTGTTTTATTTATTGTGCATCAACTTCATGTTTCTCTTATTTCCATTTTAATCTTTTCTACCAACCTTTTTATGAACTAATTACATGCTAAAAGTTTGGATTATTGATATTATTAATATTTTTTATTATTTTTAAATTTAAAAAAAATATACATATATCTCGTTTACATTGTAAAAAAAGTATTTATTTTGGTAAATATTTTTTAAATTATTTATTTCGGTAATTATTATAATTATTTTATTTATTAAAATAAAAAACCCCAACCTTTCATCAAATAATTATTTTTTGAAAAAGTCAAATAACAAAGCCAAAGATAAAATCAAAATACTAATTTGGTTTAGAAAAAAAAGTGTTGCAGCTATGATAACCAAATGTGCAAACAAACAGCCTTTTGAAGCTACTTTTAGGTTGTTGCATCTCGAAAAAGAAGAAAAAAAAGGGTTCTCCTTTTTCAAATCAAACTGAAGGATAAAAGATGAAATTTGGAGTCAAAGCTTAAAGATCAAGAGTACTAATCTTGTAAGTACTTTAAAGACATTATGACAGCAAAAATCCAAGCATGATCATGTTGCTGCTACAACAATATTGTTCTGCAACTTTGCGCCTCTACTACCTCTGCATTTTTGCTCTAATTCTAAGAGAAGAGGATAGGCTCAATGTTGTCTTTGTGCTCAAACCTTGTTCCAAGGACCACTTTAAGTTTTGGAAATATTGTCCCTATAAAAAAAAAGGAAGAATCGGCTAAGAATTGAAGGTAAAGAGTGAGAATTGAAAATTTGAGTTTTTCATATCTTTTAACTTTTAAGTTATTCACATATTCTCCTTCATGTAGTTATATTGAATATTTTCTTTTTTCAGTGAGTCTTTCTTTAATTTCTCATGGTAAAAGACATCAAGTGAAATATTTAAAAAAATCATATGAGAAAAAAAATAAGAAGAGTTAAACTTGAAAAAAAAAAGTTATTAAATATGATAATTTTTTTTGATGTATTTTTTGTCTTGTGTCATGAGAAATTTTTCTTATAAAATTGGGTTAACACTTACTATTGAGAGTCTAGATTGAGAGTCTAATCGAAATAAGTTTGGTTAGAAGCTTGTATGTTTTTGGATAGGATTAAAAAAAATCCTAAAAAATTAGTGTTTGTAATCTTAAAAAGACTAATAAAAATTTTACCATAATTATAACAGAGACTAAAATAATTTTACCTATTGTATTATGCTAATGCAAACACAATAATAACAAAATTTTAATTTGTTATGGTGTTCAAGGATTAAAAGATAAAAAACAACTCTAGATTCAATCTTTTCTTTGATGTAGATCATTAAAAACCTTCAAGTCTCACCATTCTACAAGTGATATGGTATAAAATATACTCTTGTTATCTTATAGTTTTTTCCTTCAAGTTTACTCATTTCATACATCTCAACAATAATGCTTTTTTTTTTCCCATGAACTTTTATTTTTCTGTAATAATAACTGCACCATACTATTCATTATTCAATTATACTAACATTATTTACTTTGAATAATTGCAGAGCATGAGACACGAGACATACATAAAAGTAAAACTGTGACGGTTGGCTTCAAAGTCAAACGTTAACGGTTAATCTTTCCACTGTGTTCGTGTATATTCGTCACTATATCTGTTCTTGAAAATAGTTATGTTCTCTAAACTACCGGTTACTCTTTTTTACATATTATGCCAAATCGATACATTCACATGAAAAATCAACATATAATTATTTCCTTATGCTAATATCTTAAATTGCTTTATAGCAGGTCTAAACGTTGAGATAAATAATAATCACACAATTCCAATTGAATCCAAAATCCATACAAAAATAAGCCAATTCATGACTACATTGTAAGTTTGTAACAAATACAATATTCAATTCTTAAAATAAAGATCACATTAAATTATCAGATCAGTCTCTCACTAATTTAATAAATATAATAGAAGAAAGAAAATAATAATAAGGAAAAGTATAGGTAAATAATGAAAATATTAAACAATGTAAATAATAGATATATTGGATGTTCATTTTACTAGTGTACGGATGGTTATTTTAATATTAAAATTTAAAAGATTAATTTAGAGGTGTAGTGTGTTTTTATTTGATTGGTGGTTGTTCATATTGTTCAACAAAGTCATTGTCCCCCTAATATTCCCTTAATAATAAAATAATAAATGAATGTAATAAAAAATTGATTTGCATCAATAAAAGGTAAACAAGAAATTTTCATATCTCCTCCAATTTCTGAAAAAGGATAAGTTCATAATCTCTATTATTAAGCAACGCAACGTGGCGAGCATTAGATACTTGATGGGCATAGCATTGCTGCATGTTCAACAAGTGTTGGCTGCCGAACGTTCCATCCTCCGAGCAGCTATGTGGTGTCTTCGCTGTTTTGTATCGTCTTCCCTTTCTATGACATGCATATAAATCGAGAATGAAGAAGCACCATAGCCATCTTTGTTGTTGTCGTTGTTGATTGAAGCTCAATAGAAGATACAGAAAAATGAAATCTTCAAAGGAGAAGCTAAGCAACATGGCCAGTGCCGCCAAGGAACACGTTGACATCTGCGGAGCCAAAATTGACGAGAAGGTCCTCTCCATTTAATTTCTTTTTCGGCTTTCTTTCTCGATCTTACCCGTTTGATTAACATCGAGCGGAATTACTTTCTGCAACAAACTCCCATTGATGTTTTACCGACGACAGCAACTCTAATCATTTTCAATTAAACAATCATCTTAATTGATTTATCATTTATTTGATGTTAATATTTTCTTTTCGTTTTTATATTTTTAATCTTTATTTGATGTTAAAAATGTCTTTAATTTTCGTGTCTTTATTCCGAGTCTTATTATCAGTACTCGGCTTTTAAAGGACCAAGCTCTTCCCCGTGAGAAGAGGAGAGTGAGAGAGTGATAAAGTTAGATATTAAACACATTATAGTATTCACCCATAATGAAAATTACAAGGTGAATGGTAACTAATTCTTATTTTATTATTTTATCAAGTTTATATCCTGGCATTGGTAAAATGATAAAGTTAAGAGATAAACACAATATTCACATATAATGGAACTCACGAAGTCAAAGTTACAAACTAATACAAAGTCAATCATATTTTTTTTCTGTTTAAAATAGCGCAGACAGAGAAAGCAAGGGCACGAACAGAGGAGGAGAAAGTGATAGCACATGAGCGCGCAAAGGCGAGAGAAGCAAAGGCAAAAATGGAGTTGCATGAAGCCAAAGCCAGGCATGCAGCCGAGAAGCTAAGCACCAAGCAGGCGCACCTGGACCCTTCCTCGTTTGGAGCACACCATCAGCAGCCCCCAACAACAACGCACCAGCAGCCATTAGGGTCTCTTGCAACGCCTGCTGGAGGAGTCACCAATCCTTCATATCCATTGGGAGGAAATCATCATATCAATAAGCACATTTAGATATATGTGTATGTATACGGTTATACTTAGTTATTCCCCCCACTGATGGCCACTACTACTGTTTCTTTGCGTGTTAGTTTCTGTTTCTGGTTGTTCACATTTTCAGTTGTTAGTTATCGGATATGTAATGTGGGAGCGAGGGGCGTGTTAGCTTTCTTGTATAGTTGTATGTACTTGAGAACGGTTTGTATCTCCTGGTAATAAGTTTTGAATCATAATTTGTGAGAAATGTTTCAACATGTTTTGCTTTATTTGTAGTAAATTGCAAGTACAGTTGATACAAATTGTTGGATTTTTATCTGCAAGGAGAAAGTTTACTCAATTTAGTATTGGGTGAAGTAAATACTGGCTCTATATTTCATAATAAGTGGGTTAGTTTAATACAAAGAAATAAAGGAAATAAAGAATATTTTGATATAATAGTACAAAAATATTTTTGTGATGGTAAGAATTATTTTCATATAAAAGGATATATTCTTAAGAATGAAGTTTTATTAAAAATTATATGTAGATATTTAAATGGGACATTTTAAATTTTAAAATATAAATAAAACATTGCAGTAATATCATTTTAGAAGTATTATAGATTATTAGTTTTGTATTAAAGTGAAATGTGGGTGGCATACGGGTGTGTTTTTGTACTGTTTCTTCTTATAATAACCGACTTGTATAGGATCTGTTTTGCTTCCATTTGTTAGAAGTAAAAAGTTGAGGAAACATTTCAGGTATGCCTTTGTACTTTATTGGTATTTCAGTGTGTCATGTATTTTTAGGTTTTTAGTTTTATATTTATTGTTTATACTCTAGACCGAGTTATAAGGTCCGGGTTGGACGATGGCGAAACGATGGACCTGGTCTAAGGTTGGCTCGTCACCGACTTTTTCATAAAGAGTTCGGCCAAATCACTATAGAGGTCCAACAGGCCCAGAGTAGAGGATCACAGTCCACCTGAAGGCGACTGGCCAAAAGATAGGTGATCTCACCCATAAAAAAGATAAGATAAGATAACAAATTTATCTCGAGGGAGGTCACTTTACATTACTATAAATACACTGGCACACCTAGGTATAACTGATACTGTTTCGAGGGTTACCTGAAACTGTTAGGTCGATCTCGGATGAGATCTGCTGTGGCGGCCGGAGCTGATACGTCCGACTTGTTGGAGGCGGTGGTGGTGCTATTGTAGCTGATCCTTTGTCAACGGAGGGTGGTGGTACCTGCAAGAGACTCCGATACTTAAGTTAGCATGGGCTTTAAGCAGGTTTTTAGAAGAATCAGAGTATGAGTTATACCTGGGCGCTCCAGTGTATTTATAATGGTGTGGAGTGATCTTCCATTGAGATATGATAGTTATCTTATCTTATCTTTGAGTGAAGTCATCTTTATCTTTAAGAGAACCGCCTTATCTTTCTAGGTTTGGGCTTCCTTTAGATTTGGGTTGTGTTCCTCTGTTTGGGCTTACTTGAGCCTCTGTAGTGTTTTGGCCGAACTCTTTTATGAAGAGGTTGGGTAATCCTGATCCGAAGAGGTCGGCCGACTTGTCTTTAACCAGCCCGAGTCATACAGCTCGACCTAGGGCATGAACAGTTCCCCTGCTTGAGTGCGGTCTTCCTTTTGAGGTCGTGTCTTTTTAGACCTCGACCTTTTTTTTGAAGAAGCTGAGCTCGAGCACTCTTTGTTGATCCCGTTGTAGAGCTCCTATTAATGATTTGAATGTAGAGCGTTTTTCTCACTCCTTATAACTACGACGCGCATTTTTGTGTTTTCTTGAAAACGTGCGAGAGTAAATTTCATTAACTCCCTACCGTTTTTCTCTTTGTATCTCACTTTTGAATTTCAAAATTTCTTTTCAGTTTCTCTTCTCTCGCTCACTGCAACTTCTTCTCTTCTCCTTATCCTTCTTGTATTCGCATCTTCGCATTTCTTTTCCTTTACTCGAAAGGTGATTTGCTGGTGTCGCTTCGTTTGTGTGATTCAACTCCTAATCAGTTTATCGTCTCCTTCTTTCCTACAGGTTGGTTTTTCTTCTTCTTTCACTTTTACGCCGTTCTTTTTGTGTTCGCATTATTCTGATTTTGAAGAAGTTTTGGTTTTGCTTGGATTCATGTTTGATGCTTGGAAAGTTTAGATCTTTTTCTGAATTTGTTGCATTTGATCATTGCTGTACTGTGTGCTGTGAGGGTTTCCTCGCTTTTCTGTTAGAGAAGGATTTTGATCTTTCTTCTATTTATCGCTTGAAGTAGTGAACTGTTTTGTTAAAAGGTTGTATCTTTGAGGGTTTGATGTTGCCGGTTTACTGATAGATTGAAGAGATGGTAACTTTGATGTCTCTTTGTGATTTGTGACTTTTCTCTTCGAAGCGTCGCTGTTGAAGGAGGGTTGTTTTCTTGATTGATAGACGTCGAAACGTAGACTTTAGATTTTTTCTGAATCCTTATTCTGTTACTGCCTCCAAAGGATGCCCCTGGACCTTGGTGTGAGTCCTGGGGTTTTCTTTTGTTGCTGTTCCTGCCTTCTAACATTTGTATGTTTTAGTTTGAGTTAAATCTATATTTGTCCGAGCTGCTCTCTTGATTTGTCCGAGCTGTTGATTAGTAATCCATTTTTCTTTTTCTTACTGTAGGACTAGTTGACCCATGTCTTCTCCAAAAATATTGTCGAGATGTCTTCCAAAGTCCCTGAGGGCATGTCTTATTGGCTGGACTCCCTCGTCTTGATGTGCGTTTCTGTGGTTAATTCTGAGTATTGCGTGCAGCTTAGGAGACATCACAGGGTTTGTAGTAGTAGAGATCAGGAGAAAAACTACGAGTTGGTAGCGCCTGACCCTGATGAGAGGGTTTGTTTTCCTTCTCTGACTCAGGGGGAACGTCCCTTCTTTTATGCTTACGATTACTTTTTTTAGCCAAATGAACATCACCATTCCCTTTACTTCCTTTGAGACCGACTTGTTGTGGTCCTATAATGTTGCCCCTTCTCAGCTTCACCCGAACTCGTGGGGCTTCATAAAAGTCTTCCAACTGTTGTGCCAAGAACTGGATGTCCGACCTTCTCAAACTCTATTTCTTTACCTTTTTGTTTTGACGAAACCTGGGGCAGCTAAGAAGAAGGCTTCCTGGATTTCTTTCCGAGCTGCCCAGGGAAAGAAAGTTTTTTCTATGTATGATGAATCTTTTAGGGATTTTAAGAACTATTTCTTCAAGGTCCGAGCTGTTGAAGGAGCTCGGCCCTTCTTTTTGGATGAAAATAATGAACCAGCCTTCCCCCTCTCCTGGCAACAGAATGTAGTAGTGTCTAGGTATACTTGAAAAATGTTGGATGAGATTGAGCAGGCTTTTGTTCATGTACTAGAAGAGAATTGGGGGGAACCTCCTTATCTTGATACGAAGAAGTTATTGGGAAATCCCTCCTTTCTTCGAACTGAATTGGGTAGTTGCCGATTTCTTTACTAGCTTTATCTTTGTTTATTTTGTTTGTTTTGTCGATCCATCTCTTTCTAACTTGCAACTTCGGTTTTGCTGCTTTATCTTTTCAGAGATGGTGAAGACCACTGATTCCATGAAGGCTTTTAAGAGAGCCAGGAAGGCAACAGCTGCCCAGAATATTTCGGCCAAAGGTCCTGGGGAAAGATCTTCCAATGTTACGCTGAAGAGGTCGACCTCGGACACTTCTAGGCCGAGGAAGATCATCCCAACTCCCCAGGTTTGCTTGGCTTCTTCTGATCCTCCCCAGTCGACCTCTGGTGCCGCCTCTCCCTCTGCTACTGGTCTTGCCCCCAAGAAGCAGAAGATTGCTGAACCCTATAATCTGGATGCCCCTAACTTTGACGCTGTGGGGTTTGTTGATGACCAGATTGCCCCCTATGGCCGACTTTCTATGGACGATGTGTCCATCCTGCACCACCTGAATTTTATCACTAGAAGTAGTGTTCGGATGGCGCATATGGGTGCGGCATTGTTTCGCTCGATCCAAGACTCTCCCGTCCATGCGACGAAGGAGTTTATGCTGGAAGCCAAGTCGGAGTATAATCGGATCAAGGGTCTGAAGGACGAGCTGGACGCTAGAATTATTAAGCTGGAGCTGGATCTGGAAAAAGAGAAAGCCCGAGCTACTGTCGCTGTGGCTTCTGCCAAGCTGTCCGAGGAGACAGCACTGCAGCATAAGGAGAGCTATGTCCGTACTTATGGCGAGTTGTTGGAGGCAAGAGAGAGTCTGGAGAATGCTCATGCTAATTATGCTGAGCTTCAGAGTCATCTGGTGGGTAGCGTGACTAATGCATATGAGAATTTGAAGGCTCAGGTCCGAGTTCTTGCTCCCGAGCTCGACTTGAGTCTTTTTAGTTTGGACAATATTGTTGAAGATGGTAAAGTTGTTCCTGCCCCAGATGATGACGAGGATGTAGATCCTCCTCCTAAGCCATCAGCCAATGCTTCTGCTGCTCCAACTTTTTCAACTCCTACAGCTGAGGTCGGCCATCCCGAGCAGACCCTGATGTTCAGATCTTGAACCGGCCGGATGGAACTGTTGATGCTGTCCCGCTTGCGACACGTCCTCCTTTACCTCGGGATGCCGCCACTGGGGAGTTTTTAAAATTTTTTGTAGTTTGTTTGGGTATCTGTATGGCCCGGCTTGTGGGTCTTTGAACTCTATTTTTTGTAATTTTGGATGATTTGACTTTTGTTGACGTTAGGTTTCTTTAGTAACCTTTGTCTTTTTTAAAAAACAAATACTTTTGAGCTCTTGAGGTCGATTTCGAGGTTGCCTTCTTGAGCTTTTATTATAGTATCTTTTTTGCTATATTGGTTGCACCTTTGCCACTTCCATGACTTTTTAGAGTGTGAGAGTCTTGCTGTCCGACCTCTTTTGATTGCCTTTGTTTATTTCCTGCTTTAATCGAAGTGAACTTTGAGGCTAGCTTTGTTTGTCTATTCTTTTTAGTATTCTTTATTGATTTTGGTAAGGTCGTGGCTTTTTGGGTCGAGCTGTGTCCCTTCTAGCGCACGTCTTCTTGTTGGTTGGTTTCTCTCGACAAACCTTCTCGAGTTATTTCTAGTAATTCTCTTTTTTTAATTGGACCTCACCGGGTCTTCTTTTTATGGGTTTACTTTTTATAACTTTGTTGCTTTATTTGGCTTGGGCCGACTTCTTCATGTCGATTCCTTCTAAGTTATTTTTAACAATCCATTTTTGATAAGGGCTGGCCAGGCCTCTTTCTATGGATTATTTTTTATAACTTTGTCATTTTTGGGGGGATTGGTCCGGTTTCTTCATGCCGGTCCTTCCCAAGTTAATTTTAGCAATCCATTCTCAGACCTCGTCGGGCCTTTTTCTATGGATTACTTTTTATAACTTTTGTCGCTTTGGGAGATTGTCCGACTTCTTCATGTCGGTCCTTCCCTAGTTATTTTTAGCAATCCATTTTTTCTCAGACCTCGTCGGGTCTTTTTCTATGGATTACTTTTTATAACTTTTGTCACTTTGAGGGATTGGTCTGACTTCTTCATGTCAGTCCTTCCATAGTTTTTTTTAGCAATCTATTTTTTCTCAGACCTCGTCGGGCCTTTTTCTATAGATTACATTTTATAACTTTTTGCATTAACCTGTTTTTATCGCTTTTTCATCTTGCCAATTTTGTATAAATCTGGCGGTGAGTTTGGTTACTACTTGGTCGACCTTGTCAAAGTCGGGCGGTGAATTTGGTTTTCACCTTTTTGACCTTTGTAGAAATTCGGACGATGAATTTGATTTTCATCGTGGTCGGGCGGTGAGTTTGGTATTCACCTTGCCGACCTGTAGCTTTATAATCGGGCGATGAAGTTTAGCGTTCAGATTAATGCGTCTTGGTAGAGAAACTTTGTAGAAAATCTGAAAAGTTTTATTCCAATAGAAAGTAGACATATAGGCAAATAAAATATATACATATGGGTGTTTACCCCCTTAAGTCAGGCAATCTTACAGATCTTGGCTTGGTGCCTCGTTAAAAAACCTTTTCAGGAAAAAGAGTGCACCTTGACCTAAGATCTTTATTACCTCCTAACTGTAATACCTTCTTAGGTTGCAAGAATGCCATGACCTTGGTAGCTCTCGCCCCTCGAGTTCGGACACCCTATAGTAGCCTGATGAGCGGATAATTTATACGCTTTTTGGCATTATTTTTAGTATGTTTTTAGTATATTTTAGTTAAGTTTTATTATGTTTTTATTAGTTTTTATTCAAAAATTACATTTCTAGACTTTACTATGAGTTTGTGTGTTTTTCTATGATTTCAGGTATTTTCTGGCTGAAATTGAGGGACCTGAGCAAAAATCTGATTCAGAGGCTGAAAAAGGACTGCAAATGCTGTTGGATTCTGACCTCCCTGCACTCAAAGTAAATTTTCTAGAGCCATAGAAGCCCAATTGGCGCGCTCTCAATTGCGTTGGAAAGTAGACATCCTGGGCTTTTCAGCAATATATAATAGTTTATACTTTGTCCGAGATTTAATGGCCCAAACCGGCGTTCCAAGTCAGCAAAGAAATTTTGGCGTCAAAACGCCATAACTGGCATGAAAGCTGGAGTTAAACGCCCAAACTGGCACAAAAGCTGGCGTTTAACTCCAAGAAAGGTCTCTACACGTGAAAGCTTCAATGCTCAGCCCAAGCACAGACCAAGTGGGCCCCGGAAGTGAATTTCTACACTAACTATTCTAGCTTACTCATTTTCTGTAACCCTAGGTCATTAGTTTACTATAAAAACTACTTTTAGTGATTCATCTTGTACCTCATGACACTTTTACATGTTTCATATTGTATTCTCTACGGCATGAGTCTCTAAACCCCATGGTTGGGGGTGAGGAGCTCTGCTATGTTTTGATGAATTAATGCAATTACTACTGTTTTCTATTCAATCACGCTTGCTTCTATTCTAAGATATTCATTCGCACTTCAACCTGATGAATGTGATGATCCGTGACACTCATCATCATTCTCACCTATGAACGCGTGCCTGACAACCACCTCCGTTCTACATGCAATCAAGCTTGAATGTGTATCTCTTGGGTTTCTAATCTAAGATTGGAACCAGTGCACTTGCTAGTTAGTTGTGCGGAATTGCAAAAGTGTGACTGTGATTTCATCACCAAGTTTTTGGCGCCGTTGTCGGGGATTGTTCGAGTTTGGACAACTGACGGTCTATCTTGTTGCTTAGATTAGGAATAATTTATTTTTGTTGGTTTAGAGTCACTAAATTTGAGTCTTTTATTTGAGTTTTGTTTCATATTTTAAGTTTGGTGTCCTCTTTGTGTTTTCTTTTAATTTTCGAAAAATTGTGTTTGGTTTTCTAAAAATTCTAAGTTTGGTGTCTTCTGTGTGTTTTCCTTTAAATTTTTGAAAATTTGTGTTTGATCTTCTAAAAATTTTAAGTTTGGTGTCCCTTGTGCTTTTATTTACTTAAAAAATTTTTCAAAAAATTGTTCTTGGTGTTCATCTTGATCTTCAAAGTGTTCTTGGTGTTCATCTTGACATTCAAAGTTTTCTTGTTTGTTCTCTTTGTTTTGATCTAAAATTTCTAAGTTAGTGTCATTTTGTTGTTTTTCTCTTTCCTCATTAAAATTCAAAAATTAAAAAAAATATCTTTTCCTTATTTTACTCATAAATTTCGAAATTTTGCATTAAATTAATCAAAGATTTTCAAAATCATATCTCTTTTTTTAGTCAAGTCAAAATTCTAATTTCAAAAATTGATCTTTTCAAATCTTTTTCAAAAATCAAATCTTTTTAATTTCATCAATCATATCTTTTCAATCATATCTTTTTTTTTATAAATTGCAATCATATCTTCTCAATCATATCTTTTTCAAAATAATTTTTAATCATATCTTTTTGATTGCTAATTTCAAAATCTTTTTCAAAAAAATCACCTAACTACTTTTCTCTTTCATATTTCGAAATTAACTAAGCATTCTTTTTCCAAAATCTTTTTAATTAATTAATTTAGTTTTCAATTTGCTTTTATTTCATTTTCTTCCAATTTTCGAAAGTTTTATTTTATCTTCCACTTATTTTGTTTTATTTTTTCGGTTACTTTTAATTAAATAAAATTAAAAAATAAAAATATAATTTAATTGCAATTCATATCAATTCCCTTTTCTCCATCATAGACATAAGTGGAAGTGAACAGTCCAGAAGAACTCTGGGGTCATATGCTAACCCCATTACAGCTGCATATGGGAGTAGCATCTGTATACCTCCCATCAAAGCAAGCAGTTTTGAGCTAATTCCTCAGCTCATTATCATGGTGCAACAAAATTGCCAGTATTCTGGTCTTCCATAGGAAGAACCTACTGAGTTTTTGGCACAGTTCTTACAAATTGCTGACACAGTACGTGATAAAGAAGTGGATCAGGATGTCTACAGATTATTACTATTTCCATTTGTTGTAAAAGATCAAGCTAAGAGGTGGTTAAATAACCAACCCACAGCAAGCATAAAAACATGGAGACAGTTATCAGATAAATTTTTGAATCAATTTTACCCTCCAAAAAGGATGACACAGCTAAGACTGGACATCTAAGGCTTTAAACAAGAGGATCATGAATCTCTTTATAATGCCTGGGAGAGGTATAGAGGGATGCTAAGAAAATGCCCCTCTGAAATGTTTTCAGAGTGGGTACAATTAGACATCTTCTACTATGGGCTTACAGAAAAAGCTCAGATGTCTCTAGACCACTCAGCTGGTGGATCTATACACATGAGAAAGACAATTGAAGAGCTCAAGAACTCATAGATACGGTTGCTAGAAATCAATATTTGTACTCAAGCAGTGAGTCCTCTATAAAAGAAGAGGCTAAGACAGTAACTACTGATCCTAATCCTCAAGAACAGATTGTTGAACTTAATCAGCAATTACTTCTTGTGACAAAATAATTAGCAGAATTTAAAGAGATGCTCCAAGACACTAAAAATGCTAACAAGAATATGGAAACACAATTGAATCAGACAAGACAGCAGCTATCTAAACAGATAACAGAAGAATGCCAAGCTGTTCAATTAAGGAGCGGGAAGACATTGAATAAATCAGCTCAAAGTAGCAAAAAGTCAAGAAAGGAACAACTGACAGAGGATGACCAAACCACTGCCCAAAATCCCTTTGAGGACAGCAAGAGCCCAGAGAGGAATAATTCTGGCGTCCAAACGCCAGAAAAGGGTGAAAGATTGGCGTTAAACGCCCAGTGGATGCCCACTTCTGACGTTCAAATGCCAGAAAATAGAGAAAAGTTGGTGTTAAACGCCCATTCTCTACCTTTTCGTTCAAATGCCAGAAAAGGGTAGAAAGCCGGTGTTAAACGCCCATCTAGCACCCAATCTTGGCGTTCAAACGCCAATGAGGGATCAGACACCTGCAAGTGCTGATAGTAACCCCTCTAAGAAGGCTTCTCCAACTACCTCTGTAGGGAATAAACCTGCAGCAACTAAGGTTGAAGAATATAAAGCCAAGATGCCTTATCCTCAGAAACTCTGTCAAGCGGAGCAGGATAAACAATTTGCCCGCTTTGCAGACTATCTCAGGACTCTTGAGATAAATATCCCATTTGCAGAGGCACTTGAGCAAATACCCTCTTATGTAAGTTCATGAAAGAGATCTTAAGTCATAAGAAGGATTGGAGAGAAACTGAAAAGGTGTTTCTCACTGAAGAATGCAGTGCAGTCATTCTGAAAAGCTTACCAGAGAAGCTTCAAGATCTAGGAAGCTTTATGATACCATGCACATTAGAGGGTGCTTGCACCAAGACAGCTCTATGTGACCTTGGAGCAAGTATCAACCTAATACCTGCATCCACTATCAAAAAGCTTGGCTTGACTGAAGAAGTCAAACCAACCCGGATATGTCTTCAACTTGCTGATGGCTCCATTAAATATCCATCAGGCATAATTGAGGACATGATTGTCAAGGTTGGGCCATTTGCCTTTCCCACTGACTTTGTAGTGCTGGAAATAGAGGAGCACAAGAGTGCAACTCTCATTTTAGGAAGACCTTTCCTAGCAACTGGACGAACTCTTATTGATGTACAAAAGGGGGAAATGACCCTGAGAGTCAATGAGGATGAGTTCAAGTAAAATGCTGTCAAAACTATGCAGCATCCAGACACATCAGATGACTGCATAAGCACTGATATTATTGACTCTTTGGTGGAAGAGATCAATATGGCTGAAAGTCTTGAATCAGAGCTAGAGGACATCTTTAAAGATGTTCAGCCTGATCTGGAGGAATCAAAGGAAATAAAAGAACCTCTGAAAACTCCTCAGGAAGAGGATAAGCCTCCTAAACCCGAGCTCAAACCACTCTCACCATCCCTGCAATATGCATTTCTGGGAGAAAATAACACTTTTCCAGTGATCATAAGCTTTGCTTTAAATCCACAGGAAGAGAAAGCACTAATTCAGGTGCTAAGGACACACAAGACAGCTCTTGGGTGGTCCATAAGTGATCTTAAGGGCATTATCCCAGCAAGATGCATGCACAAGATCCTATTGGAGGATGATGCTAAGCTAGTGGTTCAACCACAGAGGCGGCTAAATCCAGCCATGAAGGAGGTGGTGTAGAAAGAGGTCACTAAGTTACTAGAGGCTGGGATTATTTATCCCATTTCTGATAGCCCCTGAGTAAGCCCTGTCCAAGTTGTACCCAAAAAGGGAGGCATGACAGTGGTTCACAATGAAAAGAATGAAATGGTTCCCACAAGAACAGTTACAGGGTGGCGTATGTGTATTGACTACAGAAGGCTCAATACAGCCACCAGAAAGGATCATTTTCCTTTACCATTCATAGACCAGATGCTAGAGAGACTAGCAGGTCATGATTATTACTACTTTTTGGATGGCTATTCAAGTTACAACCAAATTGCAGTAGATCCTCAGGACCAAGAGAAAATAGCATTCACATGTCCTTCTGGAGTATTTGCCTACAGAAGGATGCCCTTTGGTCTATGCAATGCACCTGCAACCTTTCAAAGGTGCATGCTCTCTATCTTCTCTGATATGGTAGAGAAATTTCTGGAAGTCTTCATGGATGACTTTTCAGTATTTGGAGACTCATTCAGCTCCTGTCTTGACCATTTAGCACTTGTTTTGAAAAGATGCCAAGAGACCAACCTAGTTTTAAACTGGAAAAAATGTCACTTTTTGATGACTTAAGGAATTGTCCTTGGGCATAAAATTTCAAACAAGGGAATAGAGGTGGATCAAGCTAAAGTGGAGGTAATTGAAAAATTACCACCACCTGTCAATGTAAGGCAATCAGAAGCTTTCTAGGGCATGCAGGATTCTATATGAGGTTTATAAATGATTTTTCGAAAATAGCAAAACCTCTGAGCAATCTGCTAGCTGCTGACACGTCATTTGTGTTTGACACAGAGTATCTGCAGGCATTTGAGACCCTGAAAGCTAAGCTGGTCACAGCACCAGTCATCTCTGCACCAAACTGGACATTACCATTTGAACTAATGTGTGATGCCAGTGACCATGCCATTGGTGCAGTGTTGGGACAGAGGCAAAACAAGCTTCTGCACGTCATTTACTATGCTAGCCGTGTTTTAAATAATGCACATAAGAATTACGCAACCACAGAAAAAGAGTTACTTGCAGTGGTTTATGTCATTGACAAGTTTAGATCCTATTTAGTAGGTTCAAAAGTGATTGTGTATAATGACCATGCTGCTCTTAAATACCTACTCACAAATTAGGATTCAAAACCTAAGCTCATAAGATGGGTGTTGCTTTTGCAAGAGTTTGATATAGAAATAAGAGACAGAAAAGGGACAGAGAACCAGGTAGCTGATCACCTGTCCCGGATAGAACCAGTAGTAGGGGTGTCCCTCCCTCCTACTGAGATCTCTGAAACCTTTCCGGATGAGCAACTTTTCACCATTCAGGAAGCACCATGGTTTGCAAACATTGCGAATTATAAAGCTGAGGTTTATACCCAAAGAGTACAGCATGGTGCAGATGAAAAAACTAATTTCAGATGCAAAGTACTACTTATGGGATGAACCACATCTCTTTAAGAGATGTGCAGACGGAATGATCCGCAGATGCGTACCTAGAGAAGAGGCACAGAAGATCCTATGGCACTGTCATGGATCACAGTATGGAGGACAATTCGGAGGTGAGCGAACAGCCACTAAGGTCCTCCAATGTGGCTTCTACTGGCCTACCCTCTATAGAGATGCCTGAGAGTTTGTGCGTAACTGTGACAGCTGCCAAAGAGCTGGCAACTTGCCTCATGGTTATGCCATGCCTCAACAAGGGATCTTAGAGATTGAGTTGTTTGATGTATGGGGTATTGACTTCATGGGTCCCTTCCCACCATCATACTCAAACACTTACATTTTGGTGGCAGTAGACTATGTATCTAAATGGGTAGAAGCAATTGCCACACCCACTAATGATACTAAAACTGTACTGAAATTCCTCCAAAAACATATCTTTAGCAGATTTGGCGTCTCCAGAGTACTAATCAGTGACGGGGGCACTCATTTCTGCAATAAACAGCTATACTCTGCTATGGTCCGATATGAAATTAGCCACAAAGTAGCAACTCCATATCACCCACAGACAAATGGCCAGGCTGAAGTCTCTAATAGAGAACTAAGAAGAATCCTGGAACGGACTGTAATTTCCCGTAGAAAGGATTGGGCAAAAAGCTTGGATGATGCTCTGTGGGCATACAGAACAGCATTCAAGATTCCTATAGGAACCTCTCCATACCAGCTTGTGTATGGCAAGGCCTGAGAACATAAGGCTTACTGGGCAACCAGATTCCTAAATCTGGACGCCAAGTTAGCTGGAGAAAAAAGATTGCTCCAGCTGAATGAGCTAGAGGAATTCAGACTCAATGCTTTTGAAAATGCTAAAATTTATAAGGAAAAAGCAAAAAAGTGGGATGACAAGAAATTGTCATCTAGAGTCTTTGAACCAGGACAAAAGGTACTGCTATTTAACTCTAGGCTCAGACTATTCCCCGGGAAATTGAAATCCCGGTGGAGGGGACCATATGTGATCACAAGTGTATCACCGTATGGATATGTTGAGCTTCAGGATATTGACTCTGATAAAAGTTCATTGTTAATAGACAGAGAATCAAACATTATCTTGAAAGCAATTTTGAGCAAGAATGCTCACAACTGAGGCTTGAATAAAGCTCAGTCAAGGTCCAGCTAAAGACAATAAAGAAGCGCTTGCTGGGAGGCAACCCAGCCATTAGCAGGTTATTTGTTTTACTTAATACTTAGAGAAGTTTAATATAAATTCTCTTCAAGATTAATCATCAAAATTGAAGGAATTCACAGAGTTACAGAAGGATTCAGTGCAAAAAGCAGAGAAAAGGAGCTCACTGGTAAGAAAACACTAGTAAGGAGCATTTTGGGCGTTAAATGCCAGAATGGGTACCATTCTGGGTGTTTAACGCCAGAATTGCAGCATCCTGGGCATTCAGAAAAACGCCCAGTAACAAAGGATTTCTGGCGTTTAACGCCAGCCAGGGTACCATTGTGGGTGTTAAACGCCCACAATGGCCAACTTATGGGGGTTAAACGCCAGAATGGATACCATTCTGGGCGTTTAACGCCAGAAAGACAGGGGGAGAGGATTTTGTTTTCCACTTCAAAATTTTTCAAATTTCATGTTTTGACTCATAATTTTCTGCATAAACATGTTTCAAACTTGCATAATTCATCCTCAATTTTCAAAAATTCAACAATTTTCTAAATCTCTTTTCAAATTTCTTTCAAATCCTTTCCAAATCTTCTTCAAAAACTCAAGTATCTTTTCAATTTCTTTCCAAATCTTTTCAAACTCATCATATCATCTCTTAATTCTTAGAGGCATAAACAAATTTTCAGATTTAACCTCTTTATATCTTTTTCATTTAAAAATATCATCTTTTTCATATCATGATTCTCTTTTCTTCCAATCATATCTTTATGTCATATCTTTTTCAAAATTTTTGAAATCCCTCCCCTCCACTTATAAATACACATTCGGCCATCCCCTCCTCTCCACCATTCAAATTTGCCTCTTCTCCTCTCTCTTCTCTTTCCTTTCTTTTGCTTGAGGGCAAGCAAACTTCTAAGTTTGGTGTGTTTTTCCGTGATCATTGAGCTAAGACTCATCAAGATCATGGCTCCTAAGGGAAAACAAACCAATTCAAGAGGCAAGAAAGAGAATACTCCAAAGAGTCTTTGGAATCAAGAGAGGTTCTTCACCAAAGAACATGCAGACCATTACCATAAAATAATGGGTCTAAGATCAGTGATCTCGGAAGTTAAATTCGATCTGAAAGAAGACGAATATCCAGAGATCCAAGAGCAAATTCGAAATAGAGGATGGGAAATTCTAGCTAATCCTGAAACAAAAGTTGGAAGAAACATGGTTCAGGAATTCTATTCAAATCTGTGGCTGACAGATAAGCAGAAAATAACTAGAACCGCCTTTCATACCTACAGAACCATGGTCAGAGGAAGGATTATTTACTTCCATCTGGACAAAATAAGAGAGGTCTTCAAATTGCCTCAACTACAAGATGATCCAGAATCCTTTAATAGGAGAATGGTGAGAGAAGATAAAGGGTTGGACCAAGTTCTAGAGGACATATGCCTCCCTGGAACTAAGTGGATAACCAATTCAAAAGGTGTCCCAAACCAACTCAAGAGAGGAGATCTCAAACCAGTTGCAAGAGGCTGGTTGGACTTCATTGGGCGTTCCATACTGCCCACTAGCAACCGCTCTGAGGTCACTGTCAAAAGAGCAATGATGATTCATTGCATTATGCTGGGAAACGAAGTGGAGATTCATCATCTAATTTCTTGTGAGATTTACACAATTGCAAACAAGAACTCCACTGAAGCCAAACTGGCATACCCAAGCTTAATTTCTCTGCTATGTAAAGATGTTGGGGTGAGGATGGGAGTAGATGAATTCATTCCAATCGAACACCCAATCACCAAGAAGTCAATGGAAGGACAACAAGTGCAAGACAACTCCATCAAAAGGAGGGCACAGGAGTTCCTCCCAGAAATCCCTAAAATTGACTACTAGACCCACCTAGAAGCATCTGTCACCAAGCTGCGAGAAGCTGTGGATCAACTTAAGGAAGAACAGCAGAAACAAAATTGCATGCTCTGAAAGCTGCTGAAGGAACTGGAGAAGCAGGGGCGTGAGCTACAGGAGCTGAAGCGCCAGAAGCTCTCCCATGAAGGACCAAACACCCCACAGACTGAAGGAGCATCCACTGCTAAAAAATCAAGGCTGTTGAGTCCTAACTCTGTGATAACCTATATTATTAGGAATCTATTTTAAGAGTCATTTATTTTTCTGTTTTTAATTTTCTGTCTTCTATTATTATTGGTTTGCTCTTATATTTATTTTTGAGTCTTATTTTCATTCCATGATTAATAAAATTTAAAGTTTATGTCTTAAGGTTATGAATGTCCTATGAATCCATCACCTTTCTTAAATGAAAAATATTTTCAATTGCAAAAAGAAAAAGAAGTACATGAATTTTGAATTTTAAAACAGATTAATAATTTGATGTGGTGGCAATACTTTTATTTTTCTGAATGAATGCTTGAACAATGCATATTTTTGATATTGTTGTTCATGAATGTTAAAAATTGTTGGCTCTTGAAAGAATGATGAAAAAGGAGAAATATTATTGATGATCTGAAAAATTATAAAAAATGATTATTGAAGCAAGAAAAAGCAGTGAAAAGCTTGCGAAAAAAAATGCGAAAAAAAAGAAAAAGAAAGAAAAAGAAAAAGCAAGCAGAAAAAGTCAATAGCCCTTTAAACCAAAAGGCAAGGATGAAATAAAAAAGGATCCAAGGCTTTGAGCATCAGTGGATAGGAGGTCCTACAGGAATAAAATCATGGCCTAAGCGGTTGAACCAAGCTGTCCCTAACCATGTGCTTGTGGCGTGAATGTGTCAAGTGAAGGCTTGAGACTGAGCGGTTAAAGTCGTGGTCCAAAGCAAAAAGAGTGTGCTTAAGAGCTCTGGACACCTCTAATTGGGAACTCTAGCAAAGCTGAGTCACAATCTGAAAAGGTTCACCCAGTTATGTGTCTGTGGTATTTATGTATCCGGTAGTAATACTGGAAAACAAAATGCTTAGGGTCACGGCCAAGACTCATAAAGTAGCTGTGTTCAAGAATCGACATATTGAACTAGGAGAATCAATAATACTATTTGAATTCTGAGTTCCTATAGATGCCAATTATTCTGAACTTCAAAGGATAAAGTGAGATGCCAAAACTGTTCAGAAGCAAAAAGCTAATAGCTCCGCTCATCTAATTAAGACTGATCTTCATAGATGTTTTTGGAATTCATTGTATATTCTATTCTTTATATCCTTCTTTGTTTTCAGTTGCTTGGGGACAAGCAACAATTTAAGTTTGGTGTTGTGATGAGCGGATAATTTATACACTTTTTGGCATTATTTTTAGTATGTTTTTAGTATATTTTAGTTAGTTTTTATTATGTTTTTATTAGTTTTTATTCAAAAATCACATTTCTAGACTTTACTATGAGTTTTTGTGTTTTTTTGTGATTTCAGGTATTTTCTGGCTGAAATTGAGGGACCTGAGCAAAAATCTGATTTAGAGGCTGAAAAAGGACTACAGATGCTGTTAGATTCTGACCTCCCTGAATTCGAAGTGAATTTTCTGAAGCTACAGAAGCCCAATTGGCGCGCTCTCAATTGTGTTGGAAAGTAGACATCCTGGGCTTTCCAGCAATATATAATAGTTCATACTTTGTCCGAGATTTGATGGCCCAAACTGGCGTTCCAATTCAGCATAGAAATTCTGGCGTCAAAACGCCAGAACTGGCATGAAAACTGGAGTTAAACGCCTAAACTGGCACAAAAGCTGGCGTTTAACTCCAAGAAAGGTCTCTACACGTGAAAGCTTCAATGCTCAGCCCAAGCACACACCAAGTGGACCCCGAAAGTGGATTTCTACACTAACTATTCTAGCTTACTCTTTTTCTGTAACCTTAGGTCATTAGTTTACTATAAAAACTACTTTTAGTGATTCATCTTGTACCTCATGACACTCTACATGTTTCATATTGTATCTTCTACGGCATGAGTTTCTGAGCCCCATTGTTGGGGGTTAGGAGCTCTACTGTTCTTCATGAATTAATGCAATTACTACTGTTTTACATTCTATCACGCTTGCTTCTATTCTAAGATATTCATTCGCACTTCAACCTGATGAATGTGATGATCCGTGACATTCATCATCATTCTCACCTATGAACGCGTGCCTGAAAACCACCTCCGTTCTACATGCAATCAAGCTTGAATGTGTATCTCTTGGGTTTCTAATCTAAGATTGGAACCTTCGTGGTATAGGCTAGAATTATTGGCGGCCACTCCTGAGATCTGGAAAGTCTAAACCTTGTCTGTGGTATTTCGAGTAGGATCTGGGAAGGGATGACTGTGACGAGCTTCAAACTCATGAGTGCTGGGCGTAGTGACAGACTCAAAAGGATCAATGGATCCTATTCCAGCATGAGTGAGAACCGACAGATGATTAGCCGTGCGGTGACAGCGCATTTGGACTATTTTCACTGAGAGGACGGATGATAGCCATTGAGAACGGTGATCCACCAACATACAGCTTGCCATGGAAGGAGCCTTGCATGTGTGAAGAAGAAGACAGTAGGAAAGCAAAGATTCTGAAGACAGAGCATCTCCAAACCCTCAACCTGTTCTCCATTACTGCATAACAAGTATTTATTTCATGTTCTTTTACTTTTTACAATTAAATCTGAGAATTATTAATATCCTGACTAAGGGTTACAAGATAACCATAGCTTGCTTCAAGCCGACAATCTCCGTGGGATCGACCCTTACTTATGTAAGGTATTACTTGGACGACCCAGTGCACTTGCTGGTTTGCTGTGCGGAATTGCAAAAGTGTGATTGTAATTTCGTGCACCAGCCATCTACATAGAGATTCCATTTTGTTGGACTTCCTGGGTTGTCGGTGTATTCGGTAATAAAATCGGCCAAATATTGAGACTTAATGGCCGTCTGAGCTTCATATTGTAAATCGAACTCCGATATCTCGACTGCCCATTGTAGAATTTTTCCAGCTAAATCTGTCTTCTGTAGGATGCCTTTTATTGGCTGGTTAGTCCGAACCTTGATGGTGTGAGCTTGAAAATATGGGCAAAGTCGTCGAGAAGTTAGTATGAGAGCGTAGGCAAATTTTTCTATCTTTTGATAATTCAGTTCGGTCCCTTGTAGGGCTTTGCTGATGAAGTAGATGGGTTGTTGCCCATTTTCGTCTTCTCTGACCAGTGCTGAGGCTATTGCCCGACTTCCGACTGCGAGGTATAATATGAGTACTTCTCCTTCCCGTGGTCGAGTAAAAATGGGTGGTTGTCCCAGGAATTTTTTGAAATCCTGAAAGGCTTGCTCGCACTCTGTGGTCCACTCAAACTTTCTTCCCTTCCTTAATGTGGCGTAAAAGGGAAGAGATCTTATGGCCGATCCGGCTAGAAATCTGGACAAGGCTGCCAATCTTCCGTTGAGTTGTTGCACTTCTTTAACACAAGTCGGACTTTTCATGTTGAGTATAGCTCGGCATTTGTCCGAGTTCGCCTCAATTCCTCGCTGTGTTAACATGAAACCCAGGAATTTGCCGGCTTCTATTGCAAAGGTACACTTTGCGAGATTAAGTCGCATGCCATGCTTTTTGATGGTGTCGAACACTTTGGTGAGGTCGGACAGTAATGATTCTTTATTTTGTGTTTTTATCAACATGTCATCCACATATAACTCCATGATGTTTGGGGTATTGACTTCATGAGTCCATTTCCCAACTCTAATGGTTTCTTATACGTACTGTTAGCTGTTGATTATGTTTCTAAATGGGTGGAAGTAATTCCTACCCGTACTGATTATGATAACACTGTTGTCTACTTTGTTTGAAATAATATTATCTGTCGCTTTGGAGCACCACGAGCAATCGTGAGTGATCAAGGCACTCACTTCTGTAACAGGAGATTAACAGGTATACTGAATAAACATGGCATTGTTCACAAGGTGGCAACAGCTTACCACCCCCAGACCAATGGACAAGCCGAGGTGTCTAACAGAGAGATAAAGCGTATCCTGGAGAAAGTCATCAAGCCTCATCGAAAAGACTGGAGTTCTAGGCTTGTAGATGCGCTTTGGGCTTACCAGACAGCGTACAAGACACCAATCGGCATGAGTCCCTTTCGCCTAGTCTACGGAAAGGCTTGTCACCTTCCAGTGGAGGTGGAGCACAAGGCTTTCTGGGTGGTCCGAGAATGTAACCTAGGATTGGCAGGCGCCGGAGCTGAACGGAAGCTGCAACTACAAGAATTGGAGTGTCTGCGCCTAGAAGCATATGAAAACTCCAGGCTATACAAAGAGAAGGTGAGGGCTGTGCATGACAAGAATATCAAGCGCAAAGAGTTCAGACCAGGAGATTTAGTCCTCCTCTACAACTCCAGGTTGAGACTCATGCCAGGCAAACTGCGCTCCAGATGGGAAGGCCCCTACAGAGTGGAAAAGGATGAGCCATATGGCGTTTTTCACTTGAGTCAACCTTCGTGCCCCCATATCCTCAAGGTCAATGGCCACCGCTTGAAGCTTTACCATGGTGAGAGGATGAAGGACAACAAGAAGTTGGAGATATTCCTCTTGGAGGATCCACCAACAGAAGAAGACTGAGCTTGTAGACCATCCAACTTAAGGACGTTAAAGAAAAGTGCTAGGTGGGAGACAATCTACCATGGTATGATCGTTCCTTTTCATTCTTAGTTTTCTTTTATCTTATCTTCATCCATGTTAGTCCATCAATCATGCATCATCACCTGCATATAGGCACAAAAAGGGGGAGAGGGCGTTCGACGTGCAAGCGTCTATGACGTGTACGCGTCCTGCGTGGCAGCGACTACTATTGGGATTGAACAGAGAGTTCTGTGGGAGGCTTGCTGGAAATGTGCCTTGCGCACAAACTAGTCCACGCGAGCGTCTATGACGCGTACGCGTCCTGTGTGGCAGCGACTACTATTGGGATTGAACAGAGAGTTCTGTGGGAGGCTTGCTGGAAATGTGCCTTGCGCACAAACTAGTCCACGCGTACGCGTACCTACCGCGTCCGCTTCCCCTGCCGTTTCACAACCCATGCGTGAGCGTCTAGGACGCATTCGCGTGCATATGGAAATCGGTGTAAGCCCCTGATCAAACAGAGAGTTGTGATGCCATGGCACTGGATTTGCGCCTCTAGCACAACTAGTGGAGACGCGCACACGTCGCTGTGATTCATCCAACCCACGTGTATGAGTGCTGCACGCGTACGCGTGGGTCTCTCAAACGGCGTAAATAAGAACACAAACAGAGAGTTACGCTGGAGTGAGGCTGGATTCGTGCGATTCGCACGATTCCTGGTCACGCGTACACGTGACTGACGCTTATGCATCCCTCACCTGTACGCCACCCCGCGCGTCCACGTGCAGCACGCGTCCGCGTCGGTTGCACCATGCCCCCCATATCGTGCGCTGCCCTGTTTAGTGTTCTGCAATCCTTTTCTTTTCTTTCTTCTTTCTTTCTTATCTTTTCTTTTTCAATCCTAATTCTATCTTCTTCTTCTTACTCTTTGCTTAATTCCTCTTCTTCTCTCTCACTTCACCCCTTCTTCTTCAATTCCTCTTACTCTTCTCCCACTCTTAATTACTTCCTTTTTTGCATCTTTTTCTTCTTAAGGTTCTTTTTCTTTCCCTTTTTTGTTTTATATTTTTGCATTCTCATGTTGGTGTTAGAGATTTATTTGGGAGATTACTTTATTCTATATTTGCTTGTGGATACTATAAAGGTGTCATGTGCCAATTGACATTATAGGCCTCATATTTGTTTGGATTACTTCCCTTGCTTTCCACTTTTACAAGTGCATATCAAGTATTTGTGAAAAATCCAACATGGCATTTTGAATTCTTTTCTATTCTAATGCTCATTCTTTCCTTCCATGTGATATTCATTATTGAACTTGATGCTTGAACTATGCTTCTCATGCCTCTTACTTGCATGCCATTATCCCTCTTGCATCTAATGTATGATATACCTTGATGTTCCTTATTGTTGTCCTACCTGCATGCTGTAGCTACCATGCACTCAAGACATTGTTTATTTTCTTGGGCATTTACCATCACTTGGAATTTCTTCCTTCCGGTTTTAGCTCTCTATATTTAACATTCTTCCTCTTTCTTTCTTTCGTAGGATGGGTACCAAGAAAAGAAAGGTGAAGGCTACTGACAAGACACCGGCAAGGCAAGGCACTAAAAGAACCTTGGCTAAGACACAACCCTCTACGAGCGTCAAGCCACCCACAAAGAGGATAAAGAGAATCATCAAAGTCGATGAAGCTGAAAAAGCTTTTCATGCTAGGGACTCTGCACGGTTCGCTAACCGTTACTGTGAGCAGATGTTCCCCATCTTGGATGAGAGGAACTACAATAATGAGCACCTACTCATTCTCCCAACATACTTTGTGGATTTTGTGGGGCCTCGCATCGAGAGGAGACAATGGAGATTCTTGCGAAGGCAGCCGAGAGAGGCCAATCTAACATGGGTAGTTGAATTCTACTCCAACTTTCACCTGCCGACCATGCAGTCTGTTTATGTTCGTCAAAAGCAAGTCCCCATCTCCGAGGGGGCCATTCAGAGAGTTTTGGATCTTCCACCTGGACCAGAGTTGGACACCTATCAAGAGGCCTCTTTCAAGTGCTAGACATACGAGTTTGACTGGAACAGCGTCTTAGGCGTTATTGCACAACCTGGCAGCACATGGAGCTATGGCCAACATCGGACTCACCCTAAGTGCATATCAGCTCCAGCACTTACATTGGAGGCTCGCGTATGGGCATAGATTATGTCCCACTATGTCTTTCTGAGCACTCACGAGTCCACCTTCACTGCAGACATGGTTGTTCTCATCTGGTGCATTCTCACAGAGCTGCCTCTCAAACTACCAAGGCACATCCGGCAGGCCATGGGACACGTACAGATTGCGGATAACCTTCCCTTTCCCGCATTGGTTTCGGATCTTGTCTCTGCAGCAGGCGTCTCCTATAGGGCTGGAGATACCAAAGCCATGATCCCAAGTGCTGATTAGTATGTCCCGAATGGGAAGTATACCAGACCCCCAGTACTCTCTGCTAGCCGCCAACCAGGCCCACCTGTAAACACCCCTCCTACTTCCTCTCCACCATCACCCGCACATCCTACTCTATCCACTGCTCAGATGTTCCTTCAGATCCTTCAGAGGTTAGACCGGTAAGACCGGCAGATGGAGTGCATGGAGTGCCGCAACAAGCGCCGATACACCTATCTGAAGGAGCTCAGTGTTAGCGCATACCCACCTCCAAAAGAGAAGGATACCCTGGACTCCACTTCACCTACCAGCATCGGGAGCCAGACCGAGCCCGACTGCCGAGGTGATGCTACCAGCCCCACCTTGCTCCTCACTGATGGCACGGAGGACCGTGCCAAGCCTTAAGTATGGGGAGGTCAGTACCTGACTTCCGGAGGTAATCTCTCTCTCTCTCTCTCTCTCTCTCTTAACACCAATATGTTATTTTTCTTTAGTTAGATGGGATATATTGCATGATAATAATTGTTTGCATGTATGTTCTGCTTGGTTGAAATAATGAGTTTCTTTTCATGATCCTATTCTGGAGCATTTTACTAATTTAAATTGAAAATTTTATGTTAAACTTGTTTGAAGATTTTAATCTAGAACATAGTTTAGGGCTAAGAACACGCAACCTGTGAGATTTTGAGCTTAACTATATGGTTACATTATTTAACCATGATTATTCGTCTTGTGTGTTTTTTCCTCTATGATTGTAATCTCTGCTTTGCTTCATTCTATATGTCCATTGTTTAGTGTATATTCATGCATACATATGATTGAGGCCATCATTTGTTATTAGCTCTCTTATCCCAAATATCCCACCCTTTCATTTGCCTTTGTTGCCACTTTGAACCTTTTTAACCCCCAATTGTTCTTTATGTTACCACATCACTAGCCTTAAGCGAAAAAATAAGTAATTATCCCAATTGAATCTTTGGTTAGCTTAAGATAGAGATTGTGTGTCAATTAAGTGTGGAGAAATGTGGGAACCTTGGTTGATGAGAGTGTATATGGTTTTATTGACAAATATTGAAAATGTGGGTGCTACTCATGTGAAATCATGAAAACCATATGCATTGATTTACTATGCTTCCATATATATATATA
>NC_029785.2:31967554-31969524 GCF_000816755.2 Arachis ipaensis
CCCACCCTAAATGTTAAGTTCTATAAAAAGATCAATGCATATGAGATGAACTAAAAGAACATTTAAATACATGAGTATGTGAAAAATACAAAAGTGAGATTATGGGTAGCTAGGCACGATTTTAGAAGCATATAGAGTGTGTGTATGTGTTATGTGAGAACTTCAATTTATAGCTCACTTAGCCATACATGTATCCTCACCCTTACCTTAGCCCCATTACAACCTTAAAAAGACCTCATGATGTTTTCATTTGTACACTACATATTTGTTGATTGGTTAGATGGAGAGAAAAGTTTTAGAAAGCATGACTAGAGAAGACTAGAGCAGATTAACCCCAAACACCTGAGTGATTAGAGTGCATATACACTCCCAGTGAGGGTTCAATGCTTGACTCTATGTTCTCGGCTTTCATGAGCTATCTTCTTACAAGTTTACTTGCCTCTTATTGTGTGATTTGAATTGGTGGAATCTGATTTCTGTTTGTCTTGGAGAACTTGTTTACTTTTAACCAAGTAGGTAGAAGCATCTTAGCATATAGCTGCATTCATATACATAGGTTGCATTACATTGCATGAGTCTTATCTCCCCCATTCATTATCTTGACCTCCTTGAGCTTAGCATGAGGACATGCTAATGTTTAAGTGTGGGGAGGTAGATAAACCACTATTTTATGGTTATTCTTGTGCTAAATTGGGTGGTTTTTATCAATTCTCCATACGCTTATTCATGTAATTCACATATTTTATATTGGCCTTCCTAATTTCACTCTATGATTGGAAACTTGCTTCCTAAGCCTTTAAATTATCGATCTTTTAATTTTCCTTCTTTACCATTCGATACCGTGATTTGTGTGCTAAGTGGTTTCAGGCTTTATAGGGCAAGAATGGCTTGGAGGATGGAAAGGAAGCTTGCAAAAATGGAAAGAACACAAGAAACCAAGGAGCTGACCAGTGAGGATCGACGCGCACGCACAGCTCACGCGTGCGCGTGCCTTGAAGCATTCCCTAGCGACGTGGACGAGCACCTGACGCGTACGCGTGATGCTCGCAGAAGACCATCGACGTGTACGCATGACTGGCGCGTACGTGCGACGTGCGTAATATGCTGTGATGAGCGGATAATTTATACGCTTTTTGGCATTTTTTTAGTATGTTTTTAGTAGAATCTAGTTACTTTTAGGAATGTTTTCATTAGTTTTTATGTTAAATTCACATTTCTGGACTTTACTATGAGTTTGTGTGTTTTTCTGTGATTTCAGGTATTTTCTGGCTGAAATTGAGGGACTTGAGCAAAAATCAGATTCAGAAGTTGAAGAAGGACTGCTGATGCTGTTGGATTCTGATCTCCCTACACTCAAAGTGTATTTTCTGGAGCTACAGAACTTGAAATGGCACGCTTCTAATTGCGTTGGAAAGTAGACATCTAGGGCTTTCCAGCAATATATAATAGTTCATACTTTGGCCAAGAATAGACGACACAAACTGGCGTTCAACGCCAGTTCTCTGCCCAATTCTGGCATCCAGCGCCAGAAAAGGATCCAAAACCAGAGTTGAACGCCCAAACTGGCACAAATACTGGCGTTCAACTCCAAGAAGGACCTCTATACGTGCAGCACTCAAGCTCAGCCGAAGCACACACCAAGTGGGCCCCAGAAGTGGATTTATGCATCAATTACTTATTTTTGTAAACCCTAGTGACTAGTTTATTATAAATAGGACCTTTTACTATTGTATGAGACATCTTTGGATTATCTTTGAATCTTTGGATTATCTTTTGATCCTGGATCCTGGATTGTATTTTGATCCTGTGATCTCGTTTTGGGGGCTGGCCATCTCGGCCATGCCTGAACCTTTCACTTATGTATTTTCAACGGTAGAGTTTCTACACTCCATAGATTAAGGTGTGGAGCTCTGCTGTTCCTCAAAGATTAATGCAAAGTACTACTGTTTTCTATTCAATTCATCTTATTT
>NC_029785.2:31969581-31988456 GCF_000816755.2 Arachis ipaensis
CAAGGGTGATGCCTCCAGACGATTAGCCGTGCCGTGACAGGGCATTTGGATCATTTTCCCGAGAGAAAACCGAAAGTAGCCATTGACAATGGTGATGTATCACATAAAGCCAGCCATAGAAAGGAGTAAGACTGATTGGATGAAGATAGCAGGAGAGCAGAGGTTCAGAGGAACGGAAGCATCTCTATTCGCTTATCTGAAATTCTCACCAATGAATTACATAAGTATTTCTATCCTTTATTATTTATCTTTTAATTATCTAATCCAATCACATTTAACCCTACCTGACTGAGATTTGCAAGGTGACCATAGCTTGCTTCATACCAACAATCTCCGTGAGATTCGACCCTTACTCACGTAAGGTATTACTTGGACGACCCAGTGCACTTGCTGGTTAGTTGTGCGAAGTTGTGAACCATGGTATTGGAATCATGTTTTTGGCGCCATTACCAGGGAAAGAAAGAGCGATGAATTTTATATAATTAAAGTGTAATCACAATTTCTGCGCACCAAGTTTTTGGCACCGTTGCCGGGGATTGTTCGAGTTTGGACAACTGACGGTTCATCTTGTTGCTCAGATTAGGTAATTTTCTTTTTGTTTTCTTTTCAAAAATTTTTCAAAAATATTTCAAAATTTTCTCACCTGTTTTCGAAAAAAAAAATTATTCAAAATTTTTAAAGAATGAATTCTAGTGTTTCATGAAGCATGTGAAGCCTGGCTGGCTGTAAAGCCATGTCTAAATTCATTTGGACTGAGGTTTGCAATTTGTTATCAAGAGCAAGCTAGTTATTGTTAATCCACCTGCTGCTGTTCCTGATTTACATGCTAAAGCTTGGCTGGCCATTGGCCATGTCTAGTGTTTTGGACCGGAGCTTTCATTGAAAGCTTGGCTGGCTGGTGAGCCATGTCTAATTCCTGGACTGAAGCTTTAGACTAACATGGCAAGATTCCTGGAATTCATATTAAAAATTTTGGAATTCTTATTTTTCTTTTTCATAATAATTTTCGAAAAAAAATACAAAAAAAATAGAAAATCATAAAAATCAAAAATATTTTTCTGTTTCTTGTTTGAGTCTTGAGTCATGTTATAAGTTTGGTGTCAATTGCATGTGCATCTTGCATTTTTCGAAAATTCATGCATTCATAGTGTTCTTCATGATCTTCAAGTTGTTCTTGGTAAGTCTTCTTGTTTGATCTCTGCATTTGCATGTTTTGTGTCTCTTCTTGTTTTTCATATGCATTCTTGAATTCTTAGTGTCTAAGCATTGAAGAATTCTAAGTTTGGTGTCTTGCATGTTTTCTTTGCATTAAAAATTTTTCAAAAATGTGTTCTTGATGTTCATCATGATCTTCATAGTGTTCTTGGTGTTCATCTTGACATTCATAGCATTCTTGCATGTATTCATTGTTTTGATCTAAAAAAGTCATGCATTGCATAATTTTCATGTTTTTCTCTCTCATCATAAAAATTCAAAAATAAAAAAAAATATCTTTCCCTTTTTCTCTCATCAAATTCGAAAATTGGATTGACTTTTTCAAAAATTTTTAAAATCAAGTTGTTTCTTATGAGTCAAATCAAATTTTCAATTTGAAAATCTTATCTTTTTAAAAATCAAATCTTTTTCATTTTTCTTAGTTATTTTCGAAAATTCTAAAAATATTTTTCAAAAATCTTTTTCTTATTTTTATACCAAATTTTTGAAAATAACAATAGCAATTAATGTTTTGATTCAAAAATTTCAAGTTTGTTACTTGCTTATTAAGAAAGATTCAAACTTTAAGTTCTAGAATCATATCTTGTGATTTCTTGTGAATCAAGCCATTAATTGTGATTTTAAAAATCAAATCTTTTTTTAAAACTAATTTCTATCCCATCTTTTCAAAAATATCTTCTTATCTTTCCTTTTTCAAAAATTTGATTTCAAAATATCTTTTCTAACTTCCTAACTTCTTATCTTTTCAAAATTTGTTTCAACTAACTAACTAACTTTCTGTTTGTTTCTTATCTTTTTCAAAACTACCTAACTAACTCTCTCTCTATTTTCGAAAATATCTTCCTCCTTTTTCAAAAATTTCTTTTTAATTAACTAATTATTTTATTTTTATTTTGAATTTTCGAAAAAAAAAACTACTAACCTTTTTCAAAAACTATTTTCAAAAATCACTAACTCTTTTTCAAAAATTATTTTCGAAATTTTCCCTCTCTCATCTTATTCTATTTATTTATTCATCTACTAACATCTCTCCCTCACCCACCAAAAATCCGAACCCTCTCTCTCTCTTTCTGAGTTCAGATTTTTCTCTTCTTCTTTTCTACTAACAATAAGGAACCTCTTTACTGTGACATAGAGGATTCCTCTTCTTTTCTTTTTCTCTCCTCTTTCTTATGAGCAGGGACAGAGAAAAAGGCATTCTTGTTGAAGCTGATCCAGAACCTGAAAGGACTCTGAAGAGGAAATTAAGAGAAGCTAAATTACAACAATCCAGAGACAACTTAATTGAAAATTTCGACCAAGTAAAGGAGATGGCAGCCGAACCCAACAACAATGCAAGGAGAATGCTTGGTGACTTTACTGCACCAAATTCCAATTTACATGGAAGAAGCATCTCCATTCCTGCCATTGGAGCAAACAACTTTGAGCTGAAACCTCAATTAGTTTCTCTGATGCAGCAGAACTGCAAGTTTCATGGACTTCCATCTGAAGATCCTTTTCAGTTCTTAACTGAATTCTTGCAGATATGTGATACTGTTAAGACTAATGGAGTAGATCCTGAAGTCTACAGGCTCATGCTTTTTCCTTTTGCTGTAAGAGACAGAGCTAGAGTATGGTTGGACTTTCAACCTAAGGATAGCCTGAACTCTTGGGATAAGCTGGTCAAGGCTTTCCTAGCCAAGTTCTTTCCTCCTCAAAAGCTGAGCAAGCTTAGAGTGGATGTTCAAACTTTCAGACAGAAAGAAGGTGAATTCCTCTATGAAGCTTGGGAGAGATACAAAGGAATGACCAAAAAGTGTCCTTCTGACATGCTGTCAGAATGGACCATCCTGGATATATTCTATGATGGTCTGTCTAAGTTATCTAAGATGTCATTGGATACCTCTGCAGGTGGATCCATTCACCTAAAGAAAACGCCTGCAGAAGCTCAAGAACTCATTCACATGGTTGCAAATAACCAGTTCATGTACACTTCTGAAAGGAATCCTGTGAATAATGGGACGCCTATGAAGAAGGGAGTTCTTGAAATTGATACTCTGAATGCCATATTGGCTCAGAACAAAATATTGACTCAGCAAGTCAATATGATCTCTCAGAGTCAGAATGGAGTGCAAGCTGCATCCAACAGTACTCAAGAGGCTTCTTATGAAGAAGAAGCTTATGATCCTGAGAACCCTGCAATAGCAGAGGTGAATTACTTAGGTGAACCTTATGGAAACACCTATAACTCATCATGGAGAAATCATCCAAATCTCTCATGGAAGGATCTCCCTTGTTCACCAATGAACTAAGTGATCTAGATCAACTAACATTGCCTTAGAAGAGACAGGATCTTGGAAAGTTCATAATACCTTGTACCATAGGCACCATGATCTTTAAGGCTCTATGTGACCTTGGTTCAGGGATAAACCTCATGCCCCTCTCTGTAATAGAAAAACCGGGAATCTATGGGGTGCAAGCTGCTAGAATCTCATTAGAGATGGCAGACAATTCAAGAAAACAGGCTTATGGACAAGTAGAGGACGTGTTGGTAAAGGTTGAAGGCCTTCACATCCCTGCTGATTTCATAGTCCTGGATACTAGAAAAGAAAGAGGATGAATCTATCATCCTAGGAAGACCTTTCCTAGCCACAGCAAGAGCTGTGATTGATGTGGACAGAGGAGAATTAATCCTTCAATTGAATGAGGACAACCTTGTGTTTACAACTCAAGAATTTCTC
This sequence comes from Arachis ipaensis, assembly GCF_000816755.2. NCBI lineage: Eukaryota > Viridiplantae > Streptophyta > Magnoliopsida > Fabales > Fabaceae > Arachis > Arachis ipaensis. The sequence continues at coordinate 31,973,517 of NC_029785.2, forward strand.
TCTGCATCCATGGAGAGGAAGCAGAAAAAGCTTCTCTCAAAGCAGAGTCAAACAAAGTCCCCACAGTCAAACTCTAAGTTTGGTGTTGGGAGGCCACAACCAAACTCTAAGTTTGGTGTTGAACTCCCATATCCAAACTCTAAGTTTGGTGTTGGAGAGTCTCAACAAAGCTCTGCACATCTGTGAGGCTCCATGAGAGCCCACTGTCAAGCTATTGACATTAAAGAAGCGCTTGTTGGGAGGCAACCCAATTTTTATTTATCTAACAATATTTTTCTTAGTTATATGTCTTTATAGGTTCATGATCATGTGGAGTCACAAAATAAATAGAAAAATTGAAAACGGAATCAAAAACAGCAGAAGAAAAATCACACCCTGGAGGAGCATCTGCCTGGCGTTCAACGCCAGAACAGAGCATGGTTCTGGCGCTGAACGCCCAAAATGGGCAGTGTTTGGGCGCTGAACGCCCAGAACAGGCATGGTTCTGGCGTTCAACGCCAGAAATGGCCAACAGATGGGCGTTGAACGCCCAAAATGGGCACCAACCTGGCGCTGAACGCCCAGAGTTGTGTGCAAGGGCATTTTACATGCCTAATTTGGTGCAAGGTTGTAAATCCTTGAACACCTAAGGATCTGTGGACCCCACAGGATCATCTCAGGATCTGTGGACCCCACAGGATCATCTCAGGATTTGTGGACCCCACATGATCCCCACCTACCTCCACTCACTTCTTCTCACCCCTCTTTCACACAATCCCATAAACCCTCTTTCCCAAAACTCTTCACCAATCCCCTCAATCTCTCTTCCCCATCACCTCTTCACCACTCACATCCATCCACTCTTCCCCATAAACCTACCTCATAAACTCCACATACCTTCAAAATTCAAAACCAATTTCCCACCCAAACCCACCCTAAATGGCCGAACCTTAACCTCCCTCCCTCCCCTATATATAGCCCTCCATTCTTCCTCATTTTCACACAACACAACCCTCTCCTCTCTACTTGGCCGAAACACACCTCACCCCTCTTCTCCATATTTTCTTCTTTTTCTTCATCTATTCTTTCTTTTATTGCTCGAGGGCAAGCAATATTCTAAGTTTGGTGTGGTAAAAGCATAAGCTTTTTGTTTTTCCATTACCATTGATGGCACCTAAGACCGGAGAATCCTCTAGAAAGGGGAAAGGGAAGACAAAAACTTCCACCTCCGAGTCATGGGAGATGGAAAGGTTCATCTCCAAAGCCCATCAAGACCACTTCTATGATGTTGTGGCCAAGAAGAAGGTGATCCCTGAGGTCCCTTTCAAACTCAAAAGAAATGAGTATCTGGAGATCCGACATGAAATTCAAAGAAGAGGTTGGGAAGTTCTAACAAACCCCATCCAACAAGTCGGCATCCTAATGGTTCAAGAGTTCTATGCCAATGCATGGATCACCAAGAACCATGATCAAAGTAAGAACCTGGATCCAAAGAACTATGTTACAATGGTTCGGGGAAAATACTTAGATTTTAGTCTGGAAAATGTGAGGTTGGCGTTCAACTTGCCCATGATGCAAGGAGATGAACGCCCCTACACTAGAAGGGTCAACTTTAATCAAAGGTTGGACCAAGTCCTTATGGACATATGTGTGGAAGGAGCTCAATGGAAGATTGACTCCAAGGGCAAGCCGGTTCAACTAAGAAGATTGGACCTCAAGCCTGTGGCTAGAGGATGGTTGGAGTTCATTCAATGCTCAATCATTCCCACTAGCAACCAATCTGAGGTTACTATGGATCGGGGGCCATCATGATTCATAGCATCATGATTGGGGAGGAAATAGAAGTTCATGAAGTCATCTCTAATGAACTCTACAAAATAGCCGAAAAGTCATCCCCCATGGCAAGGCTAGCTTTTCCTCATCTTATCTGCCATCTATGTTACTCAGCTGGAGCTTTCATAGAAGGAGACACTCCTATTAAGAAAGAGAAGCCCATCACTAAGAAAAATATGGAGCAAGCAAGAGAGCCCATTCATGGAGCTCAAGAGGCGCAGGAAGCTCATCACCATGAGATCCTGGAGATGCCTCAAATGCATTTTCCTCCACAAAACTATTGGGAGCAAATCAACACCTCCCTAGAAGAATTAAGTTCCAACATGGGACAATTAAGGGTGGAACATCAAGAGCACTCCATCATGCTCCATGAAATAAGAGAAGATAAAAAAGCAATGAGGGAGGAGCAACAAAGACAAGGAAAAGACATAGAAGAGCTCAAGGACATCATTGGCTCCTCAAGAAGGAAATGCCACCATCACTAAGGTGGATTCATTCCTTGCTCTTATTTCTTCTGTTTTTTTTTGTTTTCTATGTTGTGTGCTTATCTATGTTTGTGTCTTCATTACATGATCATTAGTAGTTAGTAACTATGTCTTAAAGTTATGAATGTCCTATGAATCCATCACCTCTCTTCAATGAAAAATGTTTTAATTCAAAAGAACAAGAAGTACATGAGTTTCAAATTTATCCTTGAACTTAGCTTAATTATATTGATTGTGACAATGCTTCTTGTTTTCTGAATGTATGCTTAAACAGTGCATATGTCTTTTGAAGTTGTTGTTTAAGAATGTTAAATATGTTAGCTCTTAAAAGAATGATGACAAGGAGACATGTTATTTGATAATCTGAAAAATCATAAAAATGATTCTTGAAGCAAGAAAAAGCAGCAAAGAACAAAGCTTGCAGAAAAAAAAATAGGCAAAAAAAAAAAGAAGAGAAAAAGCAAGCAGAAAAAGCCAATAACCCTTAAAACCAAAAGGCAAGGGCAAATAAAAAAGATCCCAAGGCTTTGAGCATCAGTGGATAGGAGGGCCTAAAGGAATAAAATCCTGGTTAGGGATGTTTTCATTAGTTTTTATGTTAGATTCACATTTCTGGACTTTACTATGAGTTTATGTGTTTTTCTGTGATTTCAGGTATTTTCTGGCTGAAATTGAGGGACTTGAGTAAAAATCAGATTCAGAGGTTGAAGAAGGACTGCTGATGCTGTTGGATTCTGACCTCCCTACACTCAAAGTGGATTTTCTGGAGCTATAGAACTCGAAATGGTACGATTTCAATTGGGTTGGAAAGTAGACATCCAGGGCTTTCCAGAAATATATAATAGTCCATACTTTGGCCAAGAATAGATGACACAAACTGGCGTTCAACGCCAGTTCTCTGCCCAATTCTGGCGTCCAGCGCCAGAAAAGGATCCAAAACCAGAGTTGAACGCCCAAACTGGCACAAATACTGGCGTTCAACTCCAAGAAGGACCTCTACATGTGCAGCACTCAAGCTCAGCCCAAGCACACACCAAGTGGGCCCCGGAAGTGGATTTATGCATCAATTACTTATTTCTGTAAATAGGACCTTTTACTATTGTATGAGACATCTTTGGATTATCTTTGAATCTTTGGATTATCTTTTGATCTTGGATCCTGGATTGTATTTTGATCCTGTGATCTCGTTTTGGGGGCTGGCCATCTCGGCCATGCCTGAACCTTTCACTTATGTATTTTCAACGGTAGAGTTTCTACACTCCATAGATTAAGGTACGGAGCTCTGCTGTTCCTCAAAGATTAATGCAAAGTACTACTGTTTTCTATTCAATTCATCTTATTTCGCTTCCAAGATATTCATTCGCACTTCAATCTGAATGTGATGAATGTGACAATCATCATCATTCCCTATGAACGCGTGCCTGACAACCACTTCCGTTCTACCCTCAACTGAATGAGTATCTCTTAGATCTCTTAATCAGAATCTTCGTGGTGTAAGCTAGAATGATGGTGGCATTCAAGAGAATCCGTGCGAAGTTGTGAACCATGGTATTGGCATCATGTTTTTGGCGCCATTACCAGGGAAAGAAAGAGCGATGAATTTTACATAATTAAAGTGTAGTCACAATTTCTGCGCACCAAGTTTTTGGCACCGTTGCCGGGGATTGTTCGAGTTTGGATAACTGACGGTTCATCTTGTTGCTCAGATTAGGTAATTTTCTTTTTGTTTTCTTTTCAAAAATTTTTCAAAAATATTTCAAAATTTTTTCACCTGTTTTCGAAAAAAAAAATTTATTCAAAATTTTTAAAGAATGAATTCTAGTATTTCATGAAGCATGTGAAGCCTGGCTGGCTGTAAAGCCATGTCTAAATTCATTTGGACTGAGGTTTGCAATTTGTTATCAAGAGCAAGCTAGTTGTTGTTAATCCACCTGCTGCTGTTCCTGATTTACATGCTAAAGCTTGGCTGGCCATTGGCCATGTCTAGTGTTTTGGACCGGAGCTTTCATTGAAAGCTTGGCTGGCTGGTGAGCCATGTCTAATTCCTGGACTGAAGCTTTAGACTAACATGGCAAGATTCCTGGAATTCAAATTAAAAATTTTGGAATTCTTATTTTTCTTTTTCATAATAATTTTCGAAAAAAAAATACAAAAAAAAAATAGAAAATCATAAAAATCAAAAATATTTTTCTGTTTCTTGTTTGAGTCTTGAGTCATGTTATAAGTTTGGTGTCAATTGCATGTGCATCTTGCATTTTTCGAAAATTCATGCATTCATAGTGTTCTTCATGATCTTCAAGTTGTTCTTGGTAAGTCTTCTTGTTTGATCTCTGCATTTGCATATTTTGTGTCTCTTCTTGTTTTTCATATGCATTCTTGAATTCTTAGTGTCTAAGCATTGAAGAATTCTAAGTTTGGTGTCTTGCATGTTTTCTTTGCATTAAAAATTTTTCAAAAATGTGTTCTTGATGTTCATCATGATCTTCATAGTGTTCTTGGTATTCATCTTGACATTCATAGCATTCTTGCATGTATTCATTGTTTTGACCTAAAAAAGTCATGCATTGCATAATTTTCATGTTTTTCTCTCTCATCATAAAAATTCAAAAATCAAAAAAAAAAATATCTTTCCCTTTTTCTCTCATCAAATTCCCTCAAGCACCTCAGAGATTTTTAGACAGCCTGCTCAACTGTCAGGCGTCATGGTGCAGATGAGACTGCTATTTTGCTATCCGCCTTCCCATTTTCCCTTGAGGGAAAGGCGAGGGAGTGGTACTACACTCAACCTAAAGCAATTGTTACTAATTGGGATTTGCTCAGAAGGGAATTCCTGGACAAATACTTTCTAGCTGAAGTCACTGATAGACTGAGGAAAAAAATTTCCTGCATTATTCAAGGTGAAACAGAGACTCTTTATGAGTATTGGGAATCCTTCAGGAATCTCCTAGACTCATGTCCCCACCACATGATTGACCAGTTGGTGTTGATTAGCTATTTCACACAAGGCATAAAGCCTCAAGACAAGACTACATTAGATGGTGCAAGTGATGGTTCTCTAAAGAAGTACAAGTCTACGGCAGAAGCGTGGCAACTGATCACCGATCTAGCTGAGTCTACCCGGAACCACAAGCACAGGAACAACCATCCTAAGGTTATTGCAGAGGTTTCCTCTAGTAGTGAGACCGCTGCTCTCACGCAGACTCTGGGAAAGATGACCAACATACTGAAGCAGCTACAGCTGAATCAACAACAACCTCAGCCTCCTCCACAACAACAGTGTCAACAGCTAGTTCCTCAGAGAGTGTGCAGAATATGTGCATGCTATACTCATTACACTGATGAATGTCCGCAGCTCCAGCAAGAAGACACCACCTTGGCAGCTACCCATAACTTCTATGACCGCCTGAATCAAGGATACTATCAGCAAGGCGGTAATTATAACCAAGGTGGAAACTACAATCAAGGTTGGCAAGACAACTCCAACCAGGGATGGAGGGATAACTCTTACCAAGGGTGGAAAGGTAATGCCAACCAAGGATGGAGGGACAACTATAACCAGGGAGGCAGAGACAATGGAGGAAATCAGAGGTGGAACAACAACAGCAATCAGCAGAACTGATATCAGCAGAACCGAAACCAGCCTTACCGAGCACCTCACCAAAGGCAAGCCCAGGCACCTCAAAACAACCAGTAGCAAGCCCCTCAAATTACTTACCACCCTTCCTTTTCCAATGATGAGTTGCTTCACTCCATTGCTCAAGGACAAAAAGACCTTCAGAACTCAATTAACTCCACCATAAACAGTCTTAACTCCACCTTACAAGCTCTCATTTCCCGGTTGGAACCATCTTCCACCCTCAACAATCAACTTGCAAGCTCCAGTGCACTTCATTCTCAACCCTTACCTAATCCCAAAGGAGAAATCAATGCCATTACTTTGAGGTCCGAAACCACCTGCAAGAGAGGAGTCATGAGGAGCCAAGCTCAAAAGTAGACATCCTAGTTGAAGACATTGTTGAGGTAGAGGATATTGAAGAAGAGGATGTAGTACAAGAAGTGGTTGATAAAGAAGTGGCTCAACCAAGGAATGAAGCATCAAGAGGCGTTGAAGCTACAGGGGACGCCATTCCTCTTCCATTTCCACACCTTCCTAGGAAGCCCAAAAAGCAGATGGAGCTAGATCTCAAGATGGTGGAGATCTTCAAAAAGGTTGAGGTAACTATTCTCCTTTTTGATATTATTCGCCAGGTACCTAAGTATGCTAAGTTTCTAAAGGATTTATGCATGAATAAAGATAGAATACATGATTTAGAAACTATCCCTCTAGGTAGCTCTATTTCTGCTTTAATGGGTGCCATACCGAAAAAATGTGGGGATTCGGGTCCATGTGGTTACTTGCACTATTGAGGGTATCCAAATTTTTGACTGCATGTGCAATTTAGGTGCATCTGTGAGTATTATGCCATTATCTGTATATGATGCTTTGAGGCTCTCTCCCTTAAAAAGGTCGGCAACGCGTTTTATTTTGGCAGATAAAAGCATAATCTCGATGGTTGGAATTGCTGAAGACGTGCTAATGAGCATTAAGGGGCTAACATTCCCTATTGACTTTTACATTTGGAGATGTTCCCTAATGACTCAAAAAGACCATCATCCATCCTACTCGGAAGGCCGTTTCTGAAGTCTTCAAGGTTCAAACTGGATGCCTTCTCAGGAATTTACTCTTTTGAGATAGATGGCAGAACAGTGAGCTTCAATCTGGATGAAGCTATAAAGCACCCACCAGAAGATCACTCCATCTTTCAGTGCAATATTATTGAGGAAACCATGGCTGAAGTTCATCAAGAAAGAGTAGAAGCGATGAACATGGAGCAAGGTGCAAGTGNCAGCTGATTCAGTGCCTGGCCATGAGCAGAAAATGGAATTAAAGCCCTTTCCACCCCACCTTAAGTATGCTTACCTTGAGGATAATCAAAAGCTCCCAGTCATCATTGCAAGGGAACTCACCTCCCAGCAGGAAGAGCAGCTGCTTAGTGTGCTGAGAAGCCACAAGAAAGCTATTGGGTGGAGCTTGGCGGATATAGTAGGCATCAACCCTCAAGTCTGTGAGCACCGCATATTTTTAGAAGAGGGAACAAGGCCTGTCCGTCAACCTCAAAGGCGGCTAAACCCCACCATACTAGAGGTTGTCAAGAAGGAAGTGACCAGATTGCTTGAAGCTAACATCATCTATCCAATCTCGGATAGTGAATGGGTCAGCCCAGTACAGGTGGTACCAAAGAAGTCTGGCGTCACAACAGTGAAGAATGAGCATGGAGAACTCATTGCTACTAGAGTGCAGAACTCCTGGAGAGTGTGCATTGATTATAGGCGTCTCAACCAGGCCACTTGCAAGGATCACTATCCACTACCTTTCGTCGATCAGATGCTTAATTTCCTATCAGGTAAATCACAATACTGCTTTCTAGATGGTTACATTGGCTATTTTCAAATTCATATAGCTCCTGAAGATAAGGAGAAAACTACTTTTACATGTCCCTTCGGAACGTATGCATATAAGAGAATGCCTTTTGGCTTATGTAATGCACCGGCTACTTTCCAAAGATGCATGATGAGCATTTTCTCTGATCTTCTTGAGAACTGTATGGAAGTTTTCATGGATGACTTTAGTATGTATGGTGATTCGTTTGACCTTTTCATGGATAGTTTAGCTAGAGTATTAGACAGGTGTGTTAATTCAAACCTTGTATTAAATTTTGAAAAATGTCATTTTATGGTAAAACAAGGTATTGTTCTAGGACATGTTGTTTCTAATATTGGTATTGCAGTTGATCCAGCAAAGGTAGATGTCATTTTTGGTTTACCTTACCCCTCCGTCGTGAGGGAAGTCCATTCATTTCTTGGCCATGCAGGTTTCTACCGGCGATTTATCAAGGACTTCAGTAAGGTAGCCCTGCCTTTATCCTGACTGCTGCAGAAGGATGTTGAGGTCGAGCTGAGTGCAGACTGCATGGAAGCATTTGATAAGCTGAAGATCGCCCTAACCCAAGCCCCTATTGTGAGAGGGCCTGACTGGAGTCAACCATTTGAGATAATGTGTGACGCTTCCAATTATGCAGTAGGAGCAGCGCTGGCTCAGCGCGAAGGTAAAGACCCTTTTATAATTGCCTATGCTTCCAAGACCTTGGACGCTGCTCAGTCTAATTATACTATCACTAAAAAAGAGCTTCTGGCTATTGTTTTTGCTCTGGATAAATTCCGAGCCTACTTACTTGGCACTAAGGTGGTAGTATACTCCGACCATGCAGCTCTAAAATATTTATTAGCTAAGAAAAAGTCCAAACCAAGGCTAATACTTTGGATATTGTTGCTGCAAGAATTTGATTTAGAAATTAAAGATAGGAGTGGTTCCCAGAATTTAGTGGCGGACCACTTGAGTCGCCTAGAACACATTAAGAATGACTCCACTCCTATCAATGATGCTTTTCCATTTGATAGCTTGCACGCAATATCTGAAGTAGTTCCTTGGTACGCACCTATCGCTAATTATTTGGTTAGTCGTACCTTTCCTCCAAATTTTACTAAGCATCAAAAGGACAAGCTTAAAAGCGAGTCCAAATATTATATATGGGATGACCCATATTTATGGAGGTGTGGTGCTGACCAAATAATTAGAAGGTGTGTGCCACAATCAGAATTCCAGTCAATTTTAGAGGTCTGCCACTCTTCCGAGAGTGGTGGACATTTTGGTCCTCAAAGAACAGCTAGAAAAATTCTAGACTGCGGATTCTGGTGACCCACACTATTTAAGGATGCCACTGCTTTTTGTGAATCTTGCCTCCCATACCAGAGGTTTGGGAATATATCCAAGAGGGATGAGATGCCCCAACAAATTATGTTGTTTTGTGAAATTTGTGAAGTTTGGGGTATTGACTTCATGGGTTCATTTCCCAACTCTAATGGTTTCTTATACATACTGTTAGCTGTTGATTATGTTTCTAAATGGGTGGAAGTAATTCCTACCCGTACTGATGATGCTAACACTGTTGTCTCCTTTGTTCAAAATAATATTATCTGTCGCTTTGGAGCACCATGAGCAATCGTGAGTGATCAAGGCACTCACTTCTGTAACAGGAGATTAATAGGTATACTGAATAAACATGGCATTGTTCATAAGGTGGCAACAGCTTACCACCCCCAGACCAATGGACAAGCCGAGGTGTCTAACAGAGAGATAAAGCATATCCTGGAGAAGGTCGTCAAGCCTCATCGAAAAGACTGGAGTTCCAGGCTTGCAGATGCGCTTTGGGCTTACCGGATAGCGTACAAGACACCAATCTGCATGAGTCCCTTCCGCCTAGTCTACGGAAAGACTTGTCACCTCCCAGTGGAGATGGAGCACAAGGCTTTCTGGGCGGTCCGAGAATGTAACCTGGGATTGGCAGGTGCCGGAGCTGAACGGAAGCTGCAACTACAAGAATTGGAGTGTCTGCGCCTAGAAGCATATGAAAACTCCAGGCTATACAAAGAGAAGGTGAGGGCTGTGCATGACAAGAATATCAAGCGCAAAGAGTTCAGACCTGGGGATTTAGTCCTCCTCTACAACTTCAGGTTGAAACTCATGCCAGGCAAACTGTGCTCAAGATGGGAAGGCCCCTACAGAGTGGAAAAGGCTGAGCCATATGGCGTTTTTCACTTGAGTCACCCTTCCAGCCCCCATATCCTCAAGGTCAATGGCCACCGCTTGAAGCTTTACCATGGTGAGAGGATGAAGGACAACAAGGAGCTGGAGATCTTCCTCTTGGAGGATCCACCAACAGAAGAAGACTGAGCTTGTAGACCGTCTAACTTAAGGACGTTAAAGAAAAGTGCTAGGTGGGAGACAACCCACCATGGTATGATCGTTCCTTTTTATTCTTAGTTTTCTTTTATCTCATCTTCATCCATGTTAGTCCATCAATCATGTATTATCACCTGCATATAGGCACAAAAAGGGGGAGAGGGCGTTCGACGTGCAAGCGTCTATGACGTGTACGCGTCCTGCGTGGCAGCGACTACTATTGGGATTGAACAGAGAGTTCTGTGGGAGGCGTCCTAGAAACGTGCCTTGCACACAAACCAGTCCACGCGTACGCGTACCACCGCGTCCACTTCCCCTGCTGTTTCACAACCCACGCATGAGCGTCTAGGACGTGTTCGCGTGCATATGGAAATTGGCGTAAGCCCCTAATCGAACAGAGAGTCGTGATGCCATGGCATTGGATTCGCGCCTCTAGCACAACCAGTGGCGACGCGCACGCATCGCTGTGATTCATCCAACCCAGGATCTCTCAAACGGCGTAAATAAGAACACAAACAGAGAGTTACGCTGGAGTGAGGCTGGATTCGTGCGATTCACACGATTCCTGGTCACGCGTACGTGTGACTGACGCTTACGCGTCCCTCACCTGTACGCCACCCCGCGCGTCCGCGTGCAGCATGCGTCCGCGTCGGTTGCGCCATGCACCCCAAATCGCGCGCTGCCCTGTTTAGTGTTCTGCAATCCTTTTCTTTTCTTTCTTCTTTCTTTCTTATGTTTTCTTTTTCAATCCTAATTCTATCTTCTTCTTCTTACTCTTTGCTTAATTCCTCTTCTTCTCTCTCCCTTCACCCCTTCTTCCTCAATTCCTCTTACTCTTCTCCCACTCTTAATTACTTCCCTATTTGCATCTTCTTCTTCTTAAGGTTCTTTTTCTTTCCCTTTTCTGTTTTATATTTTTGCATTCTCATGTTGGTGTTAGAGATTTATTTGGATGATTACTTTATTCTATATTTTCTTGTGGATACTATAAAGGTGTCATGTGCCAATTGACATTATAGGCCTCATATTTGTTTGGATTACTTCCCTTGCTTTCCACTTTTACAAGTGCATATCAAGTCTTTGTGAAAAATCCAACATGGCATTTTGAATTCTTTTCTATTCTAATGCTCATTCTTTCCTTCCATGTGATATTCATTATTGAACTTGATGCTTGAGCTATGCTTCTCATGCCTCTTACTTGCATGCCATTATCCCTCTTGCATCTAATGTATGATATGCCTTGATGTTCCTCATTGTTGTCTTACCTGCATGCTATAGCTACCATGCACTCAAGACATTGTTTATTTTCTTGGGCATTTACCATCACTTGGAATTTCTTCCTTTCGGTTTTAGCTCTCTATATTTAACATTCTTCCTCTTTCTTTCTTCCTTAGGATGGGTACCAAGAAAGGAAAGGAGAAGGCTACTGACAAGACACCGGCAAGGCAAGGCACTAAAAGAACCTTGGCTAAGACACAACCCTTTACGAGCGTCAAGCCACCCACAAAGAGGATAAAGAGAATCATCAAAGTCGACGAAGCTGGGAAAGCTTTTCATGCTAGGGATTCTGCACGGTTCGCTAACCGTTACTGTGAGCAGATGTTCCCCATCTTGGCTGAGAGGAACGAAAATAATGAGCACCTAATCATTCTCCCAACACACTTTGTGGATTTTGTGGAGCCCCGCATCGAGAAGAGACAATGGGGATTCTTGCAGAGGCAGCCGCGAGAGGCCAATCTAACATGGGTAGTTGAATTCTACTCCAACTTTCATCTGTCGACCATGTAGTCTGTTTATGTTCGTCAAAAGTAAGTTCCCGTCTCCGTGGGGGCCATTCAGAGAGTTTTGGATCTTTCGCTTGGACCAGAGGGGTTGGACACCTATCAAGAGGCCTCTTTCAAGCGCTAGACATACCAGTTTAACTGGAACAGCGTCTTAGGCATTATTGCACAACCTAGAAGCACATGGATCTATGGCCAATATCAAACTCACCCTAAGAGCATATCAGCTCCAGCACTTACATTGGAGGCTCGCGTATGGGCACAGATTATGTCCCACTATGTCTTTCCGAGCACTCACGAGTCCACCTTCACTGCAGACATGGTTGTTCTCATCTGGTGCATTCTCACAGAGCAACCTCTCAATCTACCAAGGCACATCCGGCAGGCCATGGTACACATACAGATTGTAGGTAACCTTCCCTTTCCCGCATTGTTTTTGGATCTTGTCTCTGCAGCAGGCGTATCTTATAGGGCTGGGGATACCAAGGCCATGATCCCAAGGGCTGATCAGTATATCCCGAATGGAAATTATTCCAGACCTCTAGTACCCTCTGTTAGCCGCCAACCAGGCCCATCTGTAGACACCCCTCCTACTTCCGCTCCACCATCACCCACACCTCCTACTCCATCCACTGCTCAGATGTTCCTTCAGATCCTTCAGAGGTTAGACCGGCAAGATCGGCAGATGGAGCGGATGGAGCGCCGCAACAAGCGCCGATACACCTTTCTGAAGGAGCTCATTGTTACCGCATACTCACCTCCAGAAGAGAAGGATACCCCGGACTCCACTTCACCTACCAGCATCGGGAGCCAGACCGAGCCCGAGTGTGGAGGTGATGCTACCAGCCCCACCTTGCTCCTCACTGATGCCACGAAGGACCGTGCCAAGCCTTAAGTGTGGAGAGGTCAGTACCTGACTTCCGGAGGTAATCTCTCTCTCTCTCTCTCTTAACACCAATATGTTATTTTTCTTTAGTTAGATAGGATAGATTTCATGATAATAATTGTTTGCGTGTATGTTCTACTTGGTTGAAATAATGAGTTTCTTTTCAAGACCCTATTCTGGAGCATTTCACTAATTCAAATTGAAAAATTTATGTTAAACTTGTTTGAAGATTTTAATCTGGAACATAGTTTAGAGCTAAGAACACTCAACCTGTGAGATTTTGAGCTTAACTGTATGGTTACATTATTTAAGCATGATTATTCGTCTTGTGTGTTTTTTCCTCTATGATTATAATCTCTGCTTTGCTTCATTCTATATGTCCATTGTTTAGTATATATTCATGCATACATATGATTGAGGCCATCATTTGTTATTAGCTCACTTATCCCAAATAGCCCATCCTTTCATTTGCCTTTGTTTGCCACTTTGAACCTTTTTAACCCCCAATTGTTCTTTATGTTACCACATCACTAGCCTTAAGTGGAAAAACAAGTAATTATCCCAATTGAATCTTTGGTTAGCTTAAGATAGAGATTGTGTGTCAATTAAGTGTGGAGTGATAAACCACAATTTTATGGTTTATCTTGTGTTTAATTGAGTGGTTTCATCAAGTCTTTACCCACTTATTCACATGAATTGCATGATTTTACAATTCCTTCCTAGTTTTGTTCTATGGTTGAAAACTTGCTTCCTAGAGATCTTTAATTTGTGTATTTTAATTCTCCTTTATACCATTCGATGCCGTGATCCGTGTGTTGAGTGTTTCAGGCTTTATAGGGTAGGAATGACTTAGAAAATGGAGAGAAAGCTTGCAAAAATGGAAGGAACACAAGAAACTAAGGAGATGACCAGCGAGCATCGACGCGCACGCATGGCTCACGCGTGCGCACGACATGAAGAAATTTGCAGCGACGCGTGCGCGTGCCTGACGCGTACGCGTGGATTGGAGTTCTGCAAGATGACGCGTGCGCGTGCTTGACGCGAACGCGTGACACGCCAAAACGATCAGCGACGTGTACGCATGACTGACGCATACGCGTGACATGCGCGATCTGCAAAATTAACAGAAAACATTAGGGGAAATTTTGGGCCAAGTTTTGACCCAGTTTTCGGCCCAGAAACACAGAATAAAGCCAGGGAACATGCAGAAACTCAACACACATTCATATATTCTCATTTAGCATAGTTTTAGGATTTTAGATCTGAATCTAGAGAGAGAATTACTCTTCCTCTAGGTTTTCTTTACATTCATAGTTTCATAGTTTTTCTTTTGCTTTTGGATATTGAAGAGTCATCACCTCCATTGAAGATACTATTCTAGTTTGATTTCTTACTCTTTTATTTATTCCATATTCTTAATTCTTGTTTAAAGTTACAATTGAATTATTTTCATGGATTGTTAATGCAAAGGATTACTTTTACTTTTAATTAATTTTGAATCTCTATTTTATTTAAATTATTATGTCTCTTTTCTATTCCAAACTCCAAATAACAAAGATGGTATCCATGTCAATAGAGTAGATTCCCTACTTGATATGGGGGTTGATTAAGAGGAGACACTTGAGTTGGAATGTTCAAGTGGTAAGTTAAATTGGAAGTTGTTGGCTAATTCTGTATTTACTAACGCTAGACCTTCCCAAGGGAGAGGACTAGGATTTGTGAATAAGAGTTAGCTTAATCACTTGACTTTCCTTTATTTAGTAAGGGTTAACTAAGTAAAAATAACAACCTCTTTATACTACACTTGAGAGAATTCCAACAAGAATAGATCTTCCAATTAATCATTCCCCCGATCAAGGCTTTTTATTTTGAATAATATAAATTCCTTTTAATTTTTATTGCACTTAATTACAATTATTTATTTTCTATCATTCGACACTCAAAATTCTCGAAAAACTCCTGATTAATAACTTAGCACCCTTTCTAGCAACTCGTTGGGAGATGACTTGGAACTCATACTCCCAGTATTTTTATTCTAAATTTTTGTGACAACCCTTCTAAATTGATGAGGCAGATTTTTGCTGGTTAAGAGCTATACTCGCAACGCTGTTCTATTATATTATAATCTCTTAATTG
>NC_029785.2:31988490-32004634 GCF_000816755.2 Arachis ipaensis
CCACCCCAAACGTTAAGTTCAATAAAAAGATCAATGCATATGAGATGAACTAAAAGAACATTTAAATACATGAGTATGTGAAAAATACAAAAGTGAAATTATGGGTAGCTAGGCACGATTTTAGAAGCATATAGAGTGTGTGTATGTGTTAGGTGAGAACTTAGGTTAGTCAAAGATTCAATTTATAGCTCACTTAGCCATACATGTATCCTCACTCTTACCTTAGCCCCATTACAACCTTGAAAAGACCTCATGATGTTTGTATTTGTACACTACATATTTGTTGATTGGTTAGATGGAGAGAAAAGTTTTAGAAAGCACGACTAGAGAAGACTAGAGCAGATTAACCCCAAACACCTGAGTGATTAGAGTGCATAGACACTCCCAGTGAGGGTTCAATGCTTGACTCTATGTTCTCGGCTTTCATGAGCTATCTTCTTACACGTTTACTTGCCTCTTATTGTGTGATTTGAATTGGTGGAATCTGATTTTAACCAAGTAGGTAGAAACATCTTAGCATATAGCTTCATTCATATACATAGGTTGCATTACATTGCATGAGTCTTATCTCCCCCATTCATTATCTTGACCTCCTTGAGCTTAGCATGAAAACATGCTAATGTTTAAGTGTGGGGAGGTTGATAAACCACTATTTTATGGTTATTCTTGTGCTAAATTGGGTGGTTTTTATCAATTCTCCATACGCTTATTCATGTAATTCGCATGTTTTATATTGGCCTTCCTAATTCCGCTCTATGATTAGAAACTTGCTTCCTAAGCCTTTAAATTATCGATCTTTTAATTCCCCTTCTTTACCATTCGATACCGTGATCTGTGTGCTAAGTTTTTTCAGGATTTATAAGGCAAGAATGGCTTGGAGGATGGAAAGAAAGCTTGCAAAAATGGAAGGAACACAAGAAACCAAGGAGCTGACCAGCGAGGATCGATGCGCACGCACAGCTCACGCGTACGCATGATGCACGCAGAAAACCATCGATGTGTACGCGTGACTGGCGCGTACGCGCGACGTGCATAATATGCTGCAACTGCAGAATTCGCTGGGAGCGATTTTGGGCTGAGTTTGGACCCAGTTTTCGGCCCAGAAACACAAACTAAAGCCAGGGGATAGCAGAGACTCAGGAGACATTCACACATTCTCATTCATTAGTTTTAGTTTTAGTTTTAGTTTTGAATCTTAGAGAAAGAGAGCACTTCCTCTAGGGTTCTTCATAGTCACACTTTTCCTAGTTTTACATTTTGGGATTGGATATTGAGAAGAGTTACTACCTCCGTTGAAGTCATTATTATTCCAGTTTGCTCTCTATTTCCTTCCTCTTTTATTTACCATTTACTTTGTTCAGAGTTATACATGGATATCTTTGGTTTTGGGATTTATTAATGCAAGGACTATTTTTCTATTTACTTCGTTATTTGTTTGATTATCTCCAAGTATTTATTTAGTTTAATTAATATGTCTACTTTCTACTCCCTTTACATGAATGCGAAAATGGCATCCATGTTAATGGAGTAGGTTCTCAACTTGACTTTGGAGTTGATTAATAGGAGACCCTTGAGTTGGAATACTCAAGAGTTAATTTGTAATTGGAAGTTGTTGGCTGGTTCTCTAGTCACTAATGCTAATCCTTCCCAAGGGAGAGGATTAGAACTTGTGAATAGAAGTTGGCTCAATTACTTGACTTTCCTTTCTTCGGTAAGGGTTAACTAAGTAAAAACAACAAACTATTACTAATTAATCTTGGAAAAATCCAACAAGGATAGAACTTCCGATTAATCTCCTCCTAGTCAAGGCTTTTTATCTTAATTAAATAGAATCTCTTGTTAATTCTCATTGCTTTAAGTCCATTCCCCAACTCTAAAATTTCTCGAAAAACTCCTGACCAATAAATAGCACCCTCTTAGCAACTCGTTGGGAGACGACCTGGGAATTCTACTCCAAGTATTTTATTCTAATTTTGTGACAACCCTTTTTAAATTGATACGTGGAATTTTCAATGGTTAAGAACTGTACTCGCAACGTTAGTTCATTATAAATTCTTAATTGGCAATTTTCTGCACGCCACATATCCCTAAGCACCTTGGTCAAACTTGATTCGGAAGGAGATGCTTCCGCTACACCCTTGAGGGGGTTGCTCCTCACCCTTACGTGTTGAGTAGCCTCGGTGACATCATTTATCAAGCTTCATGCTTCTGCCACCGTCTTGTTTTTGGAAAGGGAACCACCACTAGATGCGGTGAGTAGTCTTCTATCTTCCGCACAGAGATCTCCGGTGAAGTAACTTATGAGTAGATGAGTGTTCAATCCATGGTGGGGGCAAGTTTCCAATAGCCTCTTGAATCGACTCCAATACTCATACAAAGTCTCTTGATCTTTTTGCATTATACCTGAGATCTCTTTTTGGATGTAGTTGGTCTTTTCTGGCGGGAAGAACTTATCTAAGAACTCTCTTCTCAAGAAATCTCAATTGGTCACCACCTCATCTGGTTGGGAATTATACCACTCTTTCACTTGCCCTTCAAGGGAGAAAGGGAAGGAAAAGACCATGATGGCAATCTCGTTGGCACCATGTCTTCAGGCCGTAGCACAGGCCACTTGAAAATCTCTCAGATGTCTGATGGGATCTTGACCCGGAAGCCCATGATACTTAGGAAATAAGTTGATCAAATTATTCTTCAATTCAAAGTTCGGGTCAAGATTGGGAAACCTCGTTTGCAATGGTGGAAGAATGAGGTCCGGCGTCCCTTGCTCATGCAAAGTGATCCTACGTGGCTCCGCCATGTGAGGTTCACTTGTGGAATGCGAAGATGTATCAGTTGTGCCAATAAAAGAATAAGAAGTAGCAGACTCCAAGTCGCTCTCGGACCCGTCTAATGATTCGGTATGCTCCTCAAGTGAGGTCGAAACACCAGGCGTATTGTCCAACCGATGCCTAGCTTGCCGAGTGTGTAACAAAGTCCTTTCAATTTCTAAATCAAGCTCGGCTAAGCTAGCATTTGGTTGGGACCAAGTCATCAAACTTGGGAGTCATAGCTCATGTACACAAGAAATCTAAACTAAGAACAAAATATAGGAAGCAAGTAAACTATCTACACTATCTACATATTCACATATCCAATGCTAAGGCATACGTTGCAACCATTCCCCGGCAATGGCGCCAAAAATTTGAAGGGAGAGAATTTGTCGGTCTAGATTTTCTCTTGTAGAAATAAGAACTTCGTTGTGAGCATAGTTCCAAACCAACAAACAACTCTCGAATCAAATTTTAAAGGAATTGGTTGTCACAAGTTCAACCCCAATGAAAGTTTAACCGAAGTATTCAAACCTCGAGTCGTCTCACAAGGAATGGGCAAACATGTACTTCAACATTGGTTAGAAATCCGGGGTTGGAGGTCATGATCACAAATTTAAACTACTAAACTTAGCATGCAAGGAATCCTAAAGTGCAAGGAACTAAATCAAGAGAACACATGATCTACTTTTACTCTAGAACTAAATAATTGCCTAAAACAAGAACTAAACAAATGAGATTTTTGGTTTTCAAATATGAATAATAAAAGGAACTCTTGGCTAAGCATGGGAATTGGGGTCACCATCCTTGTCTACAACCATAATTTGCCAATCATGAGGAACCAAGCTCACTAAGTCTACCTCCAAGAGCCTTAAGTACGTAGCATCTACTCCTATGCTTGAGGTACATCAAGTGGCTTGATCAATTTTGACCCATAAGTCCCAACTAATCTACTAATTAGATTAGTAGTGGGTTGGTGTCAATGGGTGTCAATTTGACCACTAAGGGTTCTCCAATCAACAACCCAATGAGACCCAATGACTCAAGGTCACCCAATTCTCATAGCTTAAGCCAAGAATAAAGAGAACTACTCCATAATCAAAGGAAACATTTCATCAAACACATGGAATGCACTAACAAAAGACATATTCAAATTGCAATTAAATTGGAAATTATAAGGACCCACTAACAATTATCCATAAAGAACAACTCAAATAACACTAATGATCATAGAAAACATCAATGTATTCATATAATTCAAGATCCATAATATTCATAAAATGGATAGAAAATTGGAAAATAACAAGATAACATAATTCAACACAAGATCTAAGCAAAATTATACTAGAGGATTCAAATTAAGTAATCATAACTAGCAATTAACAAAATCCAATCCATAAATTCAACAATGGGAGATCAAAATCAAACTAGATCTAGAGAGGAACCAAGGCTTCTCTCTCTAGAATAACAAGAACCAAAAACTAGCAAAAATTGTGTCTAAGTGTGTAACGAGTGATCTCCCCTTTCCCCTACAATTCCTGGGTCTCTTCCCTTCAGAATCTCCTTGGAATTGGGCCTAGAGAGCCTCAGAAATCTCCAGCCACAATTTTATTAATGAGGTCACATGCTAGGCACCATGCGTACGCGTCAAGCACGTGTGCGCGTCGATGAACTTCTCAATCAACGCTAAGCGTAAGGTGCGCTCGCGCGTCGGTGAGGTTTTTCCAATACACGCGAATGCGTCAGCTATGCGCGCCGATTCCCAGCAGCATGCATCCACGCGTACGCGCAAGGCACGCATGCGCATCGATGCCTAAGCTCCAAAGCTCCATGTTCCCTCCACTTGTGCATGCTTCCTTTCCATCTTTTAGACCAATCTTGCCCTGTAAACTCTGAAATCACTTAACAAACGCATCACGGCATCGAATGGTAATAGAAGAGATCAAAATATAGCATTTTTGAGGTCAAGTAAGCATGTTTTCAATCATGAGGCAAAATAAGGAAGGAAACACAAAACCATGCATTTTATGTGGATAAGTGCAGAAAGTATTGATAAAATTCCCTCAAATCAACACAAGATAAACCACAAATTTGGGGTTTATCATCAGCCACGCGTACCCGTCGCTGAACCTTGCACCTAGCCACGCGTACGCGTCAGTCACACGTACGCGTCGATGAACGGTGCTCCAGGTCACGCGCACGCGTCAGCCATGCGTGCGCGTCGCTCATCGCTTCTCAACTCTTTAGTTTCTTGTGTTCCTTCCACTTTAATATGCTTTATCTTTGTTCTTTAAGCCATTCATGCCCTGAAAACAATTAACAAACACATCACGATATCGAATGGTAACAAAGGAGAATTAAAAATTACCAATTTTAAGGCCAAGGAAGCATGTTTTCAATCATAGCACAAAATTAGGAAGGAAATGAAAAACATGCAATTTACATGAGTAAGTGTGAGAATAGTTGATGAAACCCGCTCACTTCAGTCCAAAATATATCATAAATAGTGGCTTATCAAATCTCCCCACTGTTAAACATTAGTATGTCCTCATGCTAAACTCAAGGAAACCACAAAAAGTGAAGGGGAAAAGGTGAGACTTATGCAATTCAACCTATCTATATGAATGCAACTACATGCTAAAATGCTTCTACCTACTTGGTTTAAAGTAAACAAATTCTCCATGAACAAACATAACTGGATTCCACTAATTTAAATCTCAAAATAAAGTACAAGTAAACTTGCAAGAAGAAAGCTCATGAAAGCCGGGAACAAAGAATCGAGCATCGAACCCTCACTGGAAGTGTATACACTCTAATCACTCAAGTGTTTGAGGGTCGATTCTCTCGGCTCTCTACTGATCTTTCTTTCTAAGACTTACTTTTCTTTTACCAATCAACACAATTTAATGCATAAATACACATATCAAGAGGTCTTTTCAAGGGTTGTAATGGGGTTAGGGTCAAGGTAGGAATGTATTTGGTTAAGTGGACTAAAATCCGAATCCTTGATTAACCTAAACTTTCCACTAAACTTAAGACATTCCAAGTCATTACAATGCAAAACCTACTACCCATTGATTAGTTTTTGTCACAAATTCATGTACCTTGATGTCTTTTGAATACAAATCATATGCATTAATTTAATTATTTCACTTGGGGCATTTTGTCCCCTTTTTATTGCTTCCTCCTTTTTTTTTCTTTTTTTTTTCTCTTTTCTTTTATTTTCTTTTATTTTCTTTTTTTTTTTTTTGATATGCATAAAGGAGGTAGTGCATATGATTAGAGTGTTAGATGCATGAACAAGTGCCCAACTGTTTTCACATTTTCATATAAGAATATAAAAACACCCAATTTCCTAAACATATATTCCCCAATTCAATTTCTCCACACTTAATTCATGTACACCTCACTAGTCTAAGCTAATCAAGGATTCAAATTAAGTACATTTATTGTTTTTTGCTTAGAGCTAATGATGTGCTAAAATAAAGAATAAATGGGATAAAATGGCTCAACATTGGTTTGCAAGGGGAATGAGAGGGTAAGGCAATATGGGTATGTGAGCTAAGTGAAACAAGGCCTCAATCACATAAGTGTATGCATACATCAAACAATGGAAATATAGAATCAAGAAAGACAAAGATCACAATTTTAGAGAGAACAACACACAAAAAAAAAACACATTGGTTGATAAGCTGCAACCAATCAATTAGGTTCAAAATCTCACTGTTTTTTTGTGTTCGAGCTCTAAAACCATGTTTTAAATTAAATATCTTCAGGCAAGTTCAACAAAATATTAATTCAAATTAGTGAAATACCATAGGACAGTTTCTTGGACAAGAAATTACACTTCAACCAAGTAGTACCTAAATGCAAGCAACTAACTACACATGCAAATTATCCTATTTAACAAAAGAGAATTAAAATATTGGTGCTGAGAAAGAGTTATTACCTCAGAGAGTCAGTTGCCGACCTCCCCACACTTAATGCTTAGCACGATCCTCCATGCCGTTAGTGATCCGCAAGGTGTGCCCTGGATCGCCACTTCCAATGGCCAAATGATGTGGGGACAGGGGCGCCTCCGTGTCCATAGCTTGATCGCTTGCATCGCCATTCAAGGAAGTAGAGTCCAAAGTGTTGGGGTCCTCTGGAGGTGGGTGAGTACTACTGATGAGCTCCTTCAAGTAGTTGTAGCGGCGCTTGTTGCGGCGCTCAATTTGCTCAATTCGCCAGCCTTGCCGGTCCATCTTCTCAAGAATCTCAAGGAGCAACTGGTTGTTGGATGGTGATGGTGCATGGGGTGTTGATGATGGTGGAGCTGTCAAAGACGGGCCGTCATTAAGGCTCTTGGATGGCACTTGTGGTATGATCCACTTTCCATGGGGAACCAGTTCATCTGCCAAGAGGATTTTACTCTTTACGACATCCGCTTTGTACGGAATGCTAGCTGCAGATGCTAGTTCCATGACCAGGGCTGGAAAGGGAATGTTACCAACCGTATGAACGCGGCCCATGGCCCGGCGGAGGAGTCTAGGGATGCTAAGTGGCCTCTCAGTTAGAATGCACCATACAAGCACGGCCATGTCTCCGGTGATAGAGGACTCGTGAGTACTCAGCCAGACATAGTGAGACATGATTTGCTGCCATAGACGAGCTTCATCTGTCAAATCATTAGCCGAGAGCCCCTTTGGGTTAACCTTGCTTTGCTCATAAACCCAAGTGCTTCCAGGCTTTGCAATGACCTTAAGAACGGGATCCCAATCAAAAGTATAAGCTTTGCGGGCAATTTCCGCTTCGTGGAAGGCATCCAACCCTTCTGGATTTGGTGGGATGCCCAGCACTCGGTGAAGGGCGTCTTCTGAAATAGGGACTTGCTTCCGACGCATGTAAATTGAGTTAAGGGTCGGGGAGTGGTAATTAGCATAAAATTCATCGATCCAAGACAAGTTGACTTCAATTGAATCTCGGTTCAAGAAACCCCAGCGTCTCATCTTCATTAGATTATCCACATATTGTCTTAAATGGTCCGGTACAAAGAGGAGGCGCTCACGGTGGAGATTCCGCTCCATAATATTAGCATGCATCCTTTCACAATAGCGGTTGGCAAATCGCGCTGTATCCTTAGCAGGAATCTTCTTGTCTGACTCATCAATGCGGACATCCACTTTTGATTTCTTAGAAGGATGCCGATTTGTGAGTGACTTAGGTGCTTGCCTTTTAGAAACTGTTTTCTTAGAAGATTTCTCCTTTCCTTTTGCGGTTGTCATACTGAAAATAAGGGAAGAGGAAAATCATAAATAAACAAGTAAGGATAGTGAAGAATGCATTAAAAAAATAAGTGAAGTGAGAAAGTAGCAAAGAATACAAGAATACAAGCAAAGTTAAAGTAGGGGTTCATTAAAACTTTTTTCACAAACATGTGGTGTGCATTGTATAATTCAACAAGCAAGTTGACAACACCAACATATAAGACCATAAAAAAGAAAAATTATATCCAATAGAGCAAGTAGCACCAATCAATCCAATGAGTTTATAAATAGAATAATGATCCAACACCAATTGCAAACATACAATAAACTGAAAAGAAAATAACTAAGATTAAACAAGAAAGAAGAACATAAAGTGCAACAAAAGAAAAATAACTTAATTAGATGAAACTAAATTAAATGAAAATAAAGGAGATAATGATAGAAGAATGAAACCTTAAATGCAAGAAGGAGTAATGGTAAGTATAAGTGATAGAGAAAGAATAGAGAAAGAAGAGGGATAATAGAGAGAAGAGAAAGAGGACGCCGGAGAACGGTGGTTGCCGTTGGAGGTCCGCTGGAAAAAGGGGAAGAAGATTAGTGAGGAAAGAAGAATAAAGAACAAAGAAGGAATTGAGGAGAAAGGAAGGAACCAAAAGAAGGGGGAAGAAACGGCGCAGACTAGGTCTGTGTGATGGGGATTTAAAAACGGGTAGTGACGCGTATGCGTGGATTGTGAAAAACGACAGTGATGCGCACGCGTCATCCACACGTACGCGTGAGGTCGAGTCGCACGGTTAGCGCGTTACCCGTATGGGCTCGGCACAACTCACTGTTCGAGCCATGCGGGAGGCACAGTTCTAGCATCACATAATCACAAATTTTTTGGGACGAGGCAACACGTACGCATCGTCCACGCTTACGCATGGGCAGCGTTACGCGCCTAGCACCCCTTCAGCATGAACCTGGCACAACTCTCTGTCCAGGTCGTGCTGTGGCATTGTCCCAGCACGAAGAAAGCACAATTGGAGAATGGGTGTCGACGCGTACGATGGGCCACGTACACGTCACTAGTCCCCGAGCCCTTTGCCCCCTTCCCGCACGGCCCTAGCACAACTATCTATTTGGCTGTGTGGATGCGTCATTCAAGCACCATTTTTCCATGGGGCCTAATAAACCCATATTTTATGATATATTTTGTGCTTAGTTTGAGTGATTTATTCAATCCTTCACCCACTTATTCATATTAATTGCATGGTTTTACTTTCCCTTCCTTATTATGTGATGTATGTGAAAAACATGTTTCCTATGCTTTAAAATTAATTACTTTAATTACCTTTATTTCCATTTGATTCCGTGACTAGTGTGTTGAGTAGTTTCAGATCTTCTAAGGCAGGAATGAGTCAAAGGATGGAAAGGAAACATACAAAAATGGAAGGAAAGCATAAAACGGAGTTTGTGAAGAAACTGGCATCCATGCGATCGCATGGGCGACGCGGTCGCATGTCAAGCGCGAAGAAGCAGCGACACGGCCGTATGACTGACGCGACCGTGTGACAAGAAAAACTCCGAATGACGTGACCGTGTGACCCACGCGGACGCGTGACAGAGGCCACGCACCAGAAATTGCAGAAAACACTCATAGCGATTTTTGAGGCCCTTTTTTGCCCAAATCCAAGTTCAGAAGGTATAGACCAGAGGTTATGAAGTGGGGGAATGCATCCATTCAAGGAGGGACTCGACTTTAGTTAGTTTTGATGATTTAGATTTAGTTTAGAGAGAGGTTCTCTCCTCTATCTTCTCTCTTAGGATTAGAATTTAGGATTTCTCTTAGTTTTATGAGTGACTCTCGATCCCAGGTTCAATGTTCCTTTACTTTAAGCTTCCCTTTCACTTTTTATTCTTTCCATTACTTTAGTTGGTTATTTGATGTTGCAATTTAATTTATGAATTCTTCCATGTTACAGATTATTATTTTAAATTAATGTTATTTGAGGTATTTCAGTTTATGATTGCTTTCTTTTATTTACATTATTGTTATTCCCATCTGAAGGCATTTTTATTCCAGTAGATTTATTTTTCTCCTTTTGGTCTTGGTTAAGAAATCAGTAACTCAGGAGTTATCAAACTCAAACATGAATGATAATTGTTATCGTTGTTAATTAAACTGAACTTCAATAATCCCAATCTTTTCTTAGGAAATAAATAGGATCCGAAGATCAAATCAATTAATCCCTTGACCTTCCTTTATCTTAGTAAAGGTTAACAAAGTGGAATTAAGATTCAATTCTCATCATCATTGATAAGGATAACTAGGATAGGACCTCCAATTTCTCATACCTTGCCAAAAGTTTATTTACAGTCATTTATTTATTTTACTTGCCATTCAAATTGCTTGTTCTTCATTTACTTTAATTGCTAATTAAACTATTCACTCCTCATTCTCAAAACCCCAATTTACAATCTCTATAACCAATAATAAGAACATACTTCCCTGCAGTTCCTTGAGAAGACGACCCGAGGTTTGAATACTTCGGTTATCAATTTATTTAGGGGTTTGTTACTTGTGACAACCAAAACGTTTGTATGAAAGGACTTTTGAAGGTTTAGAAACTATACTTGCAACGAGGATTTATCCGCAAATTTCTAGACCACGCAAAAGTTCTCTCATCAAAATGGCGCCGTTGCCGGAGAACTGCAATCGTGTGCCTTATTATTGGTTATTGTAAATATTTTTCTTTTACTTGTTTATTTGTCTTTATTTTTCCCCTCTTTATTTCTTTTTAGCTACTATGAATTCTTACCCCTTCCGCTTTGAGTTTGGTTCTAATGTTATTGAAAGGAATGGAAGTTATAATAGGAACATGCATCAAGGTCAGAACAACCAAAGATGGATGGAGTCAAGAGGATCTGATCAACCCTTTAGGCAACAACACCCTCCAAGATATCATGGACAAAGACCATTCTACAATGCATACCAAGCAAATAGACATGGTGGATAACCTTGTAATCACCAACAAGCCCCACCCTGTGCTTATAGACCATCCTCTCAACGTAACTTCGAATCACCACACTCACAAGCTCCTTTTCACCATTCGCCACCACATGATCCGCATTTACCCCGATTCTAATCCAATTATTCCCAAACACCACCACTTCCCCCTGTACCATATCTAAATCTATCACCCCGAGAATCAGAGGTTCGCCTCAAGAAAACAGTAGATCAACTTCAAACAACCCTTCATCAACTGGAGCAAGCAGTAAGGCAATTATCTGCTAGACATTCGAACATTCAAGGACATCCCACAGCCCCATGTGGGCAATCTAATGAAGAACGTAGTGTGAAGGAGATACTAGAAACTCCAGTGGACAAGACAGAGCATGGCTTTGTACTGGAACAAGTAGAGGAAGCTGTTATTATTGAAGAAGAAGAGTTGGTTGAAGACTTAGGAGACGCTGAACTTCTATGGGAATCCAGAGTTGTGAAAAATTCTGTCAAGGACGTTACAATTGATGCTAAGGAGGATTGTGCGCAGTCCCCAAGGCAGGTATTTCATGAAGAACTAGACAGAATAATCCAAGAAGCAAGTTTCCTTGATGACAATAATCTCAAGTCAAGTTCTTCTAGCAATGAGCTTGCATCCGCAAGTGAATTCTCTGAGATCGAAGAATCTTCCCCAAGTGAATACGAAGATGATACGGAGGTAGATTTCTCTCAACCTCCAGTCTATGACTTAAGTGATGAGGAAGACATAGATGGCTTTGATCAGGACATGGATACATTTGAAGAATCTTGCAAGGAAGTGGAGAATTTCACAGAAGAACACAAGGGAGTAGAACTCACAGAACCACTGGAACCACCTATCCCAAGGCCATTACCACCCAATACAAGTTTTAATTGGGTACAATCCTTAACCTTTAACTGTATTTTTCCACTTGAATATGGTTTAATTGAAACAGATGGCCAGCTTAGAGCTCTCTGCGGCTTTAAGAGTAAAAGGGAAATGGCTCGTACTCAGAGATGGTGCACGAGGTTCAATAAGGTTCCACGCTTCAACTCGAAGTGCACGGATTGGCACCATGATCAATCGGATGGATCTCGGAAAATGTTTGGTTATCCTGGTGAGAATCTAATTTCTGAACCGCCCAGATGGAAAAGTATAGATCAAGACAAAGGCGGATTTAAAAGCAAAGTTTGGGATCCTGGAATCTATGCTGACATTCGTCACCCCGGGAGCCTGACAATCTGTTTGAAGCTGCTCAGAAGCTTCACATGCCTAGTTTGGGACCCCGGAGGCTATTGGCATTCCAAGCATTGGTGGAGATTTCTGGATGAATTTAAGCATAAGCCGCCATAACAGGAAGCTCATCCAATGTCCAACTTAAGGACTCTAACTAAAAGTGCTAGGTGGGAGACAACCCACCATGGTATGATCGTTCTTTTTTTTTTCAATTTTTATTTAGTTTTATTTGTTTTCAAGTTTTACTTTATTGAACCTGGAGTTTTGCATCTCATTCATATTAATCATTGCATTCCGCATATTGCATAAAAAAAAGGGTGCGCGATGCGACCGCATCATTCATGCGATCGCGTCAAGTTGCGAAAAACACTTCCACGCGACCGCGTCATCCACGCGGCCGCGTGCCCTGGAGATCGGCGTAAAGATTCAACGTCCAGAAAGTTAGGCTGGAATCGTGCGGCCATTGTGCGTTTTGCACAAATGACCCACGCGACTGCGTCACTCACGTGATCGCGTCACTTGCACAACTTCAATCCCACGCGACAGCGTGAGCGACGCGATCGCGTCGCATGGATTGCACCAACACCCCAAAGGAGACAGAGAGTTGCGCTGAAACGACGCTGGAATCGTGCGTTTAGCACAATTTCCAGCGACGTGATCGCATGCCTCATGCGATCGCGTCATTCACTCTTTTCCCATTCCATGCGATCGCGTGCCACACGCGATCGCGTCAACCACCATTTCAGCCCAACCACGCGACCGCGTGCCCCACGCGATCACGTGGATTCAAATTTATAACCCCCCCAGTCACGCAAACCCTACCAGTCGCGCAGCCCCCCCACCCCCAACCCTCTTCTCCCTCTCTGCTCCTTCTTCCTCCAGCACCACCCAGACGCCGCCGCAGCCACCTTCTTCCCCGTTCCACCCCTCCCGCCTACCAGGTTAGGCTAGTTAGATATGCATGTTGTAGTGGATTTTAGGTTGTTAGGTAGCCTAGGATGTGGTTAGTGGATTTAGGTCTTGATGAGTATTTCGGTGAAAAAAGGAATTTCTCCCTAAACACACAAATCTAACCGGCAAGTGTACCGGGTCGCATCAAGTAATAAAAAAACTCACGGGGGTGAGGTCGATCCCACAGGGATTGAAAGATTGAGCAATTTTAGCTTAGTGGTTAATTTAGTCAAGCGAATCAAGATTTGGTTGAGTATTTTGTGATTTGCAGAAATTAAATTGCATGGAATTAAAGAGAACAGGGAATTAAAGTGCTGAATCTTAAAGAACAAGAAATTAAATGGCAGAAACTTAGAATGCAAGAAATGTAAATTACGGAATCTTAAAGTGCAAGAAATGTAAACGGCTGGAATTGTAAAGGGAATTGGGGATTGGATTTGCAGAATTTAAGCAAGGAAAAGTAAATTGCATTAAACAGAAAAGTAAAAGAGTGTTTGGGTTGAATCGGATCTGAAGCAAAACAAGTAAATGAACATGAAAAGCAAAAACAGAATGTAAATTGGAATTTCAGATCTCAGGGGTCTAGAGACTAGAAAACCAGGTCTAGATCTCACTACCTTCCTTGATCCAACAAGAACAATTGCAAGGGAAAAGTAAATTGCAAAGAAAGTAGATGAAGAACAATTAACCCAAACTGAAATTCAATTAAGCAGTAAATAAACAGAGAGATCCAAGGATGAGATTGAAATAGAATTTCTTCAATTCTTCAACCCAAGATCCAAGACAATTGTAATAGAAATTGAAAGCAATAAAACTAAGAGGAAGAGAAGTGAATTCTCCTTCCCCCAGACTAAGAAATTAAAGATCACTCAATATCCAAAGCTCTCCGAAAACTATTATGAAAATTCAAAAGAAAAGCTCCCTGAAGAACTTGAATTCTATCCTATTTATACACTTTCTTCAAATGATCTTCAAGCCTTGAGTTGGGCCTTTGCTCTTGGTGGAATTGGGTTGAAAGAGGCCTTGGTTGATTGCTCTTGAAGTTTGGAGAAGAACCAAAGTGAACCAATTGAACCGGGTTGGAGTTTTGCAAAAGTTGGACCAAAAGTTGGAGCAAAAGTTCGGGTCTAACTTTTGGTCCAACTTTTCATATCAGCCAACATAACTTGCTGATACTCACGTTGGTGCAAAAGTTAGGGGTCTAACTTTTGCACCAACGTTGGCCTTCCTTGGTGCACTTGAGGCGCCAACGTTAGCCCAAAAGTTAGGGGCTAACGTTGGGGCTAACCTTTCACCCAAAAGTTTGTGCAAAAGTTTGAGGCTAACTTTAGGTCCAGCTTTTTGCTTCCTGGTTCAATTTCACTTATTCCATTGTCTTCTCTTTACTCCTAGCTATTCCTTCTTGCTTCAACCTTTCTCCAAGCTTTCTTCACCTATCATTAATCAACCAAACACATCAAAGCTATGCTTAAAATCATGAGATATTCATTCTTTCATAATATGTGACAATTATAGTATAAAACCTCATGAAATAGCATAAATTCATACATGGTTGATTCAATCAAAGGAAACATGAAAATCTACCTAATTGGCTTGCTTGTAGCTCAAGAAAGTACATAATTCTAATGAAAACAAAAGAAAAAGACTAGTTAAAATAGGCTAAGATGACTTGTCATCACAACACCAAACTTAAAGCTTGCTTGTCCTCAAGCAAGAAATAAATTTATGCTCCAAGGTTCTTTCATTTAAGATGGATTGAAGAATAACTTGCAAAGTCCAGTGAGTGAAGTGATCAGGTACAGTTGGGTGAACTCTAAATCATGTGCTCTTGCAAGGGCTTCAATGCTCACTAGTCCTCACATATTGGGAGTCTTAGGTCTTAGGATTTTCATCCAAATGGTATCATGGAGATCTCTTTATATGTAGTCACCTTGAAGCAGCTTATAGTTTCTGTGCTTTGGCCTCGACTCTAAGTGTCATGTCTCAAAGCGGCTCTTTAGATAAGCTTTCAATCAATACTCCTAAACCAGTTGGTTTTAGGGTATTAGGTGTTGAAGCACCCCTAAGGATTTACTTGCTCAAGCCTCTTTCCTTGACACAGCTCAACCACAAGCATTTACTAGGCTAACAACTCTTTGAGTTTTGTTTCTTTTTTTTCTTTCTTTTTCTGCCTAGTAATTGATGCTCAGAGCCTTGGGCCATGTTCTTTTTGTTTTTGTATTTTCTTTTCTTTCTTTTGTTTTGTTTGCTGCTTCTTGGATCAATATATTTTTGAGAATCTCTACAATACTTCTTTGAACTTCATGTCCTGCCTATGAGCTCCCATGCAAGTTTTCACAAGCATGCAACCTCAATACAAAATCATACAACTAGAACCACCACTTCTCCTAATCTTTTGCTTGCCTCAAATTTGATTTATTCCTCAATCCTTCTTCTCAAAGAACTTTCATGTGATGCATTTCTTGAAAATTGAGTGCAAACAAGTTTTGAAGATAAGAATGTTATGATTGATCAGACATCTTGCTTATTGAATTATAAGAAAAAAAAACTATGCTATGCAGGCAGGCAGGGGTATATAGAAAGAAAACTATACTATGCAGACAGGCAGGGCAATTAAGGATACAATCCAACTTTCAATCACAGCAATATTTGATGTAGAATAATCACTTAACAATACAACCTGTTGAAGTTTACTTGATTTCCTTCTTTAGTTCTTCCCATCCGATAATGCTTCCTTGTGGAAAAGCTTCAAACCATTAGGCAACATCATTCATGGCTATGGATAGTTGCTTCGAACTATGGGTTACATTATCATCCAAGGTGGGGATATTACTCTCATGATTGCTAGAATTTGTTGAGTTCCCCTCCATGATCTGCACAGTCACAAACAATTCAAGTGATG
>NC_029785.2:32004649-32016160 GCF_000816755.2 Arachis ipaensis
TAGAGAGATCCAAGGATGAGATTGAAACAGAATTTCTTCAATTCTTCAACCCAAGATCCAAGACAATTGTAATAGAAATTGAAAGCAATAAAACTAAGAGGAAGAGAAGTGAATTCTCCTTTCCCCAGACTAAGAAATTAAAGATCACTCAATATCCAAAGCTCTCCGAAAACTATTATGAAAATTCAAAAGAAAAGCTCCCTGAAGAACTTGAATTCTATCCTATTTATACACTTTCTTCAAATGATCTTCAAGCCTTGAGTTGGGCCTTTGCTCTTGGTGGAATTGGGTTGAAAGAGGCCTTGGTTGATTGCTCTTGAAGTTTGGAGAAGAACCAAAGTGAACCAATTGAACCGGGTTGGAGTTTTGCAAAAGTTGGACCAAAAGTTGGAGCAAAAGTTAGGGTCTAACTTTTGGTCCAACATTTCATATCAGCCAACATAACTTGCTGATACTCATGTTGGTGCAAAAGTTAGGGGTCTAACTTTTGCACCAACGTTGGCCTTCCTTGGTGCACTTGAGGCGCCAACGTTAGCCCAAAAGTTAGGGGTTAACGTTGGCGCAAACTTTTGCTCCTCCCCTTGTAGTTTTCATGTGCCAACGTTAGCCTCAAAGTTAGGGGCTAACGTTGGGGCTAACTTTTCATCCAAAAGTTTGTGCAAAAGTTTGCGGCTAACTTTAGGTCCAGCTTTTTGCTTCCTGGTTCAATTTCACTTATTCCATTGTCTTCTCTTTACTCCTAGCTATTCCTTCTTGCTTCAACCTTTCTCCAAGCTTTCTTCACCTATCATTAATCAACCAAACACATCAAAGCTATGCTTAAAATCATGAGATATTCATTCTTTCATAATATGTGACAATTATAGTATAAAACCTCATGAAATAGCATGAATTCATACATGGTTGATTCAATCAAAGGAAACATGAAAATCTACCTAATTGGCTTGCTTGTAGCTCAAGAAAGTGCATAATTCTAATGAAAACAAAAGAAAAAGACTAGTTAAAATAGGCTAAGATGACTTGTCGTCAGGTCTGTTTAATTGCGCTGTTCGTGTTTCTTGTTTCATTATTTTTGCAATTCTGCTGTTGCTGTGATGTTAGTTTTGTTCATATGCTGTAATTTCTTGTTTCATGCTGCTCTTTACTCTGATTTTTCATGTTCTTATTCCTTATATGTAATTGCAGCTGTATTTTTTATTCATATGAACTATTCTGTTGTTGTTTATTTTCAGGGACAATCCAATTTTAGCCGGAATGCTGCCCTAATCTCTGTAAAATGTTTCCATTCATGTCTTGATTTTGGCATTTTCAACTGTGCTTTCCTTAGATTTAACCAAAACAATTCATGAATGCTAGGGCAAGCTTTCTTATTCTTTTTTATTTCCTGGTTCATAATTTGCATTTTTGATGTTTGATTCCAATTTTTCCTATTTCTATATCTATTTGAATCATCATCAACCTATTTTCCTTATTTGGATATGAGTTACTTATAGCTTCTAACTGTGAATACTTGTTACTTAGAATATTTTCATTATGCCACTTACTTTAACCCACTTTTTACTAACTCACTAATTTTAACTTCTTAATCTCTTTTTCAAATTCTAACCAACCTAACCTTTCATACTCTCTCTTCTTGGTTTTTCACTTTCTTTTAACCTTCTAACCATGGCATGATGTTAATTTTTCTATTTAACATGAATTCAATTATATTTTGGATTGTGAATTCTCCTTTTCGAACTTTTAACTCCTATACAATCCTTAATGCACATTTACTTAACTCATTTTCCTTATCCTTTTGCTCCTTTGCCATTTTGTATTTCTTATGATTATTTGCCTATTTGTTTTCCTGTTTTTACTATATCCTGGTTTTCTATTTTTTTTTTCAGGATGTCTGCCAGCCAGAGAAAAGGAAAAGGAAAGGCTACTACTGGCAAATGGAAAAGAGGAGAATCCTCCATGTCCATTATGGATATTATGCACGATGACTCCTTGCGGGAGAAAAAATTTACCCCGCAGGAGAAGGCCGACCAGCTAATCCCTGCTATTGATCCAGTGAAATTTGCAAACCGATACTGTGAGCTGAAGTATCCGGTGTTTGCAAACTCCAGGAACCTATACCTGGAGAGAATTTTGAAGATCCCAAAAGAACTCCAGCAATACACCATTGACCAGATCAAACAAAGAGGCTGGTTCTTCCTGGAGAGAAACCTGACTGAGGTCAATGCATCTTGGGTTAGGGAATTCTACTGCAATTACTTCAAAACCTCCCTAGATGCAGTAAACCTTAGAGGAAAGCAGATTCTGGTCACTAAAGAGGCCATTGAAGATGTCTTGAAGCTTCTGCCTAAAACTGATCAGCTGGATGGTTATCAAAAAGCTGAGGAGGATATGCGCTTCATGCGATTTGATTGGGATGCAGTCAAGGCCCGGATAGCCCTTGACCCGACCGTTCCTTGGATTATAGGTCAGAACACCACCATGCCAAAGGGAATCAAGCGGATCTACCTGAATGATGAGGCTCAGCTATGGCATCAGATACTTAGCAACTTCATTATGCCGAGTACTCACGACACTGAGATACCAGCCACCATGATCACCCTCCTATGGTGTGTGATGGAGGGTAAGGACCTGTACCTGCCACGCTTTATCCGGTACCACATGGCTAGGGTCCACGTCCGAGGCACTCTTCCCTTTCCTTATCTGGTTACACAGTTAGGCCGTCGAGCTGACGTGCCTTGGGAGGATGCTGATGAGAGGCCACCTGCTGCAGAATGCAAGAAGATTATCCCTCACAGCAGGAACTTTCTGGCTTTGGGCTACAGACCTCTATTCCTCACTGCTACTGCTGACACAGCCACACCATCTGTCGGCCCCTCTTCCTCTACAGCTACCCCTGCCACCACCACTGCACCTCCACCTGCCCCAGAGCCCATCTATCATCTAGTGCACCGCCTG
The DNA here is from genome assembly GCF_000816755.2 of Arachis ipaensis. Lineage (NCBI taxonomy): Eukaryota > Viridiplantae > Streptophyta > Magnoliopsida > Fabales > Fabaceae > Arachis > Arachis ipaensis. The sequence continues at coordinate 32,007,605 of NC_029785.2, forward strand.
TTTCGACGGCTTGACCAGATGGAGCGTCACAACAAGCGACGCTATGAGCACCTGAAGCTGATGATATGATCTGGCGACATCCCCTCCAAGCCTGACACACCATCCGAGGCATCTGAGGAGGAGGCGGATGATCACGAGGCAGAGACCCATCCCCAGAGTGAGGCTGCGCAGGCAGGCACCGAGTAGGCCGCATCACATCAGGAGGCTCTGCCTCAAATTCAGGCTGTAGACCCCGAGATCCCTATCTAGTCAGCACCTCCTCTGCAGCAGGCTGATCCTCTGACCGCCACCACAGAGACCCGAGCTACCCGCCCTTCCAGTGATGACACCCCTTCACACCCTGCTTGAGTGAGCATCAGGGAGGATGCTTCATTTTAAGTGTGGGGAGGTCGCCATCTCTGGCGTACATTTTTTTTGGTGAACCACTACAGACTCTTTTCATTTTATTTTGCTACTTTTCTGTATTTTTCTTTTTATTTTTATTTTCTTAGTACTTATATATTGCTACTTTTATGTATTTTTACTCTATCTCTGCATTTTGCACTTTAGTTCATATTTTAGCCATTTAGTTTAGTTGCAATTCTAACTTATTAGTTATAGAAATTGTGGATTAATTAGTATAGTTTACCCTTTTTAGCATAAGATAGCTTAGTTTAAATTGAAAATATAAAAAAGAAGTAAACTAGGAACTTGAACATAATAGAAACAATCCACCCACCTTGTATATATAACAATACATGTTAGTTAGTTAACAACATTTCATCAAGGAGAAACACTAGAACTTTAAAGCCACCTTAAGTTTTACATTGAGAATAATGGGAATTTTTAACTAAACCTGCATGACATACATAAGTGATAAATGATTTTTGAGCTAGAGAACACACAGCCTGTGAGTTTTGAGCTTAATTGTATGGTTACATTCAAACCATAATTTTTATTCCTGTGTGTTCCACCCTTCTTATTTATTATGGTGTTCTTTACTTTGTTTTAATCTATATGTCCAATTGTAGAACAAAAATACATACCAAGAGAGTGATTGAGGCCATTGTTTGATTTTTAGCTCACTTATTCCAAAATAGCTTACCTTTTACATCACCCTTGTTAGCCCCCTTGAGCCTTTAAATCCCCTTTTATTCTATAAACCACATTACTAGCCTTAAGCAGAAAAATAAAATAAAAATCCCAAGTTGAATCCTTGGTTAGCTTAAGATAGAAATTGTGTATGGTTTAAGTGTGGGAAACCTATTAGGAACATGGATGATAAAAAACAAAAAGGTAGAAAAGTTGAAAAGAATAAAATAATTCAAATAAAAAAATTTTGGGAAGCATGCTCATGTGAAATCAAAATAATTGAATTACCATGTGCATTAAAAAAAATTAATTTTCAGTATTTAAATAAAGGGGACAAAAAGAATTCCCCAAATGTGAAATAAAGCATTGCATATGGGATAAAAATAATAAATATTGAAACATGAGCATGTAATATCAAAAGTGGAAAAATATGGGAAAATAGGTAAAGAAGCTTTGCTTTAGAAAGTATGTATGTTAGGTGAGATCTTGGACTAATTAAGGATTCACTTATTAGCTCACTTAGCCTTATACATATACCCTTACCTTTACCTTGGCCCCATTACAACCTTAACTAAAGACCTCATGATTTTTGGTATGTCTATATTCTATAATTGTTGATTGGTTAGATGAAGAACAAAGTTATGGAAAGTAAGAATAAAAAGAAGAATAGAGTGATTAACCCAATAAACACTGAGTGACTAGAGAGTAAACACAACATCCAGTGAGGGTTCAATAGCTCATTAACATATATCTATGCTTAAATTATTAATTGTCTTGCAAGTTTATAAAATGTTTTTTCTCTCCCATCTCAATTGTAAAGGCACTTTATCAACTATCTAAGGCTTGGCTATATATATATATATATGACCCCTTGAGAATGTGAATTAATTCAACTACATGCAAGCTTTATATACAAGTGAATAAAAACTAGAATTGCATGATGCATCATTCATCTAGGTAGTTGCATTTAGATTAGATTGCATTACATAACATTCCACCACTTTAACATAACATTACTCTTGGATTTAGCATGAGGACATGCTATTGTTTAAGTGTGGGGAGGTTGATAAACCCATATTTTATGATATATTTTGTGCTTAGATTGAGTGATTTATTCAATCCTTCACCCACTTATTCATATTAATTGCATGGTTTTACTTTTCCTTCCTTATTATGTGATGTATGTGAAAAACATCTTTCCTATGCTTTAAAATTAATTACTTTAATTACCTTTATTTCCATTCGATGCAGTGATTAGTGTGTTGAGTAGTTTCAGATCTTCTAAGGCAGGAATGACTCAAAGGATGGAAAGGAAACATACAAAAATGGAAGGAAAGCATAAAACGGAGTTTGTGAAGAAACTGGCATCCACGCGATCGCATGGGCGACGCGGCCGCATGCCAAGTGCGAAGAAGCAGCGACGCGGCCGCATGACTGGCGCGACCGCGCGCCTTAAGCAGAATACATATGACGCGATCGCATGACTGACGCGACCGCGTGACAAGAAAAACTCCGAATGACGCGACCGCGTGACCCACGCGGACGCGTGACAGACGTCACGCACCAGAAATTGCAGAAAACGCTCATAGCGATTTCTAAGGCCCTTTTTGGCTCAAATCCAAGTCCAGAAGGCATAGACCAGAGGTTATGAAGTGAAGGAATGCAACCATTCAAGGAGGGACTCGACTTTAGTTAGTTTTGATGATTTAGATTTAGTTTAGAGAGATGTTCTCTCCTCTCTCTTCTGTCTTAGGATTAGGATTTAGGATTTTTCTTAGTTTTAGGAGTGACTCTCGATCCCAGGTTCAATGTTCCTTTACTTTAAGCTTCCCTTTCATTTTTTATTCATTCCATTACTTTAGTTGGTTATTTGATGTTGCAATTTAATTTATGAATTCTTCCATGTTACAGATTATTATTTTAAATTAATGTTATTTGAGGTATTTCAGTTTATGATTGTTTTCTTTTATTTACATTATTGTTATTCCCATCTGAAGGCATTTTTATTCTAGTAGATTTACTTTTCTCTTTTTGGTCTTGGTTAAGAAATCAGTAACTCAGGAGTTATCAAACTCAAACATCAATGATAATTATTATCTTTGTTAATTAAACTGAACTTCAATAATCCCAATCTTTTCTTAGGAAATAAATAGGATCCGAAGATCAAACCAATTAATCCCTTGACCTTCCTTTATCTTAGTAAAGGTTAACAAAGTGGAATTAAGATTCAATTCTCATCATCATTGATAAGGATAGTTAGGATAGGACCTCTAATTTTTCATACAGATTTATCCGCAAATTTCTAGACCACGCAAAAGTTCTCTCATCAGGGCCTATCCGGGATCTCACGCGTGCGCGTCATCCATGCACACGCGTGGCAGGGTCTTTTTTCTTTTTTTATATAAAAATAACTTCAAATAAAGGTAAACATGCAGATGTGAAAATTAACACAGACATAAAGAAAGTAGAACCAATAAAAATGAAGATCATACCATGGTGGGTTGCCTCCCACCTAGCACTTTTCTTTAAGGCCCTTAAGTTGGACGGTCCACAGGCTCAGTCCTCATCCGTTGCTGGATCCTTCAAGAGGAAGATCTCCAGCTCCTTGTTGTTCTTCACCTTCGCACCATGATACAGCTTCAAACGGTGGCCATTGACTTTGAAGAAGGTGGGGCTTGAGGGGTGACTTAGGTGGACAACTCCATACGGTTCTACCTTCTCCACCGTGTAAGGTTCATCCCACCTTGACTTCAACTTGTCCAGCATTAACCTCAGCCTTGAGTTGTAGAGAAAGACTTGATCCCCAGCTCTAAACTCTGTTCTCTTGATGTTCTTGTCATGTACCTCCTTCACCTTTTCTTCGTAGAGCCTTAAGTTCTCACACGCTTCTAGTCGAAGGCACTCCAATTCTTCTAGTTGCAACTTTCTTTCAATTCCGGCTCCTCCCAATCCTGAGTTGCATTCCTTCACAGGCCAGTAAGCTTTGTATTCCACCTCTACCGGAAGGTGACAAGCCTTTCTGTAGACTAGGCGAAACGGACTCATGCCGATGGGTGTCTTATAAGCTGTCCGATAAGCCCATAGTGCATCTCCAAGCCTTGAGCTCTAGTCCCTTCTATGAGGTTTGACAATATTCTCGAGTATGTGTTTGATCTCCCTATTAGACACCTCACCTTGGCCATTCGTTTAGGGATGGTAAGCTGTCGCCACCTTGTGAATGATCCCATGTTTCTTCAACAAACCTATCATTCTTCTGTTACAAAAATGAGAGCCTTGATCACTCACGATTGCTCGTGGTGATCCAAAGCGACAAATAATATTATTTCTAATAAAAGAAACAACAACTTAGCATCATTAGTACGGGTAGGAATTGCTTCCACCCATTTAGAAATATAATCAACAGCTAACAGAATATATACGAAACCATTCGAGTTTGTAAATGGACCCATGAAGTCAATACCCCAAACATAAAAAATTTCACAAAACAACATTAGTTGTTGGGGCATCTCATCCCTCTTGGATATATTTCCAAACCTTTGGCATTGGTGGCAAGAGTCACAAAAAATACTAGCATCCTTAAAAAGTGTGGGCCACCAAAATTGGCAATCTAAAATTTTTCTTGCAATTCTTTGAGGACCAAAATGTCCACCACTCTCAAAAGAGTGGCAGGCTTCTAAAATTGACTGGATTTCGGATTGTGGAACACACCTTCTAATTATTTGATCAGCACCACATCTCCATAAATATGGGTCATCCCATATGTAATACTTGGGCTCGCTTTTAAGCTTGTCCTTTTAATGCTTAGAAAAATTAGGAGGAAAAGTACGATTAACCAAATAATTAGCTATGGTGCATACCAAGGAACCACCTCAGATATTGCTTGCAAGCTATCAAGTGAAAATGCATCATTGATAGGAGTGGAGTCACTTTTAATATGTTCTAGGCGACTCAAGTGGTCCGTCACCAAATTTTGGGAACCACTCATATCTTTAATCTCTAAATCAAACTCTTGCAATAACAATATCCAACGGATTAACCTTGGTTTAGTCTCTTTCTTAGCTAACAAGTATTTTAAAGCCATATGGTCTGAAAATACTACCACTTTAGTTCCAAGTAAATAAGCTCAGAATTTATCCAAAGAAAAAACGATGGCTAAAAGTTCCTTTTCAGTGGTAGTATAATTAGACTGGGCGCCATCTAGAGTTTTAGAAGCATAAGCAATAATATAAGGATCTTTACCTTCGCGCTGAGCCAGCGTCGCTCCTACCGCATAGTTAGATGCGTTGCACATGATCTCAAATGGCCTACTCCAGTATTAGAAACAACATGGCCTAGAACAATACCTTGCTTTACCATAAAATGACACTTTTCAAAATTAAGCACAAGGTTTGAACTAGCATATCTTTCTAATACTTTAGACAGATTATCCAAGCAAAGATCAAAGGAATCACCATAGACACTAAAGTCATCCATAAGGACTTCCATACAATGCTCAAGAAGATTTGAAAAAATGCTCACCATGCACCTTTGAAATGTAGCCGGTGCGTTACATAAACCAAAAGGAATTCTCTTATATGCATACGCTCCAAAGGAGCATGTAAAAGTTGTTTTCTCCTGATCTTCTGGAGCAATATGGATCTGAAAATAACCAGTATAACTATCTAAGAAACAGTAGTGTGATTTACCTGACAGGCGATCAAGCATTTGATCAATGAAAGGTAGTGGATAGTGATCCTTGCGAGTGGCCAAGTTCAAGCACCTGTAGTCAATGCACACCCTCCAGGAATTCTGCACTCTAGTAGCCATGAGTTCACCATGCTCATTCTTCACTATTGTGACACTGAACTTCTTCGGAACCACCTGTACCGGACTAACTGGTATGCGAAATTGTTACGCTGAGGTTGTAAAATTTGTTGTTCATTCTCTCCCAGGCAATGGCGCCAACAACTGGTGCACAATACCATGGTCCAAACATGACTTCACAACTTCGCACAACTAACCAGCAAGTGCACTGGGTCGTCCAAGTAATAAAACCTTACGTGAGTAAGGGTCGATCCCACGGAGATTGTTGGTATGAAGCAAGCTATAGTCATCTTGTAAATCTCAGTCAGGCGAATATTAAATGGTTATGGAGTTTTCGAATAATAATAATAAATAAATAGAAAATAAAGATAGAAATACTTATGTAATTCATTGGTGAGAATTTCAGATAAGCATATAGAGATGCGTTCGTTCCTCTGAACTTTTGCTTTCCTGCTGTCTTCATCCAATCAATCTTACTCCTTTCCATGGCTGGCTTTATGTAAGGGCATCACCGTTGTCAATGGCTGCTTTTCATCCTCTCTGTGAAAATGGTCCGATGCGCTGTCACTGCATGCCTAATCATCTGGAGGAATCACCGTTGTCAATGGCTGCATCCCATCCTCTTTGTGAAAATGGTCTGATGCGCTGTCACTGTATGGCTAATCATCTAGAGGTTCTCGATCATACTGGAATAGGATTCACCCTCCTTTTGCGTCTGTCACTACGCCCAGCACTTGCGAGTTTGAAGTTCGTCACAGTCATTCAATCCCTGAATCCTACTCGGAATACCACAGACAAGGTTTAGACTTTTCGGATTCTCATGAATGCCGCCATCAATCTAGCTTATACCACGAAGATTCTGATTAAGAGATCCAAGAGATACTCATTCAATCTAAGGTTGAACGGAAGTGGTTGTCAGGCACGCATTCATAGGGAATGATGATGATTGTCACGTTCATCACATTCATGTTGAAGTGCGAATGAATATCTTAGAAGCGGAATAAGTTGAATTGAATAGAAAAATAGTAGTACTTTGCATTAATTCATGAGGAACAGCAGAGCTCCACACCTTAATCTATGGAGTACAGAAACTCTACCGTTGAAAATACATAAGTAATGAAGGTTCAGGCATGGCCGAATGGCCAGCCCCCAAACTTGATCAATATGATCCAAAGATGAACTGAAAAATCATAAGATGTCAAATACACTAGTAAAAAGTCCTATTTATACTAAACTAGCTACTAGGGTTTACAGAAGTAAGTAATTGATGCATAAATCCACTTCCGGGGCCCACTTGGAATGTGCTTGGTCTGAGCTTGAATGTTACACGTACAGAGGCTTCTTCTGGAGTTGAACGCCAAGTTGTAACGTGTTTTTGACGTTCAACTCTGGTTCGTGACGTATTTCTGGCGTTTAACTCCAGACTGCAGCGTAGAACTGGCGTTCAACGCCCTTTTGCATCATCTAAACTCGACCAAAGTATAGACTATTATATATTGTTGAAAAGCTCTGGATGTCTACTTTCCAACACAATTGGAAGCGCACCATTTTGAGTTTTGTAGCTCAATAAAATCCACTTTGAGTGCAGGGAGGTCAGAATCCAACAGCATCAGCAGTCCTTCTTCAACCTCTGAATCTGATTTTTGCTCAAGTCCCTCAAGTTCAGCCAGAAAATACCTGAAATCACAAAAAACACACAAACTCATAGTAAAGTCCAGAAATGTGAATTTAACATAAAAACTAATAAAAACATCCCTAAAAGTAACTAGATCCTACTAAAAACATACTAAAAACAATGACAAAAAGCGTATAAATTATACGCTCATCACAACACCAAACTTAAATTGTTGCTTGTCCCCAAGCAACTGAAAATCAAATAGGATAAAAAGAAGAGAATATAATATAAATTCCAAACGTTATGGAAAAGCAAAAAAAGCAATGCTTTTACCACACCAAACTTAGAATGTTGCTCGCCCTCAAGCAAAAGAAGAAAGAATAGAAGAAGAAGAAGATGTGGAAAAACTAGGATTATGAGGAGGGAAGGTGGGGATCCTGTGGGGTCCACAGATCCTGAGATGATCCTGTGAGGTTCACAGATCTTGAGGTGTCAAGGATTTACATCCCTGCACCAATTAGGCATGTAAAATGCCTTTGCATGCAATTCTGGCGTTTAAACGCCGAACTGATGCTTGTTCTGGGCGTTCAACGCCCAGATGCAGCATATTTCTGGCGTTGAACGCCAGCTTCATGCTTGTTTCTGGCGTTCAGCGCCAGCTCCATGCTCTGTTCTGGCGTTGAACGCCAGCCAGATGCTCCTTACTGGCGTTTGAACGCCAGTGAACTCCTCCTCCAGGGTGTGCTATTTTTAATGTTGTTTTTTTATTTTTCTTCAATTTTTTTCAGTTATTTTTGTGACTCCACATGATCATGAACCTATGAAGACATACAACTAATAAAAATATAATTAAATAAAAATGGGGTTGCCTCCCAACAAGCGCTTCTTTAATGTCAATAGCTTGACAGTGGGCTCTCATGGAGCCTCAGAGATGTTCAGAGCATTGTTGAGACTCGCCAACACCAAACTTAGAGTTTGGATATGGGAGTTCAACACCAAACTTAGAGTTTGGTTGTGGCCTCCCAACACCAAACTTAGAGTTTGACTGTGGGGGCTCTGGTTGACTC
>NC_029785.2:32016361-32020081 GCF_000816755.2 Arachis ipaensis
AAAAGGATCTTCAGATGGAAGTCCATGAAACTTGTAATTTTGTTGCATTAGAGAAACTAGCTGAGGTTTCAACTCAAAATTGTTTGCTCCAATGGTAGGGATAGAGATGCTTCTTCCATGTAAATTGGAATTTGGTGCAGTAAAGTCACCAAGCATCCTCCTTGCATTATTATTGTTTTCGGCTGCCATCTCCTCTTCTTGTTTGAAAATTTCTGAAAGGTGCTTGCTGGATTGTTGTAATTTAGCTTCTCTTAGTTTCCTCTTCAGAGTCCTTTCAGGTTCTGGATCTGCTTCAACAAGAATATTCTTGTCCTTGCTCCTGCTCATATGAAAAAGGAGGGAACAGAAAAATAATAATAGGGATCCTTTTTGCCCAAGTATAGAGGTTCCCCTGTGTGAGTAGAAGAAGAAAAGAATGTAATGTAAAGAAGGGAAGAAGGGAAAATTCGAACACAGATGGAAGAGGGGGTTCGAATTTGTGTGACATGAAGTGTTAGTAGATGAATAAATAAATAGAAGGAGATGGGAGAGAAAGAGGATTTTCGAAAATAATTTTTGAAAAAGAGTTAGTGATTTTCGAAAATAGTTTTTTTTTTGAAAAAGGTTAGTAATTTTTGAAAATTAAAATAAAAATTAAAATAATTAGTTAATTAAAAAGAAATTTTGAAAAAGAGGGAAGATATTTTCGAAAATTAGAGAGAGAGAGTTAGTTAGGTGGTTTTGAAAAAGATAAGAAACAAACAAAAAGTTAGTTAGTTAGTTGAAACAAATTTGAAAATCAATTTTGAAAAGATAAGAAGATAGGAAGTTAGAAAAATTTTTGAATCAAAACATTAATTGTTAATGATATTTTCGAAAATTATAAGATAAAATTAAGAAAAAGATTTTTGAAAAATATTTTTATAATTTTCGAAAATAAATAAGAAAAATGAAAAAGATTTGATTTTTGAAAAAGATTTTGAAAAAGATAAGATTTTTAAATTGAAAATTTAATTTGACTCATAAAAACAACTAGATTTTAAAAATTTTTGAAAAAGTCAATCTAATTTTCGAAATTTTAAGAGAGAAAAAGGGGAAGATATTTTTTTATTTTTGAATTTTTTTATGATGAGAGAGAAAAACATGAAAATGATGCAATGCATGAAAATTTTAGATCAAAACAATGAATGCATGCAAGAATGCTATGATTGTCAAGATGAACACCAAGAACACTATGAAGATCATGATGAACATCAAGAACATATTTTTGAAAAATTTTTAATGCAAAGAAAATATGCAAGACACCAAACTTAGAAATATTTCATGTGCAGACACTATGAATGCAAAAAAATGCATCTGAAAAACAAGAAAAGACACAAAACAAGAAAACATCAAGATCAAACAAGAAGACTGGCCAGGAACAACTTCAAGATCATGAAGAACACTATGAATGCATGAATTTTCGAAAAATGCAAAGAATTTTTAGAAAAAATGCAATTGACACCAAACTTGAAATTGATTCAAGACTCAAACAAGAAACACAAAATATTTTTTATTTTTATGATTTTATAAATTTTTTTGGATTTTTGTATATTATTTTCGAAAAACATGTAGGAAAAAGAAAATAAGAAATCCAAAATCTTTAAGAAGAATTCCAGGAATCTTTCAATATTAGCCCAAAGCTCCAATCAAAGGGTTGGACATGGCTTAATAGCCAGTCAGCTTTAGGATGTAAATCAGGTGGATCTGGAACAGCAGCAGGTGGATTAGCAACAACTAGCTTGCTCTTGATAATATTGGGTTGGAAGCCCCAGTCCAAATGAATTTAGACATGGCTTTACAGCCAGTCAGGCTTCAACATACTTCTTGAAACACTAGAATTCATTCTTAAAAAATTTTAGAATAATTTTCGAAAACAGATGAGAAATTTTTGAAAGATTTTTTTTTTTTTGAAAAATTTTTGGAAATAAAACAAAAAGAAAATTACCTAATCTGAGCAACACGATGAACCATCGGTTGTCCAAACTCGAACAATCCCCAGCAACGGCGCCAAAAACTTGTGCACAATACCATGGTCCAAACATGACTTCACAACTTCGCACAACTAACCAGCAAGTGCACTGGGTCGTCCAAGTAATAAAACCTTACGTGAGTAAGGGTCGATCCCACGGAGATTGTTGGTATGAAGCAAGCTATAGTCATCTTGTAAATCTCAGTCAGGCGAATATTAAATGGTTATGGAGTTTTCGAATAATAATAATAAATAAATAGAAAATAAAGATAGAAATACTTATGTAATTCATTGGTGAGAATTTCAGATAAGCGTATAGAGATGCGTTCGTTCCTCTGAACTTCTGCTTTCCTGCTATCTTCATCCAATCAATCTTACTCCTTTCCATGGCTGGCTTTATGTAAGGACATCACCGTTGTCAATGGCTACTTTTCATCCTCTCTGTGAAAATGGTCCGATGCGCTGTCACTGCATGGCTAATCATCTAGAGGAATCACCGTTGTCAATGGCTGCATCCCATCCTCTCTGTGAAAATGGTCCGATGTGCTATTACTGCATGGCTAATCATCTAGAGGTTCTCGATCATACTGGAATAGGATTCACCCTCCTTTTGCGTCTGTCACTACGCCCAGCACTCGCGAGTTTGAAGTTCGTCACAGTCATTCAATCCCAGAATCCTACTCGGAATACCACAGACAAGGTTTAGACTTTCCGGATTCTCATGAATGCCACCATCAATCTAGCTTATACCACGAAGATTCTGATTAAGAGATCCAAGAGATACTCATTCAATCTAAGGTAGAACGGAAGTGGTTGTCAGGCACGCGTTCATAGGGAATGATGATGATTGTCACGTTCATCACATTCATGTTGAAGTGCGAATGAATATCTTAGAAGCGGAATAAGTTGAATTGAATAGAAAAACAGTAGTACTTTGCATTAATTCAAGAGGAATAGCAGAGCTCCACACCTTAATTTATGGAGTGCAGAAACTCTACCGTTGAAAATACATAAGTGATGAAGGTTCAGGCATGGCCGAATGGCCAGCCCCCAAACGTGATCAATATGATCCAAAGATGAACTAAAAAATCATAAGGTGTCAAATACACTAGTAAAAAGTCCTATTTATACTAAACTAGCTACTAGGGTTTACAGAAGTAAGTAATTGATGCATAAATCCACTTCCGGGGCCCACTTGGTATGTGCTTGGGCTGAGCTTGAATGTTACACGTGCAGAGGCTTCTTCTGGAGTTGAACGCCAAGTTGTAACGTGATTTTGGCATTCAACTCTGGTTCGTAACGTATTTCTGGCGTTTAACTCCAGACTGTAGCGTAGAACTGGCGTTCAACGCCCTTTTGCGTCATCTAAACTCGACCAAAGTATGGACTATTATATATTGCTGGAAAGCTCTGGATGTCTACTTTCCAACGCAATTAGAAGCGCGCCATTTTGAGTTCTGTAGATCTAGAAAATCTACTTTCAGTGCAGGGAGGTCAGAATCCAACAGCATCAGCAGTCCTTCTTCAACCTCTGAATCTGATTTTTGCTCAAGTCCCTCAATTTCAGCCAGAAAATACCTGAAATCACAGAAAAACACACAAACTCATAGTAAAGTCTAGAAATGTGAATTTAACATAAAAACTAATAAAAACATCCCTAAAAGTAACTAGATCCTACTAAAAACATACTAAAAACAATGCCAAAAAGCGTATAAATTATCCGCTCATCA
>NC_029785.2:32020126-32022117 GCF_000816755.2 Arachis ipaensis
AAAAGCTGGAGCAAAAGTTAGACCCCTAACTTTTTGGCTAACTTTTGGGCAAAAGCTGGAGCAAAAGTTAGCCCCTAACTTTTTGGCTAACTTTTGGGCAAAAGCTGGACCAAAAGTTAGCCCCTAACTTTTTGGCTAACTTTTGGGCAAAAGTTGGAGCAAAAGTTAGCCTCTAACTTTTTTGCTAACTTTTGGCATGAAAAACACTCCCTGTATGCACCAAAAGTTTGCACCAACGTTAGCCCCTAACTTTTTGGCTAACGTTGGCGCATGAAAAATACTCCCTGGACTAGCAAAAGTTTGCGCCAACGTTAGCCCCTAACTTTTTGGCTAACGTTGGTGCCATGAATAACCAAGGGGAGGCCAACATTGGAGCAAACGTTAGACCCCTAACTTTTGCCCCAACGTTGGTATCAGCAAAACAAGGGTGCTGATGTGAAAAGTTGGAGCAAAAGTTAGACCCCTAACTTTTACTTCAACTTTTACTCAAGCTTTCATGATTCCAACCCGGTTCAATTCGGTTCTTCTCCAAACTCCAAGAGCAATCAACCAAGGCCTCTCTCAACCCAATTCCACCAAGAGAAAAGGCCCAATTGAAGGCTTGAAGACCATTTGAAGAAAGTGTATAAATAGATTTGAATTTAAGTTTTAAGAGAGCTTCCCTTTTAGTTTGGCAGAATAGCTTTCTTTTCGGTTTTGCTTGGAGCTCACTTTTATTTTTCTTAGCATTGTTGTTTTAATTCAAGAGAATTTGGGAGGAGAATTGATCTCTCTTCTTCCTTGTTCTTGCCCAGCACTCTTTACTTTTCTTGTCTTGGATTTTGGGTAGAGAGTTGAAGAAATTCTATTTCAATCTCACCTTGGGATCTTGTTTAATTTTCTACTTAATTGAATTTCAGTTTCGGTTACTTGCTTCTTCATCTACTTTCTTTTCAATCTACATTTCCTTTGCAATTGTTCTTGTTGGATCTAGGAAGGCATTGAGATCTAGACTTGGTTTTCTAGTCTCTTGGATCCTGAGATCCGGATTTCCCATTTTCCATTCCCTGTTTACTGTTTTCATGCTTATTTACATTTCTGTTTTAAGATCCGGTTTGATTCAAGACATCCTTTACTTCTCTGTTTGTTGCAATTTACTTTTCCTCGCAAGTTTAGTATATGCACAACCAAGGACCAAATGAATTGTATGGTGATACATACAATCCATCCTGGAAGAACCACCCAAACCTCAGATGGGGAGATAATCATACCCAAAACCAACAACCATGGCAGAGGAACTCAAACCAAAACAACCCAAGAAGCAACCAAAACTACAACCAGCAGCAGACTAACCAAAACCCCTACAGAAAACTTCAAAACAACTACCCCAACCCCAACCAGTACCAATCTAATAACCAACCCACCAACCAAAATACCTACCATCCACCACCCACATCTCATAACCCACCTCAAGTATCACCTGAAGCCCAAAGAATCACTAACTTGGAGGCCGTGATAGACAAAATGTTGAAACACCAAGAAATGACAACCAAGAATCATGAAGCATCCCTGAAGAGCCTAGAGAGACAGATGGGGCAAATCTCCAAGCAGATTTCTCTTGAGAGACCCTCAAGCTCTCTGCCGAGTGACACAATTCCAAATCCTAAGGAAGAATGCAAGGCGATACAATTAAGGAGTGGGAGAACATTGATGAGCAATAATGACACTACAAAGAAGCAAGCAGAGAGCAGCGAAAGTGCAATAGAAGATGAGGAGCAAATAGAGGCAGATGAAACCAAGGATCAAGTTGTGATGCCAAACAAGAGAATTGAGAAACTCAAAGAGAAAGACAACCAGCCACACGGTTCAACAGAAGTAACTCAGGGACAGCAACAAATAGGAAAGAGCATCACACCTCCACTGCCATATCCCCAGAGGTTCAACAAAGAAACCAAGGACCAACACTTTCACAAGTTCCTTGAGACTTTCAAAAAGCTGGAAATCAATATTCC
>NC_029785.2:32022955-32026715 GCF_000816755.2 Arachis ipaensis
AAGGACCAACAATTTCATAAGTTCCTTGAGACTTTCAGAAAGCTGGTAATCAATATTCCTTTTGCTGAAGCACTTGAGCAAATGCCTCTGTATGTCAAGTTTTTGAAGGAGCTTATCAACAAGAAAAGAAGTTGGCATGAAAAGGAAACCATACTACTCACTGAGGAATGCAGGGCTTTGATTCAAAAAGGGTTTCCCCCTAAGCTTGAAGATCCAGGGAGCTTTTTGCTACCTTGCACCATTGGGGAATTAACCATCACTAAAGCAATGTGCGATCTAGGAGCAAGTATCAACTTAATACCATCCTCCTTGGTAAAAAAGCTGCATATAGAGGAAGTTAAACCAGTACAGATATCTCTAGAGCTAGTAGATAAGTCAACAGTATACCCCAGGGGTATGATTGAAAACCTTCTGGTCAAGGTGGACAATTTCATATACCCTGCAGATTTCGTGGTTCTAGATTCAAAAGGGGATGATGGTGACTCTATTATTCTGGGAAGGCCATTCTTGGCCACTGCTAGAGCTATCATAGACATAGAGGAAGGAGAATTAACTCTTAGAATGCATGATAAGAGTGTCACTTTGAAGGTGTTATCAGAAGCACAGTTTGGTAATGAGAAGAAAAACTATATGGAACTTGACAAGGAAGAATCACAGTTAAAGGAAGAAAGCAACAAGGCGATTCACAACAACATCCCAAGGCAAAAGATTGTGCAAACTGATGAAGAAGTCCAAGAGAATATTGGAGTATTAGCCACTGAAAGGATGAAAGATCCCCAAGGTAAGCCTACGGCCAGAAAAGAAATGTCAACGAAAGAAAGGATGAAACGCAGAAACAAAACAAAAAAAGGTTGGAAGAACAGGAAGATTCCAACGGAGGGGCTTTCCAAAGGTGACAAAGTGCAACTGACATATCAACAGCTGGGAGCAAGCCAACAGACTGATGACTATTACACTGTCAGCAACATACTCTCATTAGAGCACGCTGAAATTGAACACCAGAGAACAAAGAGGAGGATCACAGTCAGGGGAGACAAGCTGAGGCACTACAATCCTCAACCACCATAAAAGAAAGCCCCAATGTCAAGCTAGTGACAATAAAAGAGCGCTCCATGGGAGGCAACCCATGATTTAAGATTTATGTCATTTTAAATTCAATAAGCTATGATCATCTGAGCATGAAATTTGTTTTCATGGACTAACTCAATGAATGCAAAAAAAAACTTTTTCATATGCTAAGACTTCTAAAGTTTGGTGTGCCTTCAAGCACACCAAACCAGTGTTACAAATATTTTCACATTATATGCCTAGCATATGACCAAACACTAAGTTTGGTGTTTCTCTTCTCATGAAAAAAAAATCATGCATCAATGATCATACATTATCTTTTACTGAGACTTTTCAATTAAAAAGAAATCATATTCTGTGATGAAGGCATCAATTATGATTTACTACTAGCATCTCACATTTACCCCTTAAGCAAGATACAAGTTTGGTGTTCACCAAACTTTCATGCACGGATTTAGGGACACAATTGATCCTTCATGAGAAAAAAAAAAGAGAGTTCTATGCCAATGTCTCAAGGCTTGACATGAGTGAGGCCCCAACATACAAGAGCTATGTGCGGGGAGTGGAAGTAGATTTTAGCTCGGATGCAATCAAGAAAGTCTTGGGACTAAAATCAGTTCGCTTTAGTGAACCGGGATACCACCAAAGGGTAAATGGTGATCCGGATTATGATGGGATTGCTAGAGATATTTGTATGGGGAACTCAGAGTGGGAAGGAGATGACAAGAATAAATACAAGTATTTGAAGAGAGTTAACCTTACCCCGGAAGCAAAGGGATGGTATGAGTTGTTGAAAAGATCAATTCTGGGCACAGTAAACACCTCAGAAGTTAACAAGAATAGAGCTATTATGTTGCATTGCATAATTGTGGGAGGAGAGGTAAAAGTTCATAAAATTCTGGCAAAGGACATTCAAAAGCTGGCTGAGAAGAATTCGGCCGGATCTTGGTTGTACTATCCGAGTACCATTTGGAGGTTGTGTGCAAAGGCTAAAATGAACAAACAAAGTGAATTCGAGTTAAGATTCCTTGTGATGCAAGAAGAACATGCTTTTCAATCTCATGAATCATTTGGAAAGTTGGAACAAATGCAAGCTGAAAATTTGAGGGCTCTCAAAGAGTTCACAACACTCCAAGATGCAAGATATGAAGTCCAAGCCGACTACAACATAAATAGTCAAATCAAGCTGAACTATATTGGAGAGCATCTGCACAACATGGATCCAGGTTTTCCAACTTTTGATGAATTCTTTAAAAGGAGAAGTGAGATAGAAGTAAGCAATGTAATGAAGCTTGAAGATAGAGTAGAGGAAGCAATGAATAGAGCTGGTTTCTGGCGGGATCAACAGACAACAGACATGGACACAGGAAACACCAGCAACCAGGTTTATGAAAGAAGAAAGAAAAAGCATGACAAATAAAAGGTGGACTTGCTCCTTGTTCATCACTAAGAAAGCATGCATTGTGTCTGTTTTAAGTGGTCCTTGCATCTTTAAGTAGTTATCATAATCAATAGGGTTTGCATCATGTTTGTTTATCTTAGAATAAGTAAGCTAGTCTATGTGTGTGCTTGTATGTTTACTTTCACTGAACAAAAAGCATGCTTTGTCCCCTGCATTTTCAATTCAATAAAAGAAATGTTTGAATGTGAAGTGAAACAGTTCTCTGTTAGATAGAAGTAAAATAAAAGTAAGTAGTGGTATATGTGTGATTGTATAGTAGCTCACCTTTAATGAATAAGAACACTAGGATGTCTCATCTTAAGTAGAAAGTAGCTACTGTCTATGAATCTCAATCGAATAAAAATCCTTGGTTAGAAAGAAAAACAAAAAGAAAGAAAAACAAGGGGAGAAAAAGAAATAGCCAAAAAGTGGCAGAACAAAAGAAAAACAAAAAGAAACAAAGCTGGACACCAATAGCTTGAACCTTAGAATATATGCCTGTGGTGTCTTTGTATTAGGATCTGCTTGGATTATTAAGCTCTTTGGAGTGCATCAACACTTGATGACTTGGGTTAACTAAGCCGGGATCATCAGCTGAAAGTCCACTATCAAGAGCAACCTAACTACAAGGCATTTAGTAGCCCAAAGAGGTGCTGGGCATCAATGTTCTAAGAAGGAATGTGAGCCAAGTGTCTATAGTGAATAATGTGTCAAGTATAAAAAAAAGGAAATGAACTTGCTACACATGACACTCAAACAAAGCTTATGAACAAGATAATAGCCAAGGATAAAGGAACAATGAGAGGTCACAGCAGTATGTTACTTGAAGCTTGAAGGGCTTGAAGGAGGCTTAAGAGTCAATAAGAAGTGAGTGTTTACATATCCACATAAAACCCCATGAACTACCAATAACACTCTACTAGCACAAACATCCTCTTCCATTTCATTCTTTCTTAAGTTTGGTGTTGTGATGACAAGTAATCTTAGCCTAGTTTCACTAGCCTTTTTCTGTTGTTTTCAATAGAATTATGCACTTTCATGAGCCAAAAGCAAGCCAATTGGGTAGATTTTCATGTTTCCTTTGATTTAACCAACCATGTATGAATTCATGCTATTTCATGAGGTTTTGTGCTATAATTGTCACATATTATGAAAGAATGAATATCTCATGAATTTGAGCATAGCTTTGATGTGTTTGGTTGATTAATGATAGGTGAAGAAAGCTTGGAGAAAGGTTGAAGCAAGAAGGAA
>NC_029785.2:32026728-32028482 GCF_000816755.2 Arachis ipaensis
GAGCTCACTTTTATTTTTCTTAGCATTGTTGTTTAATTCAAGAGAATTTGGGGGGAGAATTGATCTCTCTTCTTCCTTGTTCTTGCCCAGCACTCTTTACTTTTCTTGTCTTGGATTTTGGGTGGAGAGTTGAAGAAATTTTGTTTCAATCTCACCTTGGGATCTTGTTTAATTTTTTGCTTAATTGAATTTCAGTTTCGGTTAATTGCTTTTCATCTACTTTCTTTGCAATCTACATTTCCTTTGCAATTGTTCTTGTTGGATCTAGGAAGGCATTGAGATTTAGACTTGGTTTTCTAGTCTCTTGGATCCTGAGATCCGGATTTCCCATTTCCCATTCCCTGTTTACTGTTTTCATGCTTATTTACATTTCTGTTTTAAGATCCGGTTTGATTCAAGACATCCTTTACTTCTCCGTTTGTTGCAATTTACTTTTACTTGTTTAATTCCTGCAAATCCAACTCCCAATTCCCTTTACAATTCAAGCCATTTACATTTCTTGCACTTTAAGATTCTGCAATTTACATTTCTTGCGTTCTAAGTTTCTGCCATTTAATTTCTTGCTCTTTAAGATTCAGCACTTTAAATTCTAGTTCTCTTTAATTTCATGCAATTCATCAATTTCCTTTACTTTCTATGTAATTTAAATTCTGCAAATCACAAATCTCTCAACCAATTCTTGATTCGCTTGACTAAATCAACCACTAAACTAAAATTGCTCAATCCTTCAATCCCTGTGGGATCGACATCACCCCCGTGAGTTATTATTACTTGATGCGACCCGGTGCACTTGCCGGTTAGATTTGGGTGTTTTGGAGAAATTCGTTTCTCTACGAAAATATCCCATCACCTATCCTTAGTTGCTCCCAATAATTGTGTGGGGGGAAAATGTATCCCCTGAGGTATCTCAGGGATCTCTTGATTTGCAGTCAAATGTTCTACCATTGAGCTATAGATCCTTTTTGTATAAATAGGAGAGAATTCAAGTTATTCGCAGAGCTTTCCTTTTGGAATTTTCATAATAGTTTTCGGAGAGCTTTTGTTATTGAGTGAACTTTAATTTCTTTGTTTTCATTGCTTTCAATTTGAATTACACTTGTCTTGGATCTTGGATTG
This sequence comes from Arachis ipaensis, assembly GCF_000816755.2. NCBI lineage: Eukaryota > Viridiplantae > Streptophyta > Magnoliopsida > Fabales > Fabaceae > Arachis > Arachis ipaensis. The sequence goes on from NC_029785.2 coordinate 32,027,845, forward strand.
GAGAATTGAAGAAATTCTGTTTCAATCTCAATCTTGGATCTCTCTGCTTTATTTACTGAATTTGAATTTCCGTTTCTGTTACTTGATTCTTCATCTCTTTTCTTTGCAATTTACAATTCCCTTGCAATTGTTCTTGATTGGATCTAGGAAGGCATTGAGATCTAGACTTGGTTTTCTAGTCTCTGGGTCCTGAGATCCAAATCCCCAATTTACATTCTGTTTCTTTCCTTTCTATGTTTATTTGCTTTTCTGCTTCATATCCGGTTCAATTCCAATTCCCTTTCCCTCTTCTGTTTAATGCAATTTAATTTTTCCTTGTTTAATTTCTGCAAATCCACATCCCAATCCCCTTTACATTTCAAGCAATTTACATTCCTTGCACTTTAAGATTCCGCAATTTACATTTCTTGCATTTTAAGTTTCTGCCATTTAATTTCTTGTTCTTTAAGTTTCAGCAATTTATTTCTTGTTCTCTTTACTTCAATACAATTTAATTCTGCAAGTCACAAAACCATCAACCAAATCTTGATTCGCTTGACTAAATCAACCACTAAGCTAAAATTGCTCAATCCTTCAATCCCTGTGGGATCGACCTCACTCCCGTGAGTTATTATTACTTGATGCGACCCGGTGCACTT
>NC_029785.2:32030273-32032682 GCF_000816755.2 Arachis ipaensis
GAGAATTGAAGAAATTCTGTTTCAATCTCAATCTTGGATCTCTCTGTTTTCTTTACTGTTAATTGAATTCCATTTCCGGTTCATTGTTCTTCATCTCTTTTCTTTGCAATTTATAATTTCCTTGCTATTGTTCTTGTTGGATCTAGGAAGGCATTGAGATCTAGACTTGGTTTTCTAGTCTCTGGGTCCTGAGATCCAAATCCCCAATTTACATTCTGTTTCTTTCCTTTCTATGTTTATTTGCTTTTCTGCTTCATATCCGGTTCAATTCCAATTCCCTTTCCCTCTTCTGTTTAATGCAATTTAATTTTTCCTTGTTTAATTTCTGCAAATCCACATCCCAATCCCCTTTACATTTCAAGCAATTTACATTCCTTGCACTTTAAGATTCCGCAATTTACATTTCTTGCATTTTAAGTTTCTGCCATTTAATTTCTTGTTCTTTAAGTTTCAGCAATTTATTTCTTGTTCTCTTTACTTCAATACAATTTAATTCTGCAAGTCACAAAACCATCAACCAAATCTTGATTCGCTTGACTAAATCAACCACTAAGCTAAAATTGCTCAATCTTTCAATCCCTGTGGGATCGACCTCACTCCCGTGAGTTTTTATTACTTGATACGACCCGGTACACTTGCCGGTTAGTTTTGGGTGTTTTGGGGAAAATTTATTTTTCACCAAAATATCTCATCATGGGGGCTCTGGTTGACTCTGTTTTGAGAGAAGCTTACTGTGCCTCTTTTCCATGTTTACAGAAGGATGTCCTTGAGTTTTAAACTCAAGGGAGTCCCCATTCAATTGAAGGACTAGTTCACCTCTGTTAACATCAATCACAGCTCTTGCTGTGGCTAGGAAGGGTCTTCCAAGGATGATGGATTCATCCTCATCCTTCCCAGTATCTAGGATTATGAAATCAGCAGGGATGTAAAGGCCTTCAACCTTTACTAATATGTCCTCTACTTGTCCATAAGCCTGTTTTCTAGAATTGTCTAACATCTCTAATGAGATTTTAGTAGCTTGTACCTCAAAGATTCACAGTTTCTCCATTACAGAGAGTGGCATGAGGTTTATTCCTGACCCCAGGTCACATAGAGCCTTCTCAAAGGTCATGGTGCCTATGGTACAAGGTATCAGAAACTTTCCAGGATCCTGTTTCTTCTGAGGCAATCTCAGTTGATCCAATGCATTCAGTTCATTGGTGAATAGGGGAGGTTCATCTCCCCAAGTCTCATTACCAAATAAATTGGCATTCAGCTTCATGATTGCACCAAAGAACTTGGCAACTTGCTCTTCAGTAACATCTTCATTCTCTTCAGAAGAGGAGTACTCTTCAGAGCTCATGAATGGCATAAGGAGGTTCAATGGAATCTCTATGGTCTCTAGATGAGCCTCAGATTCCTTTGGTTCCTCAAACGGAAACTCCTTATTGATCACTAGACGTCCCAGGAGGTCTTCCTCCTTGGGATTCACGTCCTCCCCTTCCTCTCTAGGTTTGGCCGTGTTGACTATGTCAATGGCCTTGCGGTCTCCTTTTGGATTTTCTTCTATATTGCTTGGGAGAGTACTAGGAGGGATTTCAGTGATCCTTTTACTCAGCTAGCCCACTTGTGCCTCCAAATTTCTAATGGAGGACCTTGTTTCATTCATGAAACTTACAGTGGCCTTAGATAGATCAGAGACTAAGTTTGCTAAATTAGATGTATTTTGTTCAGAGTTCTCTGTCTGTTGCTGAGTAGATGATGGAAAAGGTTTACTATTCTTAAACCTATTTCTTCCACCATTATTAAAGCCTTGTTGAGGCTTTTGTTGATCCTTCCATGAGAGATTTGGGTGATTTCTCCATGAGAGATTATAGGTGTTTCCATATGGTTCACCTATGTAATTCACCTCTGCTATTGTAGGGTTCTCAGGATCATAAGCCTCTTCTTCAGAAGGCGCCTCTTGAGTACTATTGGATGCAGCTTGCATTCCATTCAGACTCTGAGAAATCATATTGACTTGTTGAGTCAATATTTTGTTCTGAGCCAATATGGCATTCAGAGTATCAATTTCAAGAACTCCCTTCTTCTGAGCCGTCCCATTACCCACATGATTCCTCTCAGAAGTGTACATGAACTGGTTATTAGCAACCATGTCAATGAGTTCCTGAGCTTCTGCAGGCATTTTCTTTAGGTGAATGGATCCACCTGCAGAAGTATCCAATGACATCTTAGCTAATTCAAACAGACCATCATAGAATATATCCAGGATGGTCCATTCTGAAAGCATGTCAGAAGGACACTTTTTGGTCAGTTGCTTGTATCCCTCCCAAGCTTCATAGAGGGATTCACCTTCTTTCTGTCTGAAGGTTTGAACATCCACTCTAAGCTTGCTCAGCTTTTGAGGAGGAAAGAACTTGGCTAAGAAAG
>NC_029785.2:32033658-32066575 GCF_000816755.2 Arachis ipaensis
AAAAGGGAAAAGCATGAGCCTGTAGACTTCAGGATCTACTCCATTAGTCTTAACAGTATCACAGATCTGCAAGAATTCAGTTAAGAACTGAAAAGGATCTTCAGATGGAAGTCCATAAAACTTGCAATTTTGTTGCATTAGAGAAACTAGCTGAGGTTTCAACTCAAAATTGTTTGCTCCAATGGTAGGGATAGAGATGCTTCTTCCATGTAAATTGGAATTTGGTGCAGTAAAGTCACCAAGCATCCTCCTTGCATTGTTATTATTTTTGGCTGCCATCTCCTCTTCTTGTTTGAAAATTTCTGAAAGGTGCTTGCTGGATTGTTGTAATTTAGCTTCTCTTAGTTTCCTCTTCAGAGTCCTTTCAGGTTCTAGATCTGCTTCAACAAGAATATTCTTGTCCTTGCCCCTGCTCATATGAAAAAGGAGGGAACAGAAAAATAATAATAGGGATCCTTTTTGCCCAAGTATAGAGGTTCCCCTGTGTGAGTAGAAGAAGAAAAGAATGTAATGTAAAGAAGGGAAGAAGGGAAAATTCGAACACAGATGGAAGAGGGGGTTCGAATTTGTGTGACATGAAGTGTTAGTAGATGAATAAATAAATAGAAGGAGATGAAAGAGAAAGAGGATTTTCGAAAATAATTTTTGAAAACGAGTTAGTGATTTTCGAAAATAGTTTTTTTTTTTGAAAAAGGTTAGTAATTTTTTAAAATTAAAATAAAAATTAAAATAATTAGTTAATTAAAAAGAAATTTTGAAAAAGAGGGAAGATATTTTCGAAAATTAGAGAGAGAGAGCTAGTTAGGTTGTTTTGAAAATGATAAGAAACAAACAAAAAGTTAGTTAGTTAGTTGAAACAAATTTGAAAATCAATTTTGAAAAGATAAGAAGATAGGAAGTTAGAAAAGATATTTGAAAATCAAATTTTAGAAAAAGATATGTTTTAAAAAGATATGATAGAAAAGATATGATTTTGAAAAAGATAAGATAAAAAGATATTTTTGAAAAGATATGATTGAAATTAGTTTTGAAAAAGATTTGATTTTTAAAATCACAATTAATGACTTGATTCACAAGAAATCACAAAATATGATTCTAGAACTTAAAGTTTGAATCTTTCTTAACAAGTAAGTAACAAACTTGAAATTTTTGAATCAAAACATTAATTGTTGATGATATTTTCGAAAATTATGATATAAAATTAAGAAAAAGATTTTTGAAAAATATTTTTATAATTTTCGAAAATAAATAAGAAAAATGAAAAAGATTTGATTTTTGAAAAAGATTTTGAAAAAGATAAGATTTTTAAATTGAAAATTTAATTTGACTCATAAAAACAACTTGATTTTAAAAATTTTTGAAAAAGTCAAATCTAATTTTCGAAATTTTAAGAGAGAAAAAGGGGAAGATATTTTTTTATTTTTGAATTTTTTTATGATGAGAGAGAAAAACATGAAAATGATGCAATACATGAAAATTTTGGATCAAAACAATGAATGCATGCAAGAATGCTATGATTGTCAAGATGAACACCAAGAACACTATGAAGATCATGATGAACATCAAGAACATATTTTTGAAAAATTTTTAATGCAAAGAAAATATGCAAGACACCAAACTTAGAAATATTTCATGTTCAGACACTATGAATGCAAAAAAATGCATATGAAAAACAAGAAAAGACACAAAACAAGAAAACATCAAGATCAAACAAGAAGACTGGCCAGGAACAACTTGAAGATCATGAAGAACACTATGAATGCATGAATTTTCGAAAAATGCAAAGAATTTTTAGAAAAAATGCAATTGACACCAAACTTGAAATTGATTCAAGACTCAAACAAGAAACACAAAATATTTTTTATTCTTATGATTTTATAAATTTTTTTGGATTTTTGTATATTATTTTCGAAAAACATGTAGGAAAAAGAAAATAAGAAATCCAAAATCTTTAAGAAGAATTCCTGGAATCTTTCAATATTAGCCCAAAGCTCCAATCAAAGGGTTGGACATGGCTTAATAGCCAGTCAGCTTTAGGATGTAAATCAGGTGGATCTGGAACAGCAGCAGGTGGATTAACAACAACTAGCTTGCTCTTGATAATATTGGGTTGGAAGCCCCAGTCCAAATGAATTTAGACATGGCTTTACAGCCAGTCAGGCTTCAACATACTTCTTGAAACACTAGAATTCATTCTTAAAAAAATTTAGAATAATTTTTGAAAACATATGAGAAATTTTTGAAAGATTTTTTTTTTTTTTGAAAAATTTTTGAAAATAAAACAAAAAGAAAATTACCTAATCTGAGCAACACGATGAACCGTCGGTTGTCCAAACTCGAACAATCCCCAGCAACGGCGCCAAAAACTTGTGCACAATACCATGGTCCAAACATGACTTCACAACTTCGCACAACTAACCAGCAAGTGCACTGGGTCGTCCAAGTAATAAAACCTTACGTGAGTAAGGGTCGATCCCACGGAGATTGTTAGTATGAAGCAAGCTATGGTCATCTTGTAAATCTCAGTCAGGCGGATATTAAATGGTTATGGAGTTTTCGAATAATAATAATAATAAATAAATAGAAAATAAAGATAGAAATACTTATGTAATTCATTGGTGAGAATTTCAGATAAGCGTATAGAGATGCGTTCGTTCCTCAGAACTTCTGCTTTCCTGCTGTCTTCATCCAATCAATCTTACTCCTTTCCATGGCTGGCTTTATGTAAGGACATCACCGTTGTCAATGGCTACTTTTCATCCTCTCTGTGAAAATGGTCCGATGCGCTGTCACTGCATGGCTAATCATCTGGAGGAATCACCGTTGTCAATGGCTGCATCCCATCATCTCTATGAAAATGGTCCGATGCGCTGTTACTGCATGGCTAATCATCTAGAGGTTCTCGATCATACTGGAATAGGATTCACCCTCCTTTTGCGTCTGTCACTACGCCCAGCACTCGCGAGTTTGAAGTTCGTCACAGTCATTCAATCCCAGAATCCTACTCGGAATACCACAGACAAGGTTTAGACTTTCCGGATTCTCACGAATGCCACCATCAATCTAGCTTATACCACGAAGATTCTGATTAAGAGATCCAAGAGATACTCATTCAATCTTAGGTAGAATGGAAGTAGTTGTCAGGCACGCGTTCATAGGGAATGATGATGATTCTCACGTTCATCACATTCATGTTGAAGTGCGAATGAATATCTTAGAAGCGGAATAAGTTGAATTGAATAGAAAAACAGTAGTACTTTGCATTAATTCATGAGGAACAGCAGAGCTCCACACCTTAATCTATAGAGTGCAGAAACTCTACCGTTGAAAATACATAAGTGACGTTCAGGCATGGCCGAATGGCCAGCCTCCAAACGTGATCAATATGATCCAAAGATGAACTAAAAAATCATAAGGTGTCAAATACACTAGTAAAAAGTCCTATGTATACTAAACTAGCTACTAGAGTTTACAGAAGTAAGTAATTGATGCATAAATCCACTTCCGGGGCCCACTTGGTATGTGCTTGGGCTGAGCTTGAATGTTACACGTGCAGAGGCTTCTTCTGGAGTTGAACGCCAAGTTGTAACGTGTTTTTGGCGTTCAACTCTGGTTCGTGACGTATTTCTGGCGTTTAACTCCAGACTGTAGCGTAGAACTGGCGTTCAACGCCCTTTTGCGTCGTCTAAACTCGACCAAAGTATGGACTATTATATATTGCTGGAAAGATCTGGATGTCTACTTTCCAAAGCAATTAGAAGCGTGCCATTTTGAGTTCTGAAGATCTAGAAAATCTACTTTGAGTGCAGAGAGGTCAGAATCCAACAGCATCAGCAGTCCTTCTTCAACCTCTGAATCTGATTTTTGCTCAAGTCCCTCAATTTCAGCCAGAAAATACCAAAAATCATAGAAAAACACACAAACTCATAGTAAAGTCCAGAAATGTGAATTTAACATAAAAACTAATAAAAACATCCCTAAAAGTAACTAGATCCTACTAAAAACATACTAAAAACAATGCCAAAAAGCGTATAAATTATTCGCTCATCACAACACCAAACTTAAATTGTTGCTTGTCCCCAAGCAACTGAAAATCAAATAGAATAAAAAGAAGAGAATATACTATAAATTCCAAACTATCAATGAAACATAGCTCCAATCAGATGAGCGGGACTTGTAGCTTTTTGCCTTTTGAATAGTTTTGGCATCTCAATTTATCCATTGAAGTTCAGAATGATTGGCATCTATAGGAACTCAGAGTTCAGATAGTGTTATTGATTCTCCTAGTTCAGTATGTTGATTCTTGAACACAGCTACTTTATGAGTCTTGGCCGTGGCCCTAAGCACTTTGTTTTCCAGTATTACCACCGGATACATACATGCCACAGACAAATAATTGGGTGAACCTTTTCAGATTGTGACTCAGCTTTGCTAAAGTCCCCAATTAGAGGTGTCCAGGGTTCTTAAGCACACTCTTCTTTTGCTTTGGACCTTGACTTTAACCGCTCAGTCTCAAGTTTTCACTTGACACCTTCACGCCACAAGCACATGGTTAGGGACAGCTTGGTTTAGCCGCTTAGGCCAGGATTTTATTCCTTTAGGCCCTCCTATCCACTGATGCTCAAAGCCTTGGGATCCTTTTTATTTACTCTTGCCTTTTGGTTTTAAGGGTTATTGGCTTTTTGCTCTTGCCTCTTGGTTTTAAGAGCTTTTGGCTTTTTTTGTTTGCTTTTTCTTTTTCTTTCTATTTTTTTTGCCATTTTTCTTTTTTTTTTTCTATTTTTTTCTGCAAGCTTTTGACATTCACTGCTTTTTCTTGCTTCAAGAATCATTTTTATGATTTTTCAGATTATCAAATAACATGTCTCCTTGTCATCATTCTTTCAGCTTGTTCTTTTGAATTAAAACATTTTTCATTTAAGAGAGGTGATGGATTCATAGGACATTCATAACTTTAAGACAAAGTTACTAAATACTAATGATCATGTAATAAGACACAAACATGGATAAGCACTTAACATAAAGAAAACAAAAAATAGAAAATTTAAGAACAAGGAATGAGTCCACTTTAGTGATGGTGGTGTTTCCTTCTTCAGGAACCAATGATGTCCTTGAGCTATTCTATGTCTCTTCCTTGTTTCTGTTGCTTGATCCCTAGTGATTTTGGTGCTCCTATCCTTAGTTGCTCTTAATAATTGTGTGGGGGAAAATGTATCCCCTGAGGTATCTCAGGGATCTCTTGATTTGCAGTCAAATGTTCTACCATTGAGCTATAGATCCTTTACATGAATCTCTCCATCTCCCATGACTTGGAGGTGGAAGCTTTTGTCTTCCCTTTTCTCTTCTCTCTTTTTTTTTTTTTGAGGTTTCTCTGGCCTTAGGTGCCATCAATGGTTATGGAAAAGCAAAATAAGCAATGCTTTTACCACACCATACTTAGAATGTTGCTCGCCCTCGAGCAAAAGAAGAAAGAATAGAAGAAGGAGAAGATGTGGAAAAACTAGGATTATGAGGAGGGAAGGTGGGGATCCTATGGGGTCCACAGATCCTGAGATGATCCTGTGAGGTTCACAGATCTTGAGGTGTCAAGGATTTAAATCCCTACACCAATTAGGCATGTAAAATGCCTTTGCATGCAATTCTGGCATTTAAACGCCGAACTGATGCTTGTTTCTGGCGTTCAGCGCCAGCTCCATGCTCTGTTCTGGCGTTGAACGCCAGCCAGATGCTCCTTACTGGCGTTTGAATGCCAGTGAACTCCTCCTCCAGGGTGTGCTATTTTTAATGCTGTTCTTGATTTTTCTTCAATTTTTTTCAGTTGTTTTTGTGACTCCACATGATCATGAACCTATGAAGACATATAACTAATAAAAATATAATTAAATAAAAATTGGGTTGTCTCCCAACAAGCGCTTCTTTAATGTCAATAGCTTGACAGTGGGCTCTCATGGAGCCTCACAGATGTTCAGAGCATTGTTGAGACTCCCCAACACCAAACTTAGAGTTTGACTGTGGGGGCTCTAGTTGACTCTATTTTGAGAGAAGATTACTGTGCCTCTTTTCCATGTTTATAGAATGATGTCCTTGAGTTTTAAACTCAAGGGAGTCCCCATTCAATTGAAGGACTAGTTCACCTCTGTTAACATCAATCACAGCTCTTGCTGTGGCTAGGAAGGGTCTTCCAAGGATGATGGATTCATCCTCATCCTTCCCAGTATCTAGGATTATAAAATCAGCAGGGATGTAAAGGCCTTCAACCTTTACTAATATGTCCTCTACTTGTCCATAAGCCTGTTTTCTAGAATTGTCTGCCATCTCTAATGAGATTTTAGCAGCTTGTACCTCAAAGATTCCCAGTTTCTCCATTACAGAGAGTGGCATGAGGTTTATTCCTGACCCCATGTAACATAGAGCCTTCTCAAAGGTCATGGTGCCTATGGTACAAGGTATCAGGAACTTTCCAGGATCCTGTTTCTTCTGAGGCAATCTCAGTTGATCCAATGCATTCAGTTCATTGGTGAACAGGGGAGGTTCATCTCCACAAGTCTCATTACCAAATAAATTGGCATTCAGCTTCATGATTACACCAAGGAACTTGGCAACTTGCTCTTCAGTAACATCTTCATTCTCTTCAAAAGAGGAGTACTCTTCAGAGCTCATGAATTGCATAAGGAGGTTCAATGGAATCTCTATGGTCTCTAGATGAGTCTCAGATTCCTTTGGTTCCTCAAAGGGAAACTCCTTATTGATCACTGGACGTCCCAGGAGGTCTTCCTCCTTGGGATTCACGTCCTCCCCTTCCTCTCTAGGTTCGGCCGTGTTGACTATGTCAATGGCCTTGCACTCTCCTTTTGGATTTTCTTCTATATTGCTTGGGAGAGTACTAGGAGGGATTTCAATGATCCTTTTACTCAGCTGGCCCACTTGTGCCTCCAAATTTCTAATGGAGGACCTTGTTTCATTCATGAAACTTACAGTGGCCTTAGATAGATCAGAGACTAAGTTTGCTAAATTAGATGTATTTTGTTCAGAGTTCTCTGTCTGTTGCTGAGTGGATGATGGAAAAGGTTTACTATTCTTAAACCTATTTCTTCCACCATTATTAAAGCCTTGTTGAGGCTTTTGTTGATCCTTCTATGAGAGATTTGGGTGATTTCTCCATGAGGGATTATAGGTGTTTCCATATGGTTCACCTATGTAATTCACCTCTGCTATTGCAGGGTTCTCAGGATCATAAGCCTCTTCTTCAGAAGGCGCCTCTTGAGTACTGTTGGATGTAGCTTGCATTCCATTCAGACTCTGAGAAATCATATTGACTTGCTGAGTCAATATATTGTTCTGAGCCAATATGGCATTTAGAGTATCAATTTCAAGAACTCCCTTCTTCTGAGGCGTCCCATTACCCACAGGATTCCTCTCAGAAGTGTACATGAACTGGTTATTAGCAACCATGTCAATGAGTTCCTGAGCTTCTGCAGGCGTTTTTTTTAGGTGAAGGGATCCACCTGCAGAAGTATCCAATGACATCTTAGCTAATTCAGATAGACCATCATAGAATATATCCAGGATGGTCCATTCTGAAAGCATGTCAGAAGGACACTTTTTGGTCAGTTGCTTGTATCTCTCCCAAGCTTCATAGAGGGATTCACCATCTTTTTGTTTGAAGGTTTGAACATCTACTCTAAGCTTGCTCAGCTTTTGAGGAGGAAATTGTTTGAAAATTTCTGAAAGGTGCTTGCTGGATTGTTGTAATTTAGCTTCTCTTAGTTTTCTCTTCAGAGTCCTTTCAGGTTCTGGATCTGCTTCAACAAGAATATTCTTGTCCTTGCTCCTGCTCATATGAAAAAGGAGGGAACAGAAAAATAATAATAGGGATCTTTTTGGCCCAAGTATAGAGGTTCCCCTGTGTGAGTAGAAGAAGAAAAGAATGTAATGTAAAGAAGGGAAGAAGGGAAAATTCGAACACAGATGGAAGAGGGGGTTCGAATTTGTGTGAGATGAAGTGTTAGTAGATGAATAAATAAATAGAAGGAGATGAGAGAGAAAGAGGATTTTTGAAAATAATTTTTGAAAAAGAGTTAGTGATTTTTGAAAATAGTTTTTTTTTTTTGAAAAAGCTTAGTAATTTTTGAAAATTAAAATAAAAAATTAAAATAATTAGTTAATTAAAAAGAAATTTTGAAAAAGAGGGAAGATATTTTAAAAAATTAGAGAGAGAGAGAGAGTTAGTTAGGTGATTTTGAAAAAGATAAGAAACAAACAAAAAGTTAGTTAGTTAGTTGAAACAAATTTGAAAATCAATTTTGAAAAGATAAGAAGATAGGAAGTTAGAAAAGATATTTGAAAATCAAATTTTTGAAAAAGATATGTTTTAAAAAGATATGATAGAAAAGATATGATTTTGAAAAAGATAAGATAAAAAGATATTTTTGAAAAGATATGATTGAAATTAGTTTTGAAAAAGATTTGATTTTTGAAAAAGATTTTGAAAAAGATAAGATTTTTAAATTGAAAATTTAATTTGACTCATAAAAACAACTAGATTTTAAAAATTTTTGAAAAAGTCAAATCTAATTTTCGAAATTTTAAGAGAGAAAAAGGGGAAGATATTTTTTTTTATTTTTGAATTTTTTTATGATGAGAGAGAAAAACATGAAAATGATGCAATGCATAAAAATTTTGGATCAAAACAATGAATGCATGCAAGAATGCTATGATTGTCAAGATGAACACCAAGAACACTATGAAGATCATGATGAACATCAAGAACATATTTTTGAAAAATTTTTAAATTCAAAGAAAATATGCAAGACACCAAACTTAGAAATCTTTCATGTTCAAACACTATGAATGCAAAAAAAATGCATATGAAAAACAAGAAAAGACACAACAAGAAAACATCAAGATCAAACAAGACTGGCCAGGAACAACTTGAAGATCATGAAGAACACTATGAATGTATGAATTTTCAAAAAATGCAAAGAATTTTTAGAAAAAATGCAATTGACACCAAACTTGAAATTGATTCAAGACTCAAACAAGAAACACAAAATATTTTTTATTTTATGATTTTATAATTTTTTTTCGATTTTTGTATATTATTTTCAAAAAACATGTAGGAAAAAGAAAATAAGAAATCCAAAATATTTAAGAAGAATTCCAGGAATCTTTCAATATTAGCCCAAAGCTCCAATCAAAGGGTTGGACATGGCTTAATAGCCAGTCAGCTTTAGGATGTAAATCAGGTGGATCTGGAATAGCAGCAGGTGGATTAGCAACAACTAGCTTGCTCTTGATAATATTGGGTTGGAAGCCCCAGTCCAAATGAATTTAGACATGGCTTTACAGCCAGTCAAGCTTCAACATACTTCTTGAAACACTAGAATTCATTCTTAAAAAATTTTAGAATAATTTTCGAAAACAGATGAGAAATTTTTGAAAGATTTTTTTTTTTTGAAAAATTTTTGGAAATAAAACAAAAAGAAAATTACCTAATCTGAGCAATACGATGAACCGTCAGTTGTCCAAACTCGAACAATCCCCAGCAACGACGCCAAAAACTTGTGCACAATACCATGGTCCAAACATGACTTCACAACTTCGCACAACTAACCAGCAAGTGCACTGGGTCGTCCAAGTAATAAAACCTTACGTGAGTAAGGGTCGATCCCACGGAGATTGTTGGTATGAAGCAAGTTATGGTCATCTTGTAAATCTCAGTCAGGCGGATATTAAATGGTTATGGAGTTTTCGAATAATAATAATAATAAATAAATAGAAAATAAAGATAGAAATACTTATGTAATTCATTGGTGAGAATTTCAGATAAGCGTATAGAGATGCGTTCGTTCCTCTGAACTTCTGCTTTCCTGCTGTCTTCATCCAATCAATCTTACTCCTTTCCATGGCTGGCTTTATGTAAGGGCATCACCGTTGTCAATGGCTACTTTTCATCCTCTCTGTGAAAATGGTCCGATGCGCTGTCACTGCATGGCTAATCATCTGGAGGAATCACCGTTGTCAATGGCTGCATCCCATCCTCTCTGTAAAAATGGTCCGATGCGCTGTCACTGCATGGCTAATCATCTAGAGGTTCTCAATCATACTGGAATAAGATTCACCCTCCTTTTGCGTCTGTCACTATGCCCAGCACTCGCGAGTTTGAAGTTCGTCACAGTCATTCAATCCCAGAATCATACTCGGAATACCACAGACAAGGTTTAGACTTTCCGGATTCTCATGAATGCCGCCATCAATCTAGCTTATACCACGAAGATTCTGATTAAGAGATCCAAGAGATACTCATTCAATCTAAGGTAGAACGGAAGTGGTTGTCATGCACGTGTTCATAGGGAATGATGATGATTGTCACGTTCATCACATTCATGTTGAAGTGCGAATGAATATCTTAGAAGCGGAATAAGTTGAATTGAATAGAAAAATAGTAGTACTTTGTATTAATTCATGAGGAACAGCAGAGCTCCACACCTTAATCTATGGAGTGCAGAAACTCTACCGTTGAAAATACATAAGTGATGAAGGTTCAGGCATGGCCGAATGGCCAGCCCCCAAACGCGATCAATATGATCCAAAGATGAACTAAAAAATCATAAGATGTCAAATACACTAGTAAAAAGTCCTATTTATACTAAACTAGCTACTAGGGTTTACAGAAGTAAGTAATTAATGCATAAATCCACTTTCGGGGCCCACTTGGTGTGTGCTTGGGCTGAGCTTGAATGTTACACGTGCAGAGGCTTCTTCTGGAGTTGAACGCCAAGTTGTAACGTTTTTTTGGCGTTTAACTCTGGTTCGTGACGTATTTCTGGCGTTTAACTCCAGACTGCAGAATAGAACTGGCGTTCAACGCCCTTTTGCATCATCTAAACTCGACCAAAGTATGGACTATTATATATTCCTGGAAAGATCTGGATGTCTACTTTCCAATGCAGTTAAAAGCGCGCCATTTTGAGTTCTGTAGCTCCAGAAAATCCACTTTGAGTGCAAGGAGGTCAGAATCCAACAGCATCAGCAGTCCTTCTTCAACCTCTGAATCTGGTTTTTGCTCAAGTCCCTCAATTTCAGCCAGAAAATACCTGAAATCACAGAAAAATACACAAAATCATAGTAAAGTCCAGAAATGTGAATTTAACATAAAAACTAATAAAAACATCCCTAAAAGTAACTAGATCCTACTAAAAACATACTAAAAACAATGCCAAAAAGCGTATAAATTATCCGCTCATCACTAACCCACTCACTATCCGAGATTGGATAGATAATGTTGGCTTCAAGCAGTCGGCTCACTTCCTTCTTCACAACCTTCAGAATTGTGGGGTTCAATCGCCTTTAAGGTTGAGGTGCTCACAAATCTAAGGGCTTATACCTACTATGTCCGCCAAACTCTTGTTGGGAAGTGAGCTCCTTTGCACATTAAGCAATTGCTCCTCTTGTTGGGAAGTGAGCTCCTTTGCAATAATCACTGGGATCTTCTGATTCTCTTCAAGATAAGCATACTTGAGGTGAGGTGGAAAGGGCTTTAATTCCATGTTCAGCTCATGGCTTGGCACTTGATCCTCTGGAACCACTGGAGGTGGCAAGGTGTCTTCAGTATACTCAGGGGACTTCCCCACACTTGCACCTTAAGCCATGTTCTTCTCCTCAACTGCCTCTTGGTGAAATTCAGCCACAGTCTCATCAATAATATCACACTGAAAGATAGAGTGGTCTTCCAGTGGGTACTTCATAGCTTCATCAAGGTTGAAGTTCACTGCTCTTCCATCAATCTCAAATGAATATGTACCCGAGAAGGCATCCAATTACGGCCTTCCAAGCAAGATAGATAATGGTCTTCCTGAGTCATTAGGGGGCATCTCAAGAATGCAAAAATCAATAGGGAAAGTCAACCCCTTAATGCTCACCAAGACATCTTTCGCAATTTCAACTACTGAGATTATGCTCTTATCTGCCAAAACAAAACGGGCTACCGACCTTTTCAACGGTGGAAGCTTCAAAGTATCATAAATAGATAATGACATAATACTAACACATGCACCTAAATCACACATGCAATCAACAAACTGTACACCTCCTATAGTGCAAGTAACCATGCAAGGACCGGGATCACCACATTTCTCCGGTATAGCACCCATCAAAGCAGAAATCGAGCTACCCAAAAAGGAATAGTTTCTAAAACATGGATCTTTTCCTTATTCATGCACAAATTCTTTAGAAACTTAGCATGCTTAGGAACCTGGTGAATAGCATTAAAAAGGGGAATAGTTACCTCAATCTTTTTGAAGATCTCCACCATCTTGGGATCTAGCTCCACTTGCTTTCTAGTCCTCCTAGCAAGGTGTGGAAAAGGAATGGGAATGGCTTCTTTCAAAATATTGTCCTTCTTAGGAACTTCATTCCTTGGTTGAGCAACTTCTTCTTCAACCTCCTCTTGTACCTCATCCTCTTCTTCAATATCTTCTACCTCAACAATGTCTTCATCTTGAGTGGCTTCATTTGAGCTTGGCTCCGCGGGACTCCTCTCTTGCAATGTGGTACCGGACCTCAAAGTGATGGCATTGATTCCACCCTTGGGGTTGGGTAAAGGTTGAAAAGGAAGTGCACTGGAGCTTGAAGGTTGAGTATTGGAGGTAGAGGCTGGGTCCATACGGGATAGAATAGCTTGGATGGTAGAGGTCAGACCGGTGATGCTAAAGGCAACTATAGCTTGAAGCTCTTTTTCTGCTTGCATAAGAGAGCGAAGCATCTCATCATTGGAGGAAGAGGGAGGGTAGGTAATTTGGGGAGCTTGTGGTTGGTTGAGTTGGGGTGCTTGGGCTTGCCTTTGGTGAGGTGGTCGGTAACTTTGGCCTTAGTTTTGTTGTTGGTATGGAGGGTTTTGTTGATACTGGTTTTGCTGGTAGTTATTATTCCACCTTTGGTTTCCACCATTGTCTCTGCCTCTTTGGTTGTAGTTGTCCCTCCATCCTTGGTTGGAATTGTCTCTCTATCCTTGGTTGGGATTATCTCTCCATCCTTGGTTGGGGTTGTCTTGCCAACCTTGATTGTAGTTACCACCTTGATTATAGTTACCGCCCTGTTGATAATACCCTTGATTTGGACGGTTATAGTAAGCATTGGTAGCTGCCAAGGTGTTGTCCTCTTGGAGTTGTGGACATTCATCAGTATAGTGAGAATAGTAAGTGCAAATTCCACATACTCTCTAAGGGACTAACTGTTGACATTATTGTTGTGGAGGAGGCGGAAGTTCTTGTTGATTGAGCTGAATTTGCTTAAGTATATTGGTCATTTCTCCCAATGTCTTGGTAAGAGCAGTTGTCTCACCACTAGAAGAAACTTACGTAATAGCCTTGGGATGATTGTTCCTTTGCCTTGCATTTTGGATAGACTCAGCTAGATCGGTGATCAGTTACCACGCTTCTGTTGCCGTCTTGTACTTTGTCAGAGAGCCATTACTCGCAGCATCCAAGAGGGTTTTGTCTCGAGGCTTCATGCCTTGACAGAAGTAGCTAATTAACACCAACTGGTCAATCATGTGATGGGGGCATGAATCGAGGAGATTTCTGAAGCGTTTCCAATACTCATAGAGAGTCTCTGATTCACCTAGAATGACGCAGGAAATTTCCTTTCTCAATCTATTTGTGACCTTTGCTGGAAAGAACTTGTCCAAAAATTTTCTTTTAAGCAAGTCCCAATTAGTAACCACAACTTCGGATTGAGTGTAGAACCACTCCTTTGCCTTTCCCACAAGAGAAAATGGGAAGGCATATAACCAAACGACAGTCTCATCCGCACCATGCCGCCTAGTAGTTAAGAAAGCTGTCAGAAAGTCTCGTAGGTGCTTGATGGGCTCTTGGGCGGGTAAACCATGGAATTTGGGAAGTAGATTGATCAATGCGGTCTTCAGTTCAAAATCACCAGTCAAGTTTGGAGGACGCGCTTGAAATGGTTGAAGAGTAAAGTCTGGGGCTCCCACTTTCTTGAGAGTGATCCTTCTAGGAGCGGCCATAGTATCTGCACTTAAATCAATAGAAGAGACGCCAATGAAATTAGTAGGAGAGGAGTTAGTTTCTTCCTCAAATGACGCTTCAGATTCAACCTCAGATAAGACTGGGGAATTGGGCGAAACCCCTTTATACGTGAAATAGTCTTTTCAATCTCAGGATCAAATGTGGCTAGGCTCGGATCCGGTAATGAACGCGTCATTCAATGAAAGAAATATAGAGCTCATGGTAATAAAATATACTAATAAAAAATAAATAATAACTACTACTAATTAACAAAAAGCACAGCAATAAAAATAAAAAATAAATAAATAAATGCAATTATGTAAATATAAAAATATTTACACCAACCAATAATTTACCACACATATGCAACTTCCTCAGCAACGGCGCCAAAAATTGATGGGAGGAAAAATGACGGTCAAGAATTTCTGGTAAAAATAGCATTGCAAGTACAGCCTTGACCGACGAAATTTCCAATATCAATTTAAAAGTGTGTCACAATTAATAATAAATAACCGGGAGTAGAATCTCGGGTCGTCTCCCAAAGAATTGACACAAGATGTAAATTATTGGTCAGGATTTTTCTGAATAAATTTGAGATTGAGAACGAAAAAATAAGGAAACTAGAAATTAAAGCAATAAGCAAATAACAAGAGGTGTTATGTATTTGAAGTAAAAGGCCTTGGTCACGGGAGAAAATTGGAGTTCCTATCCTTGTTGTTTTCCCCAAGTATAAGAGTAAGAGTTAGTTGCTTCCACTTAGTTATCCTCTCACAATTGAAGGAAAGTCAAGTGGTTGTACTAACTCTAACTCACAAGTCCTAGTCACTTCGTGGAGAAGGACTGGAGTTGGTGAAAATCGAGTTTAGCAAGCAATTCCCAATTACAGATTAACACTTGAGTATCACAACTCAAGTGTTTCCAATTAATCAACCCCAAGCCAAGTTGAAAGATCTACTCCATTAACATGAATGCTATTTTCATAAACATATAATGGGAATAAATAAAAGACATGGTAATTCTGAGAAATTAATTAAATTAAAACTGGCATGAACAATAATTAATATGAATCAAACAAGAAATAAAAATAAATATAAGAATACTTCAATGCATTAATAATAGTCAAAGTGACAAGATCCAAACGTGAATGCAAAACAATCAAATGGAAAAGAGTAATAGAGAGATTAGAAAGGTAAACTATAAAAGAGTTGACTCCAATTGAAGATAGCAGTAGCTCTCCCAATATCCAATGCGAAGATGAACCAAGAATGCTAAAACCCTAGAGAGAAGTAGGAGTTTCTCTCACTAGAATTCCAAATTAAAAATTAAAACTAAAGTGAAAGTTGAAGTCTCTTCAGTCTCAGCTCCATCCCTACCTCTAGTCTGTGTTTTCAGGCTTGAAACTGAGTCCAAATGAGCCCAGAAATCGCCCCCAGCGAGTTCTGTTAAGTGCAGCACGTGACGCTCCGTCACGCATACGCATCAGCCACGCGTACGTGTCGTTGAACCTTACACCTGGCCACGCGTACGCGTCAGTCACACGTACGCGTCGATGAACGGCACTCCAAGTTACGCGCACGCATCAGCCATGCGTGTGGGTCGCTCATCGCTTCTCAACTCTTTAGTTTCTTGTGTTCCTTTCACTTTAACATGCTTCATCTTCGTCCTTTAAGCCATTCATGCCCTGTAAACCTGAAAACACTTAACAAACACATCACGGCATCGAATGGTGATAAAGAAGAATTAAAAATTATCAATTTTAAGGCCTAGGAAGCATGTTTTCAATCATAGCACAAATTTAAGAAGAAAATGAAAAACATGCAATTTACATGAGTAAGTGTGAGAATAGTTGATAAAACCCACTCACTTCTGTCCAAAATATATCATAAAATAGTGGCTTATCAACGATCAGTGGGATCACCAGTCCAATCAACATCTGAGTATGCCTGAAGGGATAAAAATGAATGAGCAAAAAAATAAAGGCCATGAAATAGGTTTCGTTTAATGTAGCAAAGAACACGAAGAACTGCCATATAGTGAGTGGTACGAGGAGCTGACAAGAACTAGCTCAGAACATGAACTGGATAGGCAATGTCTGGTTGAGTGATAGTTAAGTAGACTACTCCTCCAACTAACTATCGATAAAGAGTGGGATTATTCAAAACAGTGCCATCCATAGGAGTAAAACGAACATTAGGCTCAAGAGGAGTAGACTCAGTGGAACTATCTATTATACCGGCTCTAGCAAGAAGATCCGAAGCATACTTAGCTTGAGAGAGATAGATACCATCATCTGTGGATATGACGTCGAGACCAAGAAAATAACTGAGAGAACCAAGATCTTTCATCTCAAAAATAAGGTGAAGGGAGGCTTTGAGATCAGAGATACCATCAACATCATCTCCAATAATGATCATGTCATCAACATACAAAAGTATAAGAACAACTCCACGTTCACTTTTACGAATAAAGAAAGCATTCTCATTAGGGCTGCAAGTAAAACCGATATTGCATATAGTGGTGCTGAACTTGTCAAACCATTCGCGAGGAGCTTGTTTAAAACTATAAAGTTCCTTGCAAAAGAGACAAACTTTGCTAGAAGCACAAGGATAACCTGGAGGGGGTTTCACATAAACCTTCTTTTTCAAATCTCCATTAAGAAATGCATTCTTCACGTCCATCTGACTAAGAAACCATTTTTTATCGCAGCAATGGCAAGAAGAGCTCGAACAAATGTGAGACAAGTAACAGGAGCAAAAGTCTCTTCATAGTCAATACCATACTCTTGTGTACAATCCTGAGCAACCAATCGTGCCTTATAACGGTCAATAGAACTATCAGAGCGAGTCTTGATCCTCTATACCCATCTACTTTCCACAACTTCCTGATTAGAAGGAGGATCGACCAAATCCTAAGTGTGCGCTTTTTCAAGTGCCTGTATTTCTTCCTGCATTGCTTGTTGCCAATTTGGATTTATGGAGGCTTCTTTGAATGACTTAGGTTCATGTTGACAAAGAATAGTAGAAAAGCAATGATAATTAAGAAGATGAGGAGGTGGATTTCTTACCCTAGAAGAACGAGTGGAAGGAGGAGGCATGACGGTAGGAGCAGAATTGTCGTCTAGTCTGGAATCATCAGGAGATGGAGAAGGCAAAAGAATAGGAGGCTGTAGAGGGTGACTCTAGATAGAACCTATAGAATCATCACTAGGAAAAAGATCAACATTCGGGTTAGTGAAAAAAGGTGACTGAGTAGGAGGAATGGACTCAAAGGAGGAGAATTGAGAAAACATGTGATGCTTCCAGAAGACAACATGACGAGATATACGAATATGTTTAGAGAGAGGATCCCAACTGTTGAGTTAAGAATTTATCTAACTTAATTGATTATGACAAATATTATTTTTATTGGATTAACTACCCAATTAGTTTTTATTATGTTTGATTAGTGTTGCAGGCCAAAGAAATATTGTTGTAACAGCCCAATAGGATGAAAATCAAACCAGAAACATAGAGGGCTATAAAGCACTAAAAGCCCAAAGTTGTTAAGCAAAGAAATCACTTGGGCTGAATAAGAAGAAAGCCAACCCAAGCTCGAGTTGCTCACCCAAGTTGATCTCTCAAAGTTGGTATTCTCCAAAGCCAACAGTCATTTCTCTTTCGGTCAGTCTCAGAGAAAACAGAGAGAGAGAGAGCTTCGTTCCTTAAAGAGAAAGCTTAATCAAAGAAAGCAAAGGTCTAATCACCCAAATCAAACCCATCTAAGCTAAGTCAGAAGTTAAAGATGATTTATTTCCATTTGCATGCAATTTACTTTCTTCACTCCTTCTTCATCTCTCTGCTACACCAATTTGGGATAAATGGAAAAGGTGATTTCTGATAATCACTGCTATAAATCAAAGGCTAAAATTGTTTCTTGGGGACAAAGTTGTAGCTCAAGGGTTCAGATCTGGGATTACCATTGAACAACTTTTTCATTGCTTCCCTAAGGCTTTCGGTCAAGCAAAAAGGCTCAGATTTAAAGTTCCTAATTTAGGGATTGATTGAAAATAGTGAAATGGTAAGTTGGTACCCCTTTCTTAGTTGGGTAAGCACTAAGAGTGAAGAGTTAGGTATTAGCATAGCCAAGTCATGTTAGGTTAGAACTTGATAGGGAAAGGATTGTGTCAATCCTTTGGAATTGGTGTATTTAATACTACAACTATAGTGGAAATTCCACCACTGTTGTGGTGGAGACTGGATATAAGTTGCATTGCACAAGGCAACTAAACCAGAATACATAATGGTGTCAGCTTCTATCTTCCCTTCTCTGTTCTGTTTCTGATATTCATGAGACAAAACAAAATTGTCTCATAAATTTTCCACTGCTGAGTTCAAACAGATTCAGATTGAAAGTTTGTAATTAAAGGGTTATTTCATTAACGTAAAAGAAGGCCATAGACTCAATTCCCCTTCTTTAAGCCTTCTACAACCTTCACCAACAACGATAACCTTTGTGTTCAGTTCCATAACCAAGGAAACAACACATACGAGCCCGAGGTTCAAGTTTATTATGTTCATGAGGCTGAAGAAGAACAAAACAGATACAACCAAAAATATGAAGAGAACTATAATTTGGGGAGGTATGATAAAGATGCTTAATGGGAGTAATGCTACCAAGGACAGAAGAAGGGAGTCTATTGATAATATGAACAGCAGTAAGGACAGCTTCACCCCAAGTACGCTCAGGACACGAAGAAGAAAGAAGTATTGCACGAACAAAGTCAAGAATGTGATGGTGTTTGCGTTCATCTCGTCCATTTTGTTGAGACATACCAGGACAAGAAAACTCAGACAAAGTACCATATTCTGCAAGAAAGGTTAAAAGTTTGGAATCATGGTATTCCATAGCATTATTGCGTCGAAAAACCTTAATGACCTTAGAAAATTGATTTTTAATCATAATGGCAAAGTTAATATAAATTTAAGGTAACTCATGGCGATTAGTCATCAAATAAACCCAAGTAAAACGTGAATAATCATCAATAAAAATGACAAAGTATCGAGCTCCTCCTATAGAAGCAGTGGGAGTGGGGCCCCAAATATCAGAGTGAATAAGATCAAAAGGAGAGCAAGCAAGAGATGAATTATTGTGAAAAGATAAAGCAGGTTGTTTGGCAATTTGACAAGAAATACAATCAAAAGATTCATTAGGAACCTGACCCAAAACACCCTGAGACACAAGAGGACGCAATTTTCCTAAGGAGCTATGGGTAAGACATTGATGCCATAAGTGAAAGGTAAATGTAAAAGAAGAAGTGCAGAGATTCGGGGAGGAATATGAAGATTCTCGAGTTCAAACAACCTTCCAATCTTATGTCCAGTCCCGATGATTTGTCCCGTCCGACGATCCTGTACACGACAACCAAAGATGGAAAAAGTGACATCAAATTCCAGATCAACAAGTTGACCAACAAAAATAAGATTAAAGTTTAATTTGGGAATATAATAAGTATCAGGAAGATTAGGAGTTGAATGGGAGATAGAACCCTTGTGTGTTACTTGCAAGAGGGAACCATTAGCAATATTGACAGAAGGTGCATTTGTAGTGGTAGACAGAGACGAGAAAAGATTACGAAATGAAAACATGTGATTAAAGCAACTTGAGTTAAAATACCATTTAGAATTACCTGGAGGAATCGAAAAAGCAGCAGGGGTATTACCAGAAAGGGAGAGAAGATGCTGAAGAAGAGACGCAATATCAGATAGAGAGACAAGAGACGGGTTGAAAGGAGCAGAGGTAGTGGATTCAGTAGTAGCAGCAATACCAGAAGCATGCACAATCTTGGAGAAGTTGGGACAAGAATGATACTTGAGTTGATCAGGATGTGGTGGGCAAGTAGGACAGATAGTAATCAAATGTCCTGAAAGCTTGCAATAATGGCAGAATAGCTGTGAACAATGGTAGCTAATATGACATTTCTGGTGGCATGTGCGACATTCAACAGAAGGACAGTCGGAGAAGAGGTGCCTGGAACAGTTACAGTTTCGACAGAATTTAACTTTTCTGTCTATGGCAGCAAAAACATCTAACTTTTCCATGATAGTAGTCACAGAGATCAAAGAAAGGAGAAAAAACTGCAATTTCGGAGCAGAAAATGAGAAATCGGAGTGCAGAATCGGAAAGAGCTCACAAAAAACTTTAGGGAGGGTCCTACTTGTCTGCCACGTCAGCAGATGGATGACACGTGGCATCGTCTGAGTGGAGTGAGAAGCCACATCAGCTTGAGCATAGGTCAACCAGCGGATTGGGCCGGATCGCGCGCGGGTTGCTGCTAAGCTTGGCGTCGCGACACGTGGAGGCTTCTGGACTGTTCGATCGGCACCAAAATCCAACGGATCCTGAAGCATTTGAAGATGAAACAACGGAGGCAGGCAGCGAGATTGCGGCGGCGCGTGAGGGCGCGTTCGGTGATGAACCAAAGCGTCGGAAAAAGATCGAAAAACAATAGCAAAGAAGTTCTGTCGGAAGAGAAAAAATAAGGGGACTATAAACGAATTTTCATGAAAAAGAGGACCTAAGCTCTTGATACCATGTTAGAAACAAGAAAGAAATCTGAAGAAAGTGTTTTGTGTATTATTCGGGTTGTGAAAAAGTACAATGTACAAGGGATATATATATAGATGCTAGAAGAATCAGAGTAATAAAAGTATACAATTCTATAATTAATATACAGATATGTTATATAAATATAAATGATATTAATTGATCTAAATTGATTCTAAGTTATTCTCTAATATTGATAACACATATTTAATGTTAGGCATTTTTGTCGCGTTTTTAAATTATTTGAATACATTTTTATCGATAATAAAATTTGAATGCATAATTGTCAACGACAAATTTATTCAGATGCATTTTTGGTGATTTACCCTTTTTCTAAATAGTATATAGTACAGCACAAGCTCGGCCATCATTGGTGTGTTGGTGATGCATTTCTCTTGCATGAATCTGACTTTAATATTGTCTTAGGATAGGGTTTTCGGGATTAGCCCAAGACCCCAAAACAAATGTCAAATAACAGTGACAACGTTAAAGTAGAATATAGGCATCTAGCGTTTTAGTATTATACAACTTTTTATTAATACTTCAAGAAATTACCAATTTATCAATGAGAAATAGAAGACATCAAATAAATAGGCTCATTTTTTTGCAAATGGAGAAGCTCATGGTGTAACACCATGAAATGGAGGCATAGCAAAATATTGCACTGCTATGGGTCAGAGACAAAACGTAAGTTACGTTTTGTATTTGTTTATTTTTTTTAATTTTGAAATACACCAAACGTAGCTTACGTTTTGGGTTTTTCTTTTTTTTTATTTCGGTTTAATACTAAACGCAAGTTGCATTTTACTAAGTTAGAAAAAGAAAAAATTTTTGAAGCCCACAAAACGCAACCTGCGTTTTGTTAGTGTCAGAAATTTTTTCTTGGAAGCCCCAAAATGCAGGTTGCGTTTTCCACATAAAATAATATTTAAATCCACAAGTTTGCCTATAAATATGAAGTCCGGTAATGTTCATCTTCATCTTCACTTCTCCTCTTGTTCTTTCTTGCATAAAGTCCTTAGTGGGGGTTTTTTTGGCAGATAACTATGTCAAAAAAATATAGTTAAGGCTGAAGTTATGGAAGGTGTTGCAAACTTGCGAGTATATTATAATGGTGAGGTTATAACAAACACACATGAAGGAGTGACTTTTGTTTGTGAATGTCCGTTGTCATTTGCCATTCCATGTACCATGAGTTTTGTCGAGTTGCAAAATGGTCTTTGTAATAACATTCAAAGCCACATTTTGAAAAGGGTGAGCAATCTTTTATACAGAAGTCCAGTGCAAGTATTTGGTGGGTTAATACAGTTTCAAATAATGCCCATCACTGACGATGCCAGTATGTAGCAAATGTTGTATATTTATCAACAAACCCGATCTCACGTGCTGATTATAGAGCTGTACGTTGAGTTTGAACAGCAGTCGGGGATGAGTATGGTCGGCGACGAGATCAATATTAATGAGCTCGGGGATATAGATTGGGAAGAAGATAATAATGACAGTGAAGACGAATTCGAAGCTAACTATGAAGTTGATGATGAAAACGATGACGGAGACTTGGCAGGCAATCCGGCGGTGCAAGATGAAGCAAATGCGATTGTAAGCCAGCACCCGTTTAGTGTTCTGTCTTTTATGCGGACTCTAGATCTCGAAGCCATGCATGCTCCGAAATTTCCTGAGTATGCGAATACAGATATGTCATAATTATTAATTGAAGTTTTCTCTAGTGCTTATTTTATTTGTCTTGTCTGATTGATGGCGGTGCGCATGTTGTAGGTGAAGGCAACATTGCGGCGGAAGATGGCGAGTTTAGTGTCTGGAATTTGGTTCGAGAGAGTCGGTGATATCTGCAATCAAAATCTACACCATCTCTAGAGGAGTTGATTACACTGCGTATGAGTCTGAGCCGTAGACATTCTATGCGAAATGCAAGGGGTATGGTGCAGGGTGCGACTGGCTTATCCGAGCTAGCTTGATTCGAAAAAAAGCTTGTTGGAAGATCAGGAGATACAATGGCAAGCACACGTGCACCATGGGCACGATTTCACAAGATCATGCCAAGTCGGCGCCTTCTTCGAATACAAGGATGGGGTGTATTTGTCCGGAGGCGCAGTCTGTGTCCGTAAGTTATACGGACGACCCTGAGGCAAACCGGCATCCAGCCCACTGCCAACGTCAGGACCACCAAAATCTGTCATGCTCGCACCACCAGTGTCATACAAATCGGAGCCACTCATCACCGGAGCACTCGATCCACCAAGATCATACCAGTGCTGCAAGTCGTATCCCAAGTCTCCCTCTTCCTGCTGCGGGTACTCGTTCAAATCAAACAATTGGCCGCGTGGTGGTGCTGAAGGACCGGGCGGATCTACATGACCCGTCGACTCATCAAAGTCGAAGTCACTGGCATGACCTGAAGTGGCGCGACGACCACCGGAATGCTGGGATGTAGCAGGCCCTTCCTGCGGTGGCGGTGGGGATAGAAAATTTGTATCTCTTAGGACCTGAGAGAAGCTGATGGTGTTAGATCCACCCAACGGACTGAAGTGACCCTCAGCTGGAATTACCAGATGTGGTATGTAGGGCTCAGGTGCTTGAGGCGGTAGTGGTTCTGGTATATATGCTGCCTGTTGCTGGGCATATGCCGGATCCTGAAACTGCTGGGCATATGCCGGCATCTGAACCTAATGCTCATATGCCGAGACCTGATAGTGGTGCTCATATGCCGAGACCTAGATAACAATTAATTACAATTAATAGTAATTACTGATAACAATTTATAACCCTAAAAGTTGATAATAATCATAATACTAGGAATTAATAACAATACCTGAAACTGCTGCTCATGAGGCGGGATTTGCTGCTGGGGGCCAGCTGGCTCTTCCTGTTGCTTATGTGGTTCATCAGCGCCAACCTCTTCGCCTGCAACTCTATCTGACAGTCGCAGGTGCATCCCATACTGCTGTGTGTACCACTTGTAGGACACTGGGAGAGGATGAAAGTCAATAATCTACTCGCCTAGCTGCAATGTGTTATAGCGGTCAATTGTCCATCTGTTAACCATTGAATGTAAATCTGTCCCCAGTCATGGTTTTGTGCTCCTGTCAACCGCTTGCAGTGATCACGACCAAGGTCGAACACAGGGCCTGGTGGAAGCTGCTGCATCCCGAACTGTCATCTGACCCAGTCTGTCGGGTGTCATTCTATGCACTCGAATGACACTAGAGGCGACTGGGTGGAGCACAGAACCAAATGGGGAGCGAGGACATCTGGAATCCCCACTCCCATATATGGTCGCCATATAAACTGCACAATAGTTACCAAGAGGCCGATTAGAAAAACTATTCTTCTGAATAAAAACTTTGGACATTAATGGTACAACTTACGTCGTCAACTCCCATGTCGTCGAGTCCTCGCCTAAAATGCGCAGTAGACCGCCGTATATATCTTGTATGTCGGCGCCAATGACTCCACCTAATGAAAACAGAATAACAATATTAATAAGAAGAACAAAATAATAATAATAACAACAACAACAACAACAACAACAACAACAACAACAACAACAACAACAACAACGATAACGATAAAAGCCGATACCGTCGCGCTAGTGGAATACCAACATCACCGAGTTGATCGCGGGGTATAGGTGCCAGGAACGGCATACGCTCCCACGCCCAAACAAAAAGTAGTATCAGTGGGTCATCCATTTTCTTGCAGTTGTATCGTGATGCACAACACAA
Organism: Arachis ipaensis; assembly: GCF_000816755.2. NCBI lineage: Eukaryota > Viridiplantae > Streptophyta > Magnoliopsida > Fabales > Fabaceae > Arachis > Arachis ipaensis. Next base: position 32,058,011 of record NC_029785.2, read on the forward strand.
TGATCTGTATAGGTGTGCCAGACTTCCTGCCCTCCAATTATACCCTGAAATCCGGTGAAAATTCTGAAGTAGCGGTAGAAACTTCGAGTTTAGTGAAACGGTCGACTTATCCAGAAACACAATTGTTCCGAGCACGCAGAAAATGTGCGCCCGGACGTACCGCTCGAGGGACTCCTGAGTATCACAAGGCTCGCTGTCTCTGCACCGCCGGACCCAAGCAATATGTAACTTCCCGAACACGTGATCGTCCGGACCGGGCTCCCGACCAAAACACGCAATGCAGTTCTCCACCAAAAACTCGTGGTTGCTATCTGATCTACCCGTAACGGCCTCCCCATTAATCGGGAGACCAAGAATATAACTCACATCTTCCAGCGTCACCGTCACTTTACCGACCGGAAGATGAAATGTGTGAGAATCCGGCCTCCAGCGTTCCACCAAAGCACTCAGTAGTGCAGAATGACCTCTCATTTCGCCTACTCGCGAAACGTGCTGAAACTCAGTCAATGCCAATGTCGCTGCAGCTACCTTGTTAAAGGTATCTGGCGGATCCAGTTTTCTGGGCAACAAATTTCTGATAGCCTGCAAAAAGAAAAATGATAATTATTAAATTTTAAATAATATCGGTTAATAATTTGTTCAAAAAATAATTAGCAACAACAACTAAACAGTATTATTATTATTATCTTAAAACCAATGTTCTGAAAACCGGACCGGACAGGCCGGTTCGACCAGTTTAACCGCGAACCGGCGCTGCAAGCGGTCTGGTCCTTATCTGAAAACTGCGGAGAGAAGAACCGCTCAAGAACCGGCGAACCGGTCAAAAACCGGCCAGTTAGACCGAACCAGTGACCGGCCGGTTACGCAGCTTACACTAAACGACGCCGTTTTACGTTTAAAAAAAAAAAAAACACCCCCCCTTTCTTCCCCCGAGCCCCGACCCCATTCATTCATCAATCATCATCTGAATCATCTCCAATGGAGAAGAAGAACCTTAGCGGCGCTGCCTGAAGCCCTGAACCATAGCCCCCTGTCGCCATCCCTCGCCCCCGTGGTGTCGCCATCCTCAGCTCCAGCAACCCTCCAATCTCCATCATCGCCTGGTTCCTGCCCAGTAGCCCTCAATTTCGATCGTCTTCATCTTCTCAAGTCTCAACACCAGCACACAGTAGCCTCTCATCGGCGGTCCTCAACAGTCAACACCGGTAGCCCTCCATCGACCCCAGGTGAGTGACTCGTCCTCTGCTCATTTCTTTTTGTCCTTCGCCTCTGCTCATGTTCTTCCATCGATGTGAACTGTTCAATTTCTGTGCACTTAGACCTCGGTTTAATTTTCTGTGAACTGAACTGAACTTAGACCTCTGCTCATGTTCTCTTTCTCTTTGTCCTCAATGTGAACTGAACTTAGACCTTGGCTTAATTTTCTGATTTCAATTTCTGATTTCAATTCCTGTGAACTTGCTCTTTGTGAAATGTGCATTTTCTGTGAACTGAACTGAGCTGTGCATTTTCTGCTCTATTCTGTGAACTGAACTGTGCACTTTCTGCTCTATTTTGTGAACTGAACTGAACTGTGCATTTTCTGCTCTATTTTGTAAACTGAACTGTGCATTTTCTGCTCTATTTTGCAGCTTAATTCCTCTTTGTTGCACAATTTCTATTTGTTGGTCAATTTATGTTTGGTCCTCGGCTCAATTTCTGTTTGCTGTTGAGCATAAAAAATAAAAAATCTGAATGTTAAGCTGGCTGGTCTTCTATTTTCAGCTCAACTTCATTTGTGAACTGTTCAATTTCGGTGAACTTGCTCTGTGCATTTTCTGATTTCAATTTCTGATTTCAATTCCTGTGAACTTGCTCTTTGTGAACTGTGCATTTTCTGTGAACTTCGTTCCTCTGCTCAATTTCTATTTGACTGTTTGTTGGTTAGCAATTAGCATAAGAAATTAATAATCTGAAAAGTAAGTGGTTGTGTTTGTTCATTGTGTTGTGTTGTATTGTGTTGTGTTGTTTAATTTCATACATGTTTTATTAATTTCAGTTATGGAAGATAGTATTAATCAAGAAGCAACTGCTGATAACAATGCTTCTGTGTATAATAATATGCCTGCCGATACTCCTATTCCGAATGATGCTGCTAATCCTAATTCCCGTAGTGATAACGATAGTCATTCACAAGGTTCTTCTAACCTTAGGGGAAAAACAGATTTAGCTTGGAAATATGTTTCTCTACAACACGTGAATGGAAAACCACAATATCAATGTTTATTTTGTCTACAAGTTTTCAATGGAGGTGGAATTCACAGGATGAAGAAACATCTAGCAAAGATTACTGGAGACGTGAAAAAATATCCTAAAGTTCCATATGATGTGGAAAAACAGATGGAAAGTTTGTTGAAAGATATTCAGGCCAGCAAAAAGAAAAGAAAAGTAAGTTTTGGTGAAGAGGGTGGTGATTAGGTAGAGGATGCAATTGATGAGGCAATAGCTCAAGAAGAACAGGAACAGCAGCGTACCTCGAGTCAGCAAGGAGTTGGAGGCGATCCAAAGAAAAAAGCCAAAGTCATTCCTCCTATGTTTGCACCAAGAACAACTCCAGGAGCTCAACCAAGTATTAAAAGTGTTATGCAAAACAAAGAGGCGATACACGAGGTTGATAAACGATTTGCTCGGTGGCTTTTGGATTGTAAAATTCCATTTAATGCTGTGATGTCGCCATATTTCCAAGATATGTTAGATGGTGTTGCTGGTATTGGACCTGGTTACAAGGGGCCTTCTTATGATAAGTTAAGGGTTCATTTGTTGGCTGATCTTGAAAGAGAAAGTCAAATGCTAGTTGATAGTTATAGGAGTGCATGGAAGGAAACTGGATGTACCCTCATGGCTGATGGTTAGACAGATCAAAGACAAAGAACGTTAATCAATTTCTTGGTGTATTGTTCTAAAGGTTTGTGCTTTCTGAAATCAGTAGATGCTTCCAGTATCGTAAAAAATGCTTCACACTTGTGTACTTTGTTTTCTGAGGTGATTGAATGGATTGGCCCAAATAATATTGTGCATGTTGTGACTGACAATGCAGCCAATTATGTTGCTGCTGGTAGGCTTATCAATAGAAAATATGATAATATCTATTGGTCACCATGTGCTGCTCATTGCCTTAATCTTATTTTAAAAGATATAAGCAGCATGGCGCATATTTCTAACCTTGCAACTCGTGCTTCAAAGATCACAGTATTTGTGTACAATCATACGGTTTTCTTATCTTGGCTAAGAGAAAGACCTAAGTGGAGAGAAATTGTACGTCCTGGTGCAACCCGGTTTGCAACTGTGTTTATTACATTGAAGAGCATCTTTGACCGTAAAAAGGAGTTGCAACAATTGGTTGTAGATTCAATTTCACTGATCACAAATTAGGAAGGAGTGCTACTGGTAGAGCTGTGAGTGCTATTATTCTGGATGCAAAATTTTGGGACGATTGCTTTACTGTATGTAAACTTGTGAGCCCTCTGATTTACTTGCTGAGGGTTGTTGATGCTGATGACCCCCCATCTTTGGGATATGTTTATGAAGGAATGCTAAGGGCAGAAGATGCAATTAAGGAGATGTTTAGGCAATCCAAGACTGCATATCAGCCGTACACAGATATTATCAACTCAAGATGGGACAAGCATTTGAAGAAAGATCTTCATGCGGCAGCTTACTTCCTGAATCCTAAATTCTTTTTTAATGAAAATTATAAAGAAGCACCTGATGTTATGCGAGGTTTGCTTGATCTTGTTACCTTGTATTGCAAGTGTAACAATTTGGATTCAGTTCAGGCAATGAAAGAAATACATTTATATAGAGATCGGAAAGAAAGTTTTGATAGACAAGAAGTTATTCCAGCTGCATCTGAACTTAAGCCTGGTAAGAATATGGTTGAATATTTGTTTTAACTTGTTTTATACTCCTATGTTCTTAATTAATATCTTATAATATGTTATGATTTTATAATTGGTAGATGAATGGTGGAGGTTATTCGGAGGCTCTGCTCCATGTCTACAAAAGATAGTTGTTCGCATTCTTAGCCAAGCATCTGCTTCTTCTGGGTGTGAGAGAAATTGGAGCCTTTTTGACCAAAATTATTACACATTATTGTTATTAAAAATTATTAATAAATTATTCTCGTTAACAACAACAACAACAACAACAACAACAACAACAACAACACTGCCTATTAATAACAATAATAATGTAGGAAACAACCAATATTAAAAAAATTAAACTGTAATGAGAAATAAATAATAACATAATATTAGTTATAATAATATTAATAACCCCAATACTATTAATTACAACACAAATAAATAAATAAAATTCGAATAAATCTATATATTTATTGTTACATATTAAAAAAATTACATACAAATTGAGGATGATCCAAATACTCAATAATATGTTCTTTTAGTTTGGTATAGTCACGCACCATTTTTTTTCCTACACCGTGCCCTTCTTCTTCAACAAGCTCCTTCTCACAGTAAACTCTTCCTTCCTCACTCTCCCTCAACTATTTTTCACTTTACTTCAGTAACTAAGTTTTTACTTTGCTTCCTTCCATATGCGTTTTACGCTTATAACCACCAAGGTGAGACACCCGTAGAGTACACGTGGCGCGCATGCAGTTAGGGAGCCTGCAAAACGCAACCTGCGTTTGGCTCTACTCGTGTCGGCATGCAGGACACGTTTCGCTTGCTGGTTCTCCTCCCTCACCAATCGCAGCCTGCGTTTTGCAGGGCCTACAGTTTTTTTTATTCCAACACCTGCAAAACGTTACCTGCATTTTGTAGGTCTCTGATAAATACAAGTCCACAATTCGAGACAACACATCATGCATCCATATACACGATGATCACCAATCTTTTTTCTATAACCAAATTAATTTCTGCAAATAAATATGTTAATTCATAAATTGGCTCCGGAGCCAATTTATTTTTGAATCAAATATTAACAAATCTTTCAGTTAGGGGCGTGTAAAACCCGACCTAAATGCCAAGTATATATTGTCGGGTTTAGATTTATTAATTTTAAATTAATAGTTAAATTTGTCTCTAAAAGTTATTTTTTAAATTAGTTTTTAAATAATTTTTTTAGTTATATTAATTTTTAAAAGATAAAACGTAAGTTAAATTGGTCTTTCTATTAGTTAGATGATGACGTGTCATATTAAATGCCACGTGACATGATGACGTTGTAGGTTTATGATACATATCACAAAATGATTAGTTGACGTGTGAGATCCGTGACTCCTAGCACAACACGTATCACTTGACATATAAAAAAGTTATTTATAATCAGAATAGTCCCTGAAAATCCAAATGTAAGTTATTTTCATCTCTAAAATTTTAAAAATGAATCAAATTAGTCTTTATATTTGAAATATTTTTTAATAGTACTAATTTTAATATTATTTTTTAGACCTAAACTTTAAAAAACTATGTTGATTATAAATAACTTTTTTATATGCCAAGTGCTAGGTGTTACAAACTTAACACATCAACCAATCATCTTGTGACACGTGATATCAACCTACCACGTCATCATCTAACTAACAGAAAGACGAATTTGACTTACTTTTTATCTTTTAAATATTAATATGACTAAAATTTATTTAAAAACTACTTTAGAAAATGAGTCATCTTTCAGAAACAAATTTGACTATTAACAATTTAAAAGTTTAACAAGTCTCAAGCATTGCTGCTGTCAACAATATCAAACGAATCTGGGTAGATTGTGATTCTATCTTGTGTAAAACTCAAGTCATAATTGCAATTATCTTTAAGAGAATCCATCACCTTCGGGCCTTCCATCAGGGCAAGAAGTAATTCAAAGAATCGGCACTCAATAACATTAAAATACATTATCACTACAACAATTCAAGTCTATAACGGATCAGAACCCAGGGCAAAATACAGTGTATACATGAGAGAACGAATCAATTTAAGGTCCCAATAACAAGCTGGTCTTTGCAACTAAATTGTTGAAACTCATACTTAACACGCAAAGATTCATATTGACAGGGGAGAGCACACTATACGATGAGAACGGCGTGAACCTTCAATCTTTTTCATAAAGAACTCCCTATGCAATAACAATTGGATAACAAGCTTGATGGGATTGCATTATTCTCCATCTAGCAATCCCAGTGTATCATCTAGCACCTAATCTCGTATGATCCTGCTTTTGTAATATAACGAACCCACTCAACAGTATTGTAACCACTCTTCTCCCACACCTACAGTGAGTATATAAAATTAGATACCAGACCTAGTTATCAGCATTTGCATGCAAAAAAATGGTTAGGAAGTTAGGTTTCTGATACCTTCAGAAAACGAACTCGTAAACCAGATGCTGTGAACATTGGAACCTGCACCAAAATATATAGAATAAGTGTCACTCGAAAACTTGAAGGGGCACATTGAGATCAACATTTGTCAATTGTCAGGATCAAAAACATATTGAGGCCTATCCGAATATGCTTTACCAAAAAGAAAGGACAGACAATAAATCACCACTTGATCATCTGCTTTTAAATCAGCAGCATAGTTGGACAAGCAGTGGAAGGAAGGGAAATCTTTTATCAAATGTCTAATAGCGCAGTGTCTCTTACAAGATAAAAGGTTAAAAAACACATTCCCTCAACTCAGAATAGGCGACTTTACGCGTATCAGCTTCAACATAAAGTGTTAGGGTGGATCAAAATCACAGGAGGTGTCAAAGTGCCAAAAAGCAAAAGATAAAACCAAATAATAGTAAAACAACCATTGATGATTGACCTTAGGTTGAATGGGCTTCAGACCAAAAGTAATTTTAGTACCAATTCCTACAATCAACTACTTATTATTCCAAGTAACAATCTAAAGTATAGTAAGCATTTATTGCAACGTTGAAGCTTTCAACATCAACAATGTATGACTTTAGCAAGGATAGTAAGCTCATAGCACATTGGGAGTGAGTTGTAAGATGCCAGTAAGAATGTTCAGGCAATCAGGAACAGCGAACCCATCCATGAAATTAGTAAAAGTAACCAACAACACACCTGAAACTCCATCTGAATTGGTGGCCTAGTCCAAGATTTCTTTTCTGTCATTGTGGAAATAAGTTCAACTTCGGCACTCAAGGTTGCCTCAGTTTGCCCTGGAAACTTCCTAATCCTGTGCAGCAAGAGCAGCAATGGATATTAGAACAGCAAGTATAATATAAGGAAAAATGCTATATCACTGATGGAGAAGTTGGATGCAGAAAACGCTGGGTGTGGCATCACTAAGCAAAATCCACAATGGCTCTCGATCTTGAAACAAAACAACATACTCAATGATACCCCCAACAACAATACTTTTGCATATGCAATACAACAACAACAACAACAAAACCTTGTCCCACTAGGTGGGGTCGGCTACATGAATCAAACGCCGCCATTGAGTTCTGTCATGTATCAATAACAATTGGAATAAAGTGAGACACTTACTTCCAAACCAAAGAATCAATAGATGCATTGTATTTGGCACGGCCAGATGTTACTGTGAAACTTGTCTTTGCAGTTTGTTTTGGCACGGGAATTTTTACTACAACCCCAAGTGCAAACAACTTTTCAATAAAAGTACTCTTTACCTGAAAATATGAACCCAAGAAAGAAATTTCACAAAAAAAAAATGCTGGATGGCTGATCTTCAAAAGATAAGGTATTCAAATGTATACTTTCAAACCTTAACATTCACTTCCATCCTTGTTCGACCAAGTTCCTTGATGGTTGGCAGTACTTTAAAGGGAAGATTGACTCCCTCAGTGATACGATACCTACCCCGATAAAATTGTATTAGACATAACAAAGGGTGAATCTTCTGCCACATGGCCACATGAATTCACATAAAAGATGAGATAAACATGGATTCAAAGGAACCTTCAAACCCCCACCGCACCCACTGAACATAACATGAAGTGGCTTGTTTGCTGTTTATTTATGAAACTAGATGGCAAGAGATAGGATAAGACAAGAGCTTACTTCATTAGTTCAAATTCACCATCAGGTGGCACAAAACTAACAGTCTTCTCCGAGTTGAACCTTGTCAAATTTACACACTGGTGGAAGGTGACATCATCAAGCTCAATAGTTTTACCACTGCAAATATTACAAAAGAAAAATAATAAAACAAAAGGATAATTAGCCAATGCATTGTAACATATTAGAGCATATGAAAAGAGTGCTAAACGTGGAAAAACAAGAAAACATGAAAATCTGTGATATATTTATATTATCAATTCCAATGTAAAATAGGAGAAATACAGACATCTATTTTTTAGAAACAAAAAAATCAACTAGTTAAAACATGTATTTTAAAAAAAAAATTGAAGAGCCAACAAAAAAAAAAAGAGAAAACATGAAAATCTGTGATATATTTATATTATCAATTCCAATGTAAAATAGGAGAAATACAGACATCTATTTTTTAGAAACAAAAAAATCAACTAGTTAAAACATGTATTTTAAAAAAAAAATTGAAGAGCCAACAAAAAAAAAAAGAAAAAGAAACC
>NC_029785.2:32068472-32081746 GCF_000816755.2 Arachis ipaensis
AGAAAGGAAGCAGCAGCAACTGAAAGCTACCTTTTAGTGGGGCGGGATTTAAGTTGTGACTCTTTCTCAAGACCAATCTTATCATTCAAACCCAACTTTAAATCAGGCATTCCAGAAAGAAAGCATTTCATGAGAATCTTCCCCGTGACATCACAACGCAGAACACTACCTAAATTCACAAACTAGTTAGCAGACTGTCCACCAAATGTCTACATGAAGACAAGCTACATTTATAACCCACCTTTTGAAGACATAAGAAGATTTACACTTTCCACAATATCTAGAAAGACCTGCAATGAGCCAATGTTAATAATAGTGTAGCAATAATTCTAAAGCATGGATGAAGAATAGTATAAAACTTACCTCATTCTTTTTGTAGACAAGACCTTCTCTCCGCCAACCAACAGCCCCAGTAACTTGTAAAGTAGCATTTGGAACAGGTTTATCTGCGGGCTTTTTTGTCCCAATGCACAAACAGCACAGAATAAGGTAGAGGATTTAGTGAAATACTCCACAGCGTAAACATATAAAGGCATGTAAAACTGTAAAAGATGAATTTAAACATAGCAATTCAAGAAGTTCACTGACGTAAAATTCATGCACAAAAACAGAGGTAATAACATTCGCATAATAGCAATTCAAGAAGTCAAAAGACGACTTTACTCGAGATGTTTTCCTTATTATCAAAGCTGTATTTATTTACCCAGAACCAAGCAGTTACATGACAATGACAATCATGTCAGCAGGCAACATGCATTCCACAAAGGTGTACAATACAGCTGACTGAAATGTTTCTCTTATGGTGACACAACACATATCAGAGACAATATGGTGACATGATGTTTCTTGCAATTATTAAACTAGCAGACCACCAATCATAGATTGATTAGTTCAGTGTAGCAATGGTAAAGGCATGATAGAGCAATCTCAATGGGGAATTTATAGTTTTAACATCCAGAGATAAAGAGAGTAGCAAAGCAACTCTGGAATGAACTAGGTAAACCAATAGAGAATGCCAAATAAAAGAAAAGGGGGAAGGCGGGAAGCATATGTTTCTGGAATGGAATTCTTTACAAGGCTTAGAATATAACTTTGAAGTTTTACTGATGTCAGCCTTCATTTTGTAAATTGCACACAACAGAATTTAAGAGTATGGGCATATTGAGTAAATAGCTGGCATATTATTTGATTTGATATTTACTACTACATATATTCATGCAAACTGTATGTTGTTCCTTAATACTTCTTAATTTTCCTTCCAATACGCCCACATTGTTTCCCATCATGTCCCCATACGTCTCCATGATTCACAGTAGCTATAATAACATTTCTAGACTAACCTTGGACGAAAACGGGGAACGCACTCCTTCCTGAGTGATATAAAGTTTTAAGATCTCTGCTGAAAGATTTTGTGGGTAACCGAAGTCCATAATTTCTGCTCAAAAGAAGTACATGGTAATCATTCACCGATTCAAATGAAAGAAATTTCTCTATCACAAAATTTGATTTGGCAAAACATATTTCTTTAACCTTTAAATAAGCTTTTGCTTCACAACCAGTGAGACATCTAAACATCAAGGAACAGATTGGATCCCTCCCTTTACTTGAATTCAAATCATAAAGAACTATGAATATAGCTACAACATAATCTTCTAAATTCCTATAGCTTTTAAACTTACTTTAAACTGAAACCCTTTCATTTACTTTCGATAATAAAACAGAGTAGATAGCATTAAAGTATGAAGAGATGAAATTAGGTTCATTTCTATGTAAGTTGCATACCATCTAGAAGCTCATAAATGAGTACAAAATTATTGCGAATAGCATCCTCATCAAAAGCACCACCAAAGTATGATTTGAACAGTGCAACAGCCTGCAAGGAAAAGAAGTACACGTCTCAACCATCATAGCAACTAAACTTTTTTTATCAGAACAGACAGGCAACAGTAAACAAGACCTTGCTCTTAATGGAATTGATGAAATTTTTTAGCTAAATTTAAATAACTTTTTTAATCAGGAGGAATATGAAATCCTCAAAATTTTCAGTTGATTTGATTAAATATTAAACTAAACTCTAAATTAGAATTAAATGAAAGGGGGGAAATTTAGTATGCTTCAGAGTTGATACAGCTCCAACTCTTAATTCTTGCTACACAACGGTCTGAGAGACAGCTTTGATAACTCAGATGGTACCTCCCTCTAGTAAACTTTATAATTTAACGGCAAACAATCATTTTCGGTTTTCACTACCGACACCTAATTTCTACAACACTATATTACAAGCTAGAAAGTCATCATTATTGAACAACAGTATCAGCAAAGGCTCCACAGCAAGTAACAAAGCCCCCACATAAATATCACAATTTAGTGGGGAAAGACAAAGGTTCATCAAGAGTTTGGCAACCTCAACGACGAACTTGAAAGCGCAAGCAACATTAGCATTGGTGCTGACTACAATGACAATATAGACATTGCTGATCCTCATGTAAAAGAAGGAGCAACCACCAATCTGCCTCACAGGACAAGTACCGAGCTCCTTCGTTTGCATAATATGGGTCCGGAAGGCATCCACCATGTTTCCCCTGCAAGAAAATAATCAAGAATCAGCACACAAAGTAGTCCTATTTACAAAGAAACTGAACTCCTAAAAACACAGAACAACGATCTACCAATTAACCATGAAAATACGAGTATTTCTAAGAGGTTAAAGAGAAAATCCTCACAATTACTAACCCTAACCGAATCACTGAGTTTGAATCGTAAAACACGTTTATTTGTTATCCTGTTGAAGACCTATATACACCATCTAAGACCAGTGAAGCACGAGAGAGAGAGAGAGAGAGAGAGTGCGTTACCCGACATCGTCGCGGTAGAGGCGATTAATGAGAACGTCACCACGGAGGTTGAGAAAGTAGACGGCGGAAGCAGCCACCGGCATCTGGGATCGAGGAGATCTCAATTGGAAACGGGTGATTCCGCCGCAGATCTGCGGTTACCAGAAGGAGCAGCAACCACCTGAATGCTCGTTACTGATTAAATTTGGGTTGGGTTCCGAGGGAGACAGTAGAAGAAGAAGAAGAAGAAGAAGAAAAGAAGGGGGGAGGGCATGAGAGAATTGACAATACAGAATTTGAGTAGAAAACAATGCGGAAATGAATGCGTTTTGAATTTTTAATTATATAATTTTTCTGAAAAAATTTCCTCAGAATTTCTATTCTTTGTACTAATGTTAAACCAGTGCCATACACGGACTTCTATTTAAATTTGACAAATTAAATTAAAAGTAATATTTTATAATCATAAATTTTTGAGTTTTGTATAACATGATTATCATCATTATATAATAAACGTAGAAAAGAAAGATGAAAAATTATCATGTGTTCATAAAAATCTATTTTTGTGTTTAAATTTTATTCCAATAATAAATATATAGTAGATCAGATCTAAATACATGAGTACGCTAGTCAAAATCTTTTTCTCCTTTGATGGTACGAAGGCACTATGCGTATTCACACCGAAATCAACTTTTGCTGTCAACTCCTTGATCAACGGATATCTGATCTAAATTGAGAACCTCTATGCAACTTTTGCACAGCATAAAATTCTTCTCCAAGAATTAGGCTCACATACATTTATGTGTAGAGGTAAAGGAATAAAAACTCTTGTTATTGTTTTGTGACTTTTCTGTACTCTTGACGTACATATATATAGTATGAGATTTGTTATTGATTTTAAATTTGATTCTCAATTCAAATTTAAATAATATCTTGAAATTCCAAATCTGAATCATTTAAATTTTATAGATCATATCATAACTCAATTTGAAAACAGAATCAGTTAGGATCTCATCCAAATTTAGAAATAGAATAACTAATTATTCTCAAATCTCATTTAATATTCTCAATTATCATACTATTATTATACTTTTTGGTGCTAGCAAAGAATATAATAATATCTCATTTGAATCAATATAATTATTTATTTGATCAAATCAAAATAATAATTAAATAATTCTATAGCAAAGGTTAGAACATTCGTTAGTGTGTGACCCCATAGGTTCAATACTAAGCGGGTAGTAAATTAGTCATACTAAATTTACTAATCAAGGTTGGCGTCTAGCAACACTCCTCAACAACCCGATAGTATGAAGTAATATATTTTTACTAAGAACCTCAGAAGAACAAAGTATAATTCATTCCATCTTTCCAGCTCTTGGTTAACCTTTAGAGTATGGTTTAATTGTCAAACTCTAACTTGTTACCATTATTATAATGAACTGTGAATGACATAAGAAACTCATTTCTTCATTCATTCAATTTCCTTGACCAAGGTTTTATTCATCTCAGTCATTATAATCATAGAGCTCAAACTCTTTACCGAGAGTTGACGGATTCCTTATTGACTAATCGTTAATTCTACAAGTATTTAAATTATACCCAATATCCATTCAACTAGCACTCTAGGGTATTAGGTGTCCAGAATCAAAGTATAATAAATACATTATTAATTACTATGATAGTCGCAGGTCAAAAGAAACTCTATCACCATGTTCATCTTGAGAATATCCTATTGACAAATATGCGGTAATTATAACCATTAGGAATTCTCAGAGTGAGTCAGTTTAATGGTCATATCTCTATATGCACCATATATATATATAAAATTTAATAAATGAGATCTATTAATCTTCATCCAATGAAGACCATTATATATATATATTGATCTTTCCGGATTATTAATGTCCTTTTTAATAATCTTGTTACGGACTAACAAGTCCAGCCCAAGTAATCGTCGGGTCGGGGCACTGCCCCACCCAGGCCCAAACCTCCAGCAAAAGGGTTCAACGGGTCAGTCCCTAACACCCGACCCGAGGCCCGACCGACCTACCGCCCAAAAGCGTGCCATCGCTCGGGTCGGTACCCACGAGGCAATACCCGGCATCCCGACCCGAAGTCCGGGATGACCTGCCCACGTGGAAAGCGACAGCTCACAGCTCCTCCACCAATGGGCTAGGCCATTACTAGGCCCACCCAACATGGTATATAAGAGGAGAGGACAACTCTCCCCCCAAGGTACGTCACATTTTTACCTAATTCGGCTATCTTCTGGTGCGAACTCTGACTTGATCGTATCCGACCTCAAGAACCACCAGCACAGAGTCATGGGACTAGGCGATACCTACATTAAACCCGACGGGACGATCTCTCTCCCAATCTGCCTAGGAACCGATGACACTGGGAATCTATGGGGTGCAAGCTGCTAAAATCTCATTAGAGATGGCAGACAATTCAAGAAAACAGGCTTATGGACAAGTAGAGGACGTGTTAGTAAAGGTAGAAGGCCTTTACATCCCTGCTGATTTCATAGTCTTGGATACTGGAAAGGAAGAGGATGAATCCATCATCCTAGGAAGACCTTTCCTGGCCACAGCAAGAGCTGTGATTGATGTGGACAGAGGAGAATTGATCCTTCGATTAAATGAGGACAACCTTGTGTTTACAACTCAAGGATCTCTCTCTGCATCCATGGAGAGGAAGCATAAAAAGCTTCTCTCAAAGCAGAGTCAACCAAAGCCCCCACAGTTAAACTCTAAGTCTGGTGTTGGGAGGCCACAACCAAACTCTAAGTTTGGTGTTGAACTCCCATATCCAAACTCTAAGTTTGGTGTTGGAGAGTTTCAACAATGCTCTGAACATCTGTGAGGCTCCATGAGAGCCCACTGTCAAGCTATTGACATTAAAGAAGCGCTTGTTGGGAGGCAACCCAATTTTTATTTATCTAACTATATTTTTCTTAGTTATATGTCTTTATAGGTTCATGATCATGTGGAGTCACAAAATAAATATAAAAATTAAAAACAGAATCAAAAACAGCAGAAGAAAAATCACACCCTCGAGGAAGCACCTGTCTGGCGTTCAACGCCAGAACAGAGCATGGTTCTGGCGCTGAACGCCCAGAACAAGCATGGTTCTGGCGTTCAACGCCAGAAATGGCAACAAATGGGCGTTGAACGCCCAAAATGGGCACCAATCTGGCGTTGAACGCCCAGAGTTGTGTGCAAGGGCATTTTACATGCCTAATGGGTGCAGGGATGTAAATCCTTGACACCTCTGGATCTGTGGACACCACAGGATCACCTCAAGATCTGTGGACACCACAGGATCATCTCAGGATCTGTGAATCTCACAGGATCCCTACCTACCTCATCATCTCTCTTTCCATTCATGATCATCCCTTCTGTTTTCCATTCACCACTCACATCCATACACCCACCTACATTGTTTGTGTCCTCATTACATGATCATTAGTAGTTAGTAACTTTGTCTTAAAGTTAGAAATGTCCTATGAATCCATCAACTCTCTTAAATAAAAAATATTTTAATTCAAAAGAACAAGAAGTACATGGGTTTCAAATTTATCCTTGAACTTAGCTTAATTATATTGATGTGGTGACAATGCTTCTTGTTTTCTGAATGTATGCTTGAACAGTGCATATGTCTTTTGAAGTTGTTGTTTAAGAATGTTAAATGTGTTGGCTCTTGAAAGAATGATGACTAGGAGACATGTTATTTGATAATCTGAAAAATCATAAAAGTGATTCTTGAAGCAAGAAAAAGCAGCAAAGAACAAAGCTTGCAGAAAAAAAAAATAGGCGAAAAAAAATTAAAAAGAAAAAGCAAGCAGAAAAAGCCAAAAGCTCTTAAAACCAAGAGGCAAGAGCAAAAAGCCAATAACCCTTAAAACCAAAAGGCAAGGGCAAATAAAAAGGATCCCAAGGCTTTGAGCATCAGTGGATAGGAGGGCCTAAAGGAATAAAATCCTGGTCTAAGCGGCTAAACCAAGCTGTCCCTAATCATGTGCTTGTGGCGTGAAGGTGTCAAGTGAAAACTTGAGACTGAGCGGTTAAAGTCAAGGTCCAAAGCAAAAAAAGAGTGTGCTTAAGAACCCTGGACACCTCTAATTGGGGACTTTAGCAAAGCTGAGTCACAATCTGAAAAGGTTCACCCAATTATGTGTCTGTGGCATTTATGTATCCGGTGGTAATACTGGAAAACAAAGTGCTTAGGGCCACGGCCAAGACTCACAAAATAGCTGTGTTCAAGAATCATCATACTAAACTAGGAGAATCAATAACACTATCTGAACTCTGAGTTCCTATAGATGACAATCATTCTGAACTTCAATGGATAAAGTGAGATGCCAAAACTATTCAAGAGGCAAAAAGCTATAAGTCCCGCTCATTTGATTGGAGCTATGTTTCATTGATAGTTTGGAATTTATAATATATTCTCTTCTTTTTATCCTATTTGATTTTCCGTTGCTTGGGGACAAGCAACAATTTAAGTTTGGTGTTGTGATGAGCGGATAATTTATACGCTTTTTGGCATTGTTTTTAGTATGTTTTTAGAAGGATCTAGTTACTTTTAGGGATGTTTTTATTAGTTTTTATGTTAAATTCACATTTCTGGACTTTACTATGAGTTTGTGTATTTTTCTGTGATTTCAGGTATTTTCTGGCTGAAATTGAGGGACTTGAGCAAAAATCAGATTCAGAGGTTGAAGAAGGACTGCTGATGCTGTATGATTCTGACCTCCCTGCACTCAAAGTGGATTTTATGGAACTACAGAACTTGAAATGGCGAGCTTCTAATTGCGTTGGAAAGTAAACATCCAGAGCTTTCTAGAAATATATAATAGTCCATACTTTGGCCAAGAATAGATGACGTAAACTGGCGTTCAACGCCAGCTCTCTGCCCAATTCTGGCGTCCAGCGCCAGAAAAGGATCCAAAACCAGAGTTGAACGCTCAAACTGGCACAAATACTGGCGTTCAACTCCAAGAAGGACCTCTACACGTGCAGCACTCAAGCTCAGCCCAAGCACACACCAAGTGGGCCCCGGAAGTGGATTTATGCATCAATTTCTTATTTCTGTAAACCCTAGTGACTAGTTTATTATAAATAGGACCTTTTACTATTGTATTAGACATCTTTGGATTATCTTTTGATCCTTTGATCATCTTTGGACGCCTAGTTCTTAGATCAGAGGGGCTGGCCATATCGGCCATGCCTGGACCTTTCACTTATGTAATTTTAACGGTAGAGTTTCTACACTCCATAGATTAAGGTGTAGAGCTCTGCTATTCCTCAAAGATTAATGCAAGTACTACTATTTTCTATTCAATTCATCTTATTTCGCTTCTAAGATATTAATTCGCTCTTCAACCTGAATGTGATGAACGTGACAATCATCATCATTCCCTATGAACGCGTGCCTGACAACCACTTCCGTTCTACCTTCGACTGAATGAGTATCTCTTAGATCTCTTAATCAGAATCTTCGTGGTGTAAGCTAGAATGATGGCGGCATTCAAGAGAATCCGGAAAGTCTAAACCTTGTCTGTGGTATTCCGAGTAGGATTCAATGATTGAATGACTGTGATGAGCTTCAAACTCGCGATTGTTGGGCGTAGTGACAGAACACAAAAGGATAGTAAATCCTATTCCAGCATGATCGAGAACCGACAGATGAATAGCCGTGCCGTGACAGGGTGCGTTGACCATTTTCACTAAGAGGATAGGATGTAAACCATTGACAAGGGTGATGCCTCTAGACGATTAGCCGTGCCGTGACAGGGCATTTAGATCATTTTCCCGAGAGAAGACCGAAAGTAGCCATTGACAATGGTGATGCATTACATAAAGCCAGCCATGGAAAGGAGTAAGACTGATTGGATGAAGATAGCAGGAAAGCAGAGGTTCAGAGGAACGAAAGCATCTCTATTCGCTTATTTGAAATTCTCACCAGTGATTTATATAAGTATTTCTATCCCTATTTTATTAATTACTTTCGAAAACTCCATTATTATTTTATATCCGCCTGACTGAGATTTCCAAGGTGACCATAGCTTGCTTCATACCAACAATCTCCGTGGGATTCGACCCTTACTCACGTAAGGTATTACTTGGACGACCCAGTGCACTTGCTGGTTAGTTGTGCGAAGTTGTGAACCATGGTATTGGCATCATGTTTTTGGCGCCATTACCAGGGAAAGAAAGAGCGATGAATTTTACATAATTAAAGTGTAATCACAACTTCTGCGCACCAAAAAGCTCTTTGGCAAGAGCTTCAAAGCTCTTTGCCAAGAGCTTGGCTCTTGATTCCTTCTTCATGTGTTTTTGATAAAGCTCTTTGCCAAGAGCTTGGCTCTTGATTCTTTGAAGGAAAGCTCTCCACAAGAGCTTTAAAGCTCTTGGCAAGAGCTTTGTGCCCTTGTTTCTTGAATGCACTTATGCTTCTCTTTCTTTGAGCCACGCTTCCTTTCCTTGTGCCACGCTTTCTTTCTTTGCTTAGATCATGCTCCTTAGGTTACGCTTTTCTTATTTTTTTTCTTTTCTTCACCTACAAGTAATCAAAACAACCAATCAAAGTATCACCAAATTCACAAGGTTCATAAATCATTAAAAATCAATTAAACTTAGCTTAAACCACATGATTTAGCATCAATTAATTGGTGGTTGTTTGATTCAAAGAAACCATGCATTTCCATTCCAAATTACTTACTTAGAATGCAAGAAAGTGCATAAAACCAAATAAAATCAAAGAAAAAGGCTAGTGAAACTAGGCTAAGATGACTTGTCATCACAACACCAAACTTAAAACTTGCTTGTCCCCAAGCAAGCACTTAAACATAAGATAAGATAGAATGAAATAGATATGCATGTCCTTATTAGGCAAAGAGTTGAATTTGGTTTATGGGGTTTTATGTAGATCAAGAATAGCTCATTTATTACTTGCTGTCAAAACAAACAATGCTCCCTCAAGGGTTCACCAAGGTTGCTGCTACAATGCCTTACTTTTTAATCATTTCCCTTGTTAGCTTTTCTTCTTTCTTTTGTATAAAGAGCTTATTACTTATTAAAGGCTTGGTGGCAAATGTTGCAGTGGCATTTGGCTTATTTTCACTCAACATTTTTTTCACCACAGACACATGGCTCACCTTTTTTTTTCTTCCTAGGATCATTGATGCCCAGCATCTCTTTGGATCACTAAATATTTTGTAGCTAGGTTGCTCTTTATTATGGACTTTCAGTTGGCAATCCCAAATCAGTTGATCTAAGTTGCCAAGTTTTAAAATACTCATTAGAACCTACTTGTCCAAGCATATCCTAGTACATAAACACCACAGGCATATGTCCTAGGGTCCAAGCTATTGGTGTCTAGCCTTATTGTTTGTTTCTTTGCCAACTTTTGACTTTTCTTCTTTCTTTTTCTTTCTATTTTGGTTTATTTTCAAGGGGCTTTCATTAATTAAAGGATCATAGCAGCAAACTGGCTTAAGCTTCAAGTAACAAGTCATTCTTCAGCATTTATTCTATGAGCTATCAATTGAATCAAACACACACCACCACTAACTTTTATTCTAACTTTTGCAACATTGAACAATTACTTTTCTAGATCAAGCATCTTTCTTTTATTCAAACAGCAAGGGGAACAAGACAAAGTATTCAAGTCAATGAATGATGACAATTATTATGCAGATAACTTTCAAGCAAAGAATTATGCAGATAGCTTTCTTCAACATGCACTTCCACTTGCAACTAAATAATCATTCCAGCCAGACATAAAGGCCTCTCTGAATTAAATCATTACATAACAACAAGGATCAAGAATAGATACAACCTGTTGAGTTGCAGTTTTCCATTCTTCCTTCTATTTGCTCCTTTTGAGTTGTAATTCAGGTGTTCTTTTAATTTGTTGGCTATTTTTCTGTCTGCTCCTCAAATGTTGCTTGCTGTTCAACTCTTTTAGGTATTGGTAAATCTGCAAAGCTTATGTGTGGGCTCTCGAACTTACTTCGGTGTGTGAACACAAACTTAGTTCCTTGTCAATATTTCTCATGCAACAAATTATATGTGAACTCTTTTTCTTTTTCAAAAGAAATAAACTAATGACTTGGAAACAACAAAATAGTTAATTAGTTTATCTAAATGCTCAAAGCTAGCATTATGCAGGAGGTGAGAATATGTTTTATGATGAGATTTTGGTGGAACACCAAACTTAGAATCCTTTATTCTCCCTTATATTGTTTTGGTGTGCAACACCAAACTTAGCTTTTTCCAATATAGATAAGGCTAATTAACCTTTTTATTGAAATAACTATGAAAAGAAAACTACCTCAGGTTGGGTTGCCTCCCAACAAGCGCTCTTTTATTGTCACTAGCTTGACATTGAACCCTTCTTTTATGGTGGTTGATGATTGTAGTGCCTCAACTTGTCCCCTCTAACTGTGAGCTTCTTCTTTGTCCCTTGGTGCTCAATTTCCACATGCTCAAGAGAGAGTACTTGGTTAACAGTGTAGTGATCCTCTGTTTCCAGCTGTTGATATATTAATTGCACTTTGTCACCTTTGGAGAGCCCTTCTGTTGGAATTTTTTTGTTCTTCCAACCCTTTTTGATTCTGTTTTTGTTCTTTCTCCCTCCTTTTGTTGACCCTTCTCTTTTGACAACAGGCTTCCTCTTGAGGTTTCTTTTCTTAGTTGCTAATACTACAATGTCCTCTTGAACTTCTTCATTATTTTGCACAGTCTTTTTCTCTTTTTGACCTGCTGTATCATCTATCTCTTGCTTGGGATGGCAGCTGTTGTTTATCTTGTTAATTCCCTCCTTCCACTGCAGGTTTTCTTTGTCATTTTCTGTACCATCCTTCTTTTTATTACTGAACTGTGTTTCTGGCAGTACACTCAGAGTGACACTCTCATCATGCATCCAGAGGGTTAATTTTCCTTGCTCTACATCGATGATGGCTCTTGTAGTGGCCAAAAATGGCCTTCCCAAGATGATTGAATTGTTTTCTTCTTCTTTAGTGTTCAAGATTACAAAGTCCGCAGGAAAAATGAACTTGTCAATCTTTATTAAAAGGTTTTCAATCACTCCCTTGGGATATACTACTGACTGGTCCACCAATTCCAAGGACATCTGTATTGGTTTCACCTTCCCTATACCAAGCTTTTTCACTAAGGATGATGGAATTAGATTTATGCTTGCTCCTAAGTCACACATCCCCTTGTTGATAAATATGCTTCCAATGGTGCAAGGTAGGAAGAAACTTCCAGGGTCTTCCACTTTGGGGGGAAGTCCTTTTCTGATGAGTGCACTGCATTCTTCAGTGAGAAGCACAGTTTCCTTCTCTTGCCAACTCCTCTTCTTGTTGATAAGTTCTTTTAAGAACTTTGCATACAGGGGCATTTGCTCAAGTGCTTCAGCTAAGGGAATATTGATCTCCAACTTCTTGAAGATTTCAAGAAATTTTGGGAAGTGCTGGTCCTTAGTCTCTTTGTTGAACCTTTGAGGATATGGCAAGGGTGGTGTGAAGTTCACTCCCTGCCTTTGTCCCTTGGTTGGCTCTTTCATTGCTTCCTTCTCTTTCCTTGATTTTTGTGGCTGATCTTCTCTTTCTTTGAGCTCTTCTGAGGTCTGCTTGTTTGCTGTTACATCCTCATCATTGGCCTTCTCTTCTCCAGCTTTTTTTTTATCACTTTCCTTTGGCTCCTTAGTCGCTTCTTCATTTTTCATCAGGATCTTTCCACTCCTTAGTTGTATTGCCTTGCACTCCTCTTTTGGATTGGGGATGATGTCACTTGGGAGTGAGCTTGCTGGTCTTTCAATGGTGATTTGCTTGGAGAATTGTCCAATTTGCCTTTCTATATTTTTCATGGAAGCTTCCTGGTTCTTTAATGTCATCTCTTGGTGCTTCATCATCTTTTCCATTAAGAGCTCCAAGTTGTTAATCCTCTGCGAGTCTTGTGAGATTGGTTGATTGTGGGGTGTTGAGGGTTGAGGGTAAGTATTTTGGTTTGAGGCTTGGTTATTTGATGGATGATGGTTAGAATTGGGGTAGGTGTTTTGTGGTTTTCTGTATGTGGCTTGGCTATTATTCTGTTGGTTATTTTGGTTTGTGTTTTTCCAACCATTTTGGTTTGAGTTTCTCTGCCATGGCTGCTGAGTTTGATTGTGGTTGTCTCCCCATCTGAGGTTGGGATGGTTCTTCCATGAAGGGTTGTAAGTATCACCATAGACTTCATTTGGCCCAGAATTTTGGTTGTGCATATACTGGACTTGTTCTTGCTGTTGCTCCTCTTGAGTTTCTTCATTTTGCCCCCATGTGGATGATGGTTGGCTTGTGTTGACTGCTGCAACTTGGAGGCTATCAATCCTCTTGGCCATTTGCTCAAATTGTTGTTGAATTTGCTGCTGCATCATTTTGTTTTGAGC
>NC_029785.2:32081771-32096040 GCF_000816755.2 Arachis ipaensis
TGCTGCTGCATCATTTTGTTTTGAGCTAGGATTGAGTCCACTCCTTC
Source organism: Arachis ipaensis (assembly GCF_000816755.2). Taxonomy (NCBI): domain Eukaryota; kingdom Viridiplantae; phylum Streptophyta; class Magnoliopsida; order Fabales; family Fabaceae; genus Arachis; species Arachis ipaensis. The sequence continues at coordinate 32,081,819 of NC_029785.2, forward strand.
CAACTCCATCACTCCTTTCCTTTGTGATGGTTGGCATTGCCTTTGGTGAGAAAAAAAATATTGGTTGTTGGCCACCATATCAATGAGATTTTGAGCTTCCTCTGCAGTTTTCATGAGTTGTAAAGAGCCTCCTGCTGAATAATCCAAAGCCTCTTGAGATTTCAATGTCAATCCTTCATAGAAATTCTGCAATCTGTCCCATTCACTGAACATTCCTGGTGGACACTTCCTGATTAGAGCTTTGTATCGTTCCCATGTCTCATACAAGGGTTCATCATCCATTTGTGTGAATGTTTACACTTCAGTATTCAATCTAATAACTCTTTGAGGTGGGTAAAACTTGGCAAGGAACTTGGTTACTAGATCATCCCAATTGTTGATGCTGCCTCTTGGGAAGGATTTCAACCATTGAGTGGCTTTGTCTCTGAGAGAAAATGGAAATAGCAGTAGCTTGTAACTGTCAGGGTGCACACCATTGGTTTTGACAGTGTCACAAATCCTTAAGAAGGTGGACAAGTGTTGGTTAGGGTCTTCAAGTGGTCCTCCTCCATAAGAACAATTATTTTGAACTAAGGTGATGAGTTGTGGCTTTAGTTCAAAGTTATTTGCATTAACATTTGGGGTGAGAATGCTACTCCCACACTGTCTAGGATCTGCACATGTGTAGGAGGCCAAAACTCTTCTCTGTGGTGGGATATTGTTGTTATTGGCTGCTCCTTCTGCTCCATTTGGTGGATTTGTTAAGTATTCCTCCATATCTTGGAACTCTTCTTCTGAATCCTCTTCTCCAACAATGTTTTTCCCTCTTTCAGCTCTTCTTAATCTTCTGAGGGTTCTTTCGTCTTGCTCACAAAAAGTGGGTATAATTCTCCTTGCACCTGACATACAACCAAAGCATAAGAATCACACAACACCAAAAAGACAATAACACTTCAATCCATTGCTGAAGTGAAATGTTAATTGGCTTAAGTAAAAATTCAAACAGTTAGTGTGTTAGTCAAAAATTAAAGAAACAGAAAATAAAAAAGTACTTGATCTAGATCTTCACTTCACTTAATCATTGTCAATCTAATTCAATCCCCGGCAACGGCGCCAAAAACTTGATGTGTGAAAAACGATCCAACACAAAACTCACCGGCAAGTGGACCGGGTCGCATCAAGTAATAATAACTCACATGAGTGAGGTCGATCCCACAGGGATTGAAGGATTGAGCAATTTTAGTTTAGTGGTTGATTTAGTCAAGCAAATCAAGTATTGGTTGAGTGGTTTGTTTTTGACAGAAACTAAATGGCTTGAAATGTAAAGGGAAAGGGGTAAATTGCAGGAAATTAAAGAGCAAAGAAAGTAAATAAGCTGAATCTTAAAGAACAAGTAATGTAAATTGCAGAAACTTAGATTGCAAGAAATGTAAATGACTGAATCTTAAAGTGCAAGAAATGTAAATTGCTTGAATTGTAAAAGGGATTGGGAGTTGGGATTGCAGAATTTAAACGAGAAGAAGTAAATTGTAGCAAAACAGAAAAGTAGAAATGCTTGAAGAAGTAGAACAGAAAATGACTTGTGCTTAAATTGCAGCAAATTAAAAGAAGTTGAAGATCTCAGGAGTGGAAGAGACTAGAAAATAAGTCTAGATCTCAAATCCTTCCTTGATCCAACAAGAACAATTGCATAAGAAATAAAGAAAAGTAAAATGCAGAAAGAGTAGAGGAATAAAGCTGTAAACAAAAATTGAAATTCAATTATGCAGAAGAAGTAAACAAGAAATCTCAAGGTGAGATTGAAACAGAAGTTCTTCAATTCTTCACCCAAGATCAAAAGCAAGAAAATAAAAGAGTGCTCAAGCAAGAACAAGGAAGAAGAGAGATCAATTCTCCTTCCCAATTCTCTAAGATCTAAATTCAAAATAAAAGCTCAAAATGAAAAATGAAAGTTCAAAAGAAAAATTCAAAGTAAAGTCTAGAGGTGTCAAAAGGTCTTTATTACATCAAACTAGCTCCTATTTATACCCTTTCTATTCTTGAATTTTGGAATTTGGATGGGCTTTTGATTTGGTGAAGAAATGAATTAATTTGGATTTTTAGTGAATTTTGGCCCAAAATGCATCTCCCAGGGAAAGGTTTGGCTCTTGGCAAGAGCTTTGGCCAAGAGCTTTGGTTCCCTTTTCTTCCAATGTGTTGCGCACGGTTCCTTGTGACAAGAGAACAAAGCTCTTTGCAAGAGCTTGAAAGCTCTTGGCAAGAGCTTTACTTGTCCTTGAGGTCCTTGGTTCAAATCTTGGGTGGAGCACTTGTGGAGCTAATTTCCTTGGCACTAGAGAAGCCCCCAAAGTCTTGCTTCCTTGAGGTGCCCGGTTCAATCCTTGGTGAAGGAAGACAAGCTAATTTTGGCTTGTTTTTCCTTGTGAAGTAGCGCTGGCCCCCCTCCTCTTGGTCATGGGTTCAAGTCTTGGTGAGTGCATTAGTGGGCTTTTCCTTCTTGATTTTCTCCAAGGCATGCACGAAAAAGCTTTTTGGCAAGAGCTTCAAAGCTCTTTGCCAAGAGCTTGGCTCTTGATTCCTTCTTCATGTGTTCTTGATAAAGCTCTTGGTAAGAGCTTCAAAGCTCTTTGCCAAGAGCTTGGCTCTTGATTCTTTGAAGGAAAGCTCTCCACAAGAGCTTTAAAGCTCTTGGCAAGAGCTTTGTGCCCTTGTTTCTTGAATGCACTTATGCTTCTCCTTCTTTGAGCCACGCTTCCTTTCCTTGTGCCACGCTTTCTTTCTTTGCTTAGATCATGCTCCTTAGGTTACGCTTTTCTTATTTTTTTTTCTTCACCTACAAGTAATCAAAACAACCAATCAAAGTATCACCAAATTCACAAGGTTCATAAATCATTAAAAATCAATTAAACTTAGCTTAAACCTCATGATTTAGCATCAATTAATTTGTGGTTGTTTGATTAAAAGAAACCATGCATTTTCATTCCAAATTACTTACTTAGAATGCAAGAAAGTGCATAAAACCAAATAAAATCAAAGAAAAAGGCTAGTGAAACTAGGCTAAGATGACTTGTCATCACCCGCCAGCCATGGAAACTGCAAGAAAAAGAGAGCAAATCTGTAAATAATAGAGGAATAAAGCTTGAAAAAGTACAAAAAAGAAACTCGCCAACATATGACTGACCGGCCTCCCGATCCCCAATGACCATTCGGGGATTAAGATTCTTTTCACCAAAAATAGCCAACAGAATATCGACAATATTGCGATCTTCTAGACTCAGCCAATCATAAGAGACCTTTATTAGATAGTCGGATCCCGCCCCAAAACTCCAGTAGGTCGGGATCCACCTAGCTCTTTCGGCCATAAGCCAGAAAGGCTGGTGACCTTCAACTGGCCTGACTTTAAAAAAGGTAGACTTAAAGCCGTGATAAGAATCCTCAAAAAGGCCAAAGATCCTGCGGCCTTGTTGGGCCCTAAAAGACATGTATCCCTTCTTAGCCTTCCCCTGGCTAGAAGGGTTCGTAAGCAGGAAGAGATAGAGAAAGACATTCACTGAAGTCGGCAACTCCAGATACTCGCAAACCATCTCGAAACATCAGATGGAGGCCCAACTGTTCGGGTGAAGCTGCGATGGAGCAACATCGCAGTGATTTAACAATGCCATAAAAAAGGGGGAGAAAGGAAGACGAAGCCCCAAGGTCATGAACATGGGCTCGTAAACCCATAACCAATCAACAACTCGTGGGGAAGCCAAGTTTTTCTGGCATACGCGCTCCCGACCGGCAGGAACATAAACTTGATAAAATGCCTCCTCGGGACCCCCCCACACAAGAGCCCTGACTAGCACAGTTTCTGGAGGCCCTCCTTTGTAATTCTAGAAGGGGTATCCCTCACGTCGAAAGATACCCAGGCATAGTGGTCGACAAAATTGGCTAGAGGACGCTGAGCCTAACCCGAGGAAACAAGGCGCTCGGCCATACCTACAGCGGGGGCACCACTTAGTCAAGACGGGAAGTCGGGAACACTTAAAACAATAAAAGCGAAAAGGAAAACTATGAATCACCATCTAGCCCCCCTGCACTAACCCAGAAGCGCAAGTAAAAACCCAGTGGCACCCCCTCTAGAAGAAAAAGCAACAAGGAAAATGAAGAAACCCAGGCGTACACAAACAAGAATGCACGAAAACTAAAAGGAAGAGGCAACCAAAAGAGAAAAAACCATGAAAACTTACCAGGAAAGCAGAATCTGTAAGGAACAGATAGGAATGAGGAACCCAAAAAGGAAGAAAGGGCACTAGAAGCAGGAGTATTCGAAGCGCAGCAAGAAGCAGAAGCAAGAGCAGCAGCAGCACGAAAGAACAAGAGGATGAGAAAAAGAAAAGTAGAGGGGAGTGGGGGTTACGAAATAAAAATAAAGGGAGAAAAACGTAACCGCCGAGGAAGAGCGCCAAAAGGCAAGGGCATATTCGTCATTTCACCCAAAAATTTCAAATCAATGAAATGATAGGCATTTAATGCTCAGCGCGGAAGCCAAGAAAGCAGCACAAGGATCAAGGCGACCATGCGTGAGGGACACGAAACGCCACCAACGAGTTCCCGAAGAAGAAGAAAGTTCGCCGCCTTGGCGAGTAGGACAAACGCGCCCAGCCACAAGTCCTAAACCTCAAGGCTGGCGCATTGGGGGCACTGTTACGGACTGACAAGCCCAGCCCAAGTAATCTTAGGGTCGGGACACCACCCCACCCAGGCCCAAACCTCCAGCAAAAGGGTTCAACGGGTCGGTCCCTAACACCCGACCCGAGGCCCGACCGACCTACCACCCAAAAGCGTGCCATCACTCAGGTCGGTACCCACGAGGCAATACCCGGCATCCCGACCCGAAGTCCGGGATGACCTGCCCACGTGGAAAGCGACAGCTCACAACTCCTCCACTAATGGGCTAGGCCATTACTAGGCCCACCCAACATGGTATATAAGGGGAGAGGACAGCTCTCCCCCCAAGGTACGTCACATTTTTACCTAATTCGGCTATCCTCTGGTGCGAACTCTGACTTGATCGTATCCAACCTCAAGAACCACCAGCATGGAGTCATGGGACTAGGCGATAACTACATTAAACCCAACAAGACGATCTCTCTCCCAATCTGCCTAAGAACCGGTGACCCCAGAAAATCGGTTATGGCGGACTTCGTAGTCCTCAGAGACTCCACTGCCTATAACATCATCCTAGGGAGAAAAATCATCAATGAGTTTTCAGCTGTAATATGCACCAAGTTCCTAACAATGAAGTTCATAACGGACAAGGGAACAGTTGGTTCCATAAGGGGAGACCTAGAAACGGCAGTCGCCTGCGACAGCGCCAGTCGCCTGCGACAGCGCCAGTCTCTCCTTAAGGAAAGAATCTAAGAGGGCAGCCGGCGTGTTCCTGGCAGACCTGGCCACCCCCACACCCCGTTCAACCTCCAGCGTCGCTAGCACACTCTGACTCTCGCTCCACGTCAGCTCGGAGTTTCTCCCTTTCTCCTACTCATCACCACCCGACAACCCGAGCTCACCAGGTAACGAACAAAGCCTATGACCAAGAACAATTTAGATTAAATTATAAAAGATTTATCTCTCAATATTATGATCACTATCACAATGATAAATCTCTAAATTTAATCAAGAACCTTATTATATTAACATTTTAATATAATAACAATAACAAATTATTTGACACATGATTGATTGGATTGTGGTCATACTCCTTATTCCCAACAATCTCCCACTTGCACGAGAGCCAATCATGATAGGTTGGATCTTGGGCATACTATTATCTCAATAATCTCCCACTTGCACTAGAACCAATCAATCATGTGCATAATTTTTCAATGCACATTTGTGTTTATCAAAACTTTGTTGACCTTAAACACCTTAGCTTTTGAGCACACGTTCTTGACCTTTTGCAAGATACGCCCAGTGCACAATAAATATCACGTTTTCTCAAAATATGAAATCTCCCACTAGAATAGTGTATAATTTTATTTTAAGGACAATCCTTATTGAACATGATTATAAAAAAATCTAAGTAACCATTAGATCTATCTTTATAGAATTGTATCATTATACAAATAGGCTACTTTTTCAAAAAGTTAGTTTGACGATCAAACCTTTTATACTTTCAGGAGAAAGTATATCCTCTATTGAGTGGTATAAAATTCTAATAAAAGTAATTGTACTCCCACTATTTCTTTAAGATGGAATCCCTTCTCTAAAAAAGAGTTTAACCTCTTATCACAGACACTTTGTCATAAGAAGAGTGATAAAAATAATCTCATTATTTCTTTAGGGTAACCAATAAATCTCATTTATAGGACCTAATATCAATTCTATTGTTGTGCAATCTCTTAACACATATAAGACATCTCCAAAATCTAATGTTCTTGAGTTTCAGCTTATGCCTTCTCCATATCTCATATGGGTAAAAAACTAATTTAGTGAGAAATTTTGTTAATTTAGCAATATTTCTAAAATATAGTCCAAATATTTAACAAACAATGATACTTATCTAAATCAAATTTCATGTTTTAAAACATGATAGGGTACATGGAGTACTAATATTTGTGCATTGAGAGAATCTCATTCTCTATTCAATAGAATATCAATTAGATAATTAGAGATTTTACTTTAAACACTCTTATAATAAAAATACTCAATATCTTTATTATTGGTCAAACCAATCCTTAAGAGCAATTTTGATTGGCATCCTCAATACTCATATTGAGTTTTTCTAAAAAGATCACAAATCTTAATCATATTAAGGCCAATTATAAATTATTTGTAACAAAATAAATCTCCAAAAATGCTTGCAAGAACAATTCTCGCTAAAGACAATTGTCTAATGGCATTCCAACTTCTAAAGTTGTTTAATTCAAAATATATTATCCAATACTCCCACTAGTTTAAATAAAATTTTTGATAATCATACTGTCTTACTTGGAGCACCATATATCTTCTCAAAATATTCAATAATAAATAGTGGGTATTATGCCTTTGAAATTGGAACTCATGGTTGTCAAAACAACCCATATTGCAGTAAAGCAATATTTCAATTACTTCACAAGTACGTTACCAATTTTATTAGAGGATATTATTTCAGTAGGATTATCATCTCAATGATAACTCTTGGGAAATACAATTCTCAAATTGTACTCAATATATTACTTTTAAGTATGGCACACAAAAGGTGGACATATTTAAAAATTTAAAATATGAAAGTAAACAAGAAATCTATATTTCTGGTAAAATTATTTAGAATCACAAATGAGTATTTTGGTTGTCAAGTTATTACTCATTCCTATTCCAAATAAACATGATTAAATTGTATCTCATACAATTATAATCCTAAATAATTATCTGGTTGTCAGACAATTACTTAACTGAATTATATTTTATACCCCTAGAGAGTCTAGGTTCAAACATAAAATTAATTCTCCTTATATATCATCATATGCATAAATAAATTCTATCTTTAAGTACAAGTGTCCTGGTTGTCAGGTTGTTCCTTGTAAATAAGAGATAAATTTATTTGTTTAGTAATCTCCTAACTTTTTTGATTTATCTCTATTGTTAGAGAATTTTTCATCAGTACTCATAGATTAAATTTTATACTCCCAGATTGTCTAGGCAAAATATAAAATTAAATCCCTAATACATCAAATGTATATACTGATTATTATCTTGAAAATAAAACTCTTGGTTGTTAGGCCGCTCTTTATAATCAAGAATATTAGAAAAACTAATTTCTAATATTATAGTGTTCAAAACACATCAATCAAATCAAAATTTGATTGTTCATGTGCTAACGTTTAGCCTTAAAAAATTATCAAATCAAATTTGACCTTTATATATACACTTATATATATATAAGAAACAAACAAAAGATATTTTGCATCTTATTCCTTTTATTGTGATCAAAATCACAATAAAATTTAATCAATAAATAAAATCAAACAAAATATTTAATTATAAATATAACTATTATATTAAAAAGATGATAATTTAATCACAATTAAATAATCAAACTTCAAATAAATTAAATATTAATTTATTAAAAAATTATCTCAATGAAAATAACTATATCACATGCTTAAAATTTTTTTTGAATTAATCCTATTAATTCACAAATTTTAAGAAAATAGGAATAAAATTTAAACACAAAAAGACAAAGTTCTGATACCACTAAAGGATTACCATGTATTCATAAAGATCTATTTTTGTACTTAAATTTTATTCCAATAATAAATATATAGTAGATCAGATCTAAATACCTGAATACACTAGTAAAAATCTTTTTCTCCTTCGATGGTACGAAGGCACTATGCGTATCCACACTGAGACCAACTTTTGCTGTCAACTCCTTGACCAATGGATATCTGATCTAAATTGAGAACCTCTTTGCAACTTTTTCACACCATAAAATTCTTCTCCAAGAATTAGGCACACATACATTTATATGTGTAAAGGTAAAGGAATAAAAACTCTTGTTATTCTCTCATGACTTTCCTGTACTCTTGACGTACGTATATACAGTATGAGATTTGTTACTGATTTTAAATTTGATTCTCAATTCAAATTTAAATCATATCTTGAAATTCCAAATTTGAATCATTCAAATTTTATGAATCATATCATAACTCAATTTGAAAACAGAATCAGTTAGGATCTCATCCAAATTTATAAATAGAATAACTAATTATTCTCAAATCTCATTTAATATTCTCAATTATTATACTATTATTATATTCTTAGTGCTAGCAAAGAATATAATAATATTCCATTTGAATTAATATAATTATTTATTTGATCAAATCAAAATAATAATTAAATAATTCTATAGCAAAGGTTAGAACACTCGTTAGTGTGTGACCCCATAGGTTCAATACTAAGCGGATAGTAAATTAGTCATACTAAATTTACTAATCAAGGTTGGCGTCTAGCAACACTCCTCAACAACCCGATAGTATGAAGTAATATATTTTTACTAAGAACCTCAGAAGAACAAAGTATAATTCCTTCCATCTTTCCAGCTCTTAGTTAACCTTTAGAGTATGGTTTAATTGTCAAACTCTAACTTGTTACCATTATTATAATGAACTGTGAATGACTTAAGAAACTCATTTCTTCATTCATTCAATCCCCTTGGCCAAGGTTTTATTCATCTCAGTCATTATAATCATAGAGCTCAAACTCTTTACCGAGAGTTGACGGATTCATTATTGACTAATAATTAATTCTACAAGTATTTAAATTATACCCAATATCCATTCAACTAGTACCCTAGGGTATTAGGTGTCCAGAATCAAAGTATAATAAATATATTGTTAATTACTATGATAGTCGCAAGTCAAAGAAAATTCTATCACCATGTTCATCTTGAGAATACCCTATTGACAAATATGCGGTAATTATAACCATTAGGAATTCTCAGAGTGAGTCAGTTTAATGGTCATATCTCTATATGCACCATATATATATAATTTAATAAATGAGATCTATTAATCTTCATCCAATGAAGACCATTATATATATATATATATATATATATATATATATATATATATATTAATATTTTGATCTTTCTAGATTATTAATGTCCTTTTAATAATCCTATGACCAAGAATAATTTAGATTAAATTATAAAAAATTTATCTCTCAATATTATGATCACTATCACAATGATAGATCTCTAAATTTAATCAAGGACCTTATTATATTAACATTTTAATATAATAACAATAACAAATTATTTGACACATGATTGATTGGATTGTGGTCATACTTCTTATTCCCAACAATCTCCTACTTGCACGAGAGCCAATCATGATAGATTGGATCTTGGGCATACTATTATCTCAATAATCTCCCACTTGCACTAGAACCAATCAATCATGTGTATAATTTTTCAATTCACATTTGTGTTTATCAAAACTCTGTTGACCTTAAACACCTTAGTTTTTGAGCACACGTTCTTGACCTTTTGCAAGATACGCCCAGAGCACAATAAATATCACGTTTTCTCAAAATATGAAATCTCCCAATACAATAGTGTATAATTTTATTTTAAGAACAACCCTTATTGAACATGATTATAAAAAAAATCTAAGTGACCATTAGATCTATGTTTATAGAATTGTATCATTATACAAATAGGCTACTTTTTCGAAAAGTTAGTTTGACGATCAAACCTTTTATACTTTCAGGAGAAAGTATATCCTCTATTGAGTGGTATACAATTCTAATAAAAGTAATTGTACTCCCACTCTTTCTTTAAGATGGAATCCCTTCTCTAAAAAATAGTTTAACCTCTTATCACAGACACTTTGTCATAAGAAGAGTGATAAAAATAATCTCATTATGTTTCGCAGTAGCATTATAACAACTCCTGCCTTCAAAGTCAACTTGTAATTAGATAGTCCCGAACATTTGATGTCATTTAGGAACTCTGGTGTGAACCACTCTTGTTGTACATCTTCATTCTCATCAGCTTGACATGTTGTGTCAGAACTCAAATACTCCTTTTCCTTCCCTGGAAAGATTGTCAAGACAAAATCGTTTACCTTCTCGATACTCTCAAGCGTGGGTGCAAGAATTGCCCTACTCTAAAAATACCTATAATCTGACATATTTTGCAACAAATTTGGATATGCAAAGAATACTAAATGAGAGAGAGGGTCATTAATAGTTGTAATCAATAGATCATCTGGGATTTCAATTTCTGATTCATCACCAACAACAGAACCAATATTTCCATTTCCAACATCAAGTATCAAATTAACAAATCTCTTCATTCACCTTCATCTTGAGCTAAAGAAGATATTAGAAGTTTCATGATTAAGAATATAGGAATTAGTATTAGAATTTCAAATTTCAACTTTTTAAATAGAGTTTTCTAATTAGCTAGTGCAAATTTTAAATTTTTAAATAAAATTTCCTAATTAAACGTTTGTTATTCATTAGAAATATAGGAATTTGTTAATTTAAAAATAATTTTTATTAGTTTCGTCATAAATAGTATCAATCCTATTATTTGTCGATAAAAATAAATAAAATTAAATACAATCTAAAAATCAATAACCTTATAAATTACGTAAATTTAGAAAAAGTATTTAAAAAGAGAGAAAAAATAAAAGTACTTCTATTGTGGAGAAATAATCTAAAAGATAACAATGTAAATTGAGTAAAGAGAAAATTTATAAATGTGGCAAGTAAAAAAATTTAAATTTAAAAATCGAAACGGTTAAGAAGTTACTTAATTATGAATTAGTATTAGAATTTTAAATTTCAAAATTTTAATTGTATCAATAATAATTCATATGAAAAATTTATAACTTTATGACATTAAATATTAAATTAGAAATTAACAAAATATCAACGGTGTGAATCGAATTAAAAATAAAACCACAAGTAATAACTGAATAACTTCAATTTATATTTAAAAAAATTCTAAATTCCAAACATAAAAATCGAAAAGAACCAAAAGAAAAATAACAACTCAAGAAAAGACAATGTTTCCACCAAAACAAACATATGCTTGGCATTATTCCATTAGATAGATAGGAATTTCAAAATATTTGCAACCAAATTCTCAAGTTTCATTCTCAATCTTGATCTTCTTGCAAGTTGAGGTATCTCCTTGCACCTTTGAATCTTCCGACTCTGAGGATAGTCGCTTGGTTGGTGTAATAGCGTTTTCCAACACTTCAGATTCATCATTGTCCGCAACTTTATCGGAGAATTCAAGTAACAAATTCAGTACAAAATACTGCGTTAAATTAAAGACTTCCTTCTCACCTTTGATTTTATCTCAATAATATTTTTTGAATAAAATAAAGATCTAACTTTGAGAAAATAAACAAACAAAAATTCATTTTTTTTAACAAATACCTTAGCACCTTCTACTTTCTCCCCTTCAATGATTGAGGATGCCTTTAAAGTTGGAAGCAAACCACTGGTATAGTCAACATCCTAAAATTATAAATAGTTATTAATTATTATTTATAAATTAGATACTACTAATGACCAAGGAAGAGAAAAATAAACTGATTTTTAATAGAAAGTATACTTATAACTGTACTCACAATTTGAATAGGGTGAGCCTTTTTGAATTTATTTATGAGGTCCACATTATCAGTCATCTTCTTAACTTTATAAGAAGGTGAAAAATGTAGATTATCAGATATTTGAACTTTAACGATGAAGAGGAAGATCTTATCAATTAGGTTGAGTAAAAGTATAGGTGTATCTGATAGATCTTCTTTCTGTAGGGTATTACATAATATATTAATAATAAATAATATAAAAATTACCATAAAAAATATCTTCACTAATATTTTTAAAAATAAATATTAGTTAGAACTTACCATAGAAGTGGATCAAGTATCTCTACACAGCTCTTTTCCAAAACTTGTTTTGTCTCCTTATCAAAGACTACGAAACATGCACAGTCAGAGTCACAATGACACCAAGCTTTATTTCGTACATGCTTAATAAAAAATTAGTATAAAAAAAGGTTAAACATAGACTTATTCAATATCTAATCCATTGTGATTAAACTTTAAATTAAAAAATAAATAAATAACCTTGGAGTTATGGATATAAGGAGACGGCCACAACTTGAACATTTGTAAAAGCATATGTGGATCTGTTGCATTCACATTGGTCGTAGCATCAGTCTGGAGTATCTATAATATGACTTATAGTAGTCAAGACAACACAAACAACATTATGAAAAAAAAACTTAATGATTTAAATTCCTTGAATTTGATCAGTTTTTAAATCTAAAAGATATATCTAAATAAATAAGATGAATAAACAAAAATAATCAATGTAAAACAGATTTAAATTAATTTTTTCCTCAAATTTTTTACAGGAAAAAAATTACCGTATCTAATTCTTTTAACTGCTCAATGATTTTGCCTTGATAAATTTTTAAGAGTGCAGCCTCATTTGAAATTGCGTCAATATTATCCCTAGGTTCTTCAAATCTTACAAAGCTAGATAAATAAAGCGAAAAAAAAACTACGTTAGATAACACATAATTAATATTAAACTAAAGAATTAAAAAATATATATATACCCACCTATTTTTAAATTGGATGACATTTGCTTCTTCAAGATTGAAGAACATCTTTGTGCCATACATAGAATTCTGTAAAATAATTTTTTTAAAAAAATTTAATTTAAAACAAAATGAGTAAAAACTCACATAAAAAATGAGTAAAAACTCACATAAAAATTCACATAATTATGAATAAATATTACGGTTATATAACTTCACTCTAATAAATTGTAAGACGACAACAACTCCATCTTTATTGTCAGATCCCAAAAAAGCATTTAATTCACGCTAATAAATTATACTTTTTCTAAAACAATAAACTTACCTACTAAGTAGGTGTAATCGTACCCAAGAGTATTGAGAGTATCAAAACTCACAAAATTAAATCCATATCGTATGATACTTGACGATTTTGGAAGTTTGTGCACATCGGTACGTTGGTTTAAATTAACCACATACTCATTATGTGTAGTTTTGAAGTTACCCTCATTGAGTCCAACACCAAAATATCTTATTTGGTAAGATATTCCTTCCTTTACTAAATTCACGAATCGAGACACAAGAGCCATCTTAACCGAGGCGTGTATTTTTTCTCCTTAGAATTGATAAACAAAAATAAAAGAACAATTAGTTGGGGATAAACAAACAAATTTAAAATAAAATAAAAAATTATTAATAGAAAACTCACGTCTTCATCGAGCCAAACCATCTCAATTGAGTATGGCAATGAAGAATTTCCGTAACTTGATAGTGTCCATAACCGTATCACTCGTATACGTACACACAAATTGTCGATTGTAGGATTGATTTCTCCGATTTTGTGAATACCAGCCATTGGAATAAGTAGAGAAATTTTAGATTTTGGATGTATGTAAAGAAAGAGTTTGATGTACTTTAAATTGTGGTGCTATACATATCTCATAACTTATACTTTTATAGTTGACTCAACTAAATTTTTTTAAATTTGATTGACTCTAATTTAAATTTAAATTAAATTTGCAGATAAAGTAAATAAATATATTAACAATTTTTAAAATTCTAAATTAACGTAAATATATTTAAATTTACGTATGTAGCTGCAATTTTTGAAAAAAAATCTACAAAAAATAAAAAAATAATGCTAAAAAGAATCAAAAGAATTTCAAAA
>NC_029785.2:32096352-32120797 GCF_000816755.2 Arachis ipaensis
TTTTATTTTCTTATCATATAATATTGATAATGATAATATTATTATATAGTATTATATAGAATTGATAATATGCTATAAGGAGAAAACTTATTCATATTCCATATTCTATTCCAACTCGCTAACCTATCAAAACTCTCTTTTTGAGTCTTCTCTTTTCTAGCAAGTAGAGACGCTAGCGATGGAGAACGGCGTCTTCGGACCGACAACTTCAGAACGGCGACATAAGAACTTTGAAGATGAGAAGACTGGTTGCTCCTACGGTAACGAGATGACAACGGGATTTTGCCAGCGAGGAGGTCTAGGTCGATCGGAGATGTTAATGTGATCAGAGGAGGTAGATAGCGAACCGGCAAGTGGAAACTTTCACTGATGTTGTCGTCATTCAAATCGCCGTTACATCGGGACGCTTTCTATCTGTAACTGATGAAGGTAAGCTGCTGCAAGGAAGGCATGGATTCAGATCTTATTTTCATACCCTTTTTACTCTCTACCTTTTGATTTGCTAATATTTATGATATAGAATTAGTGTTTTATTTTCAATTTAAATCTTTTTTTGTTTTTTGAATCATCAAAACAGATTTTTTCTTCTTTTGGGTTATGGAGGATCTGTGATTTTGGATGCCCTCCAATTTTAAAAGGGATAAGTATTGTTTTGGTCCCTAACGTTGATGGTCAGAATCGAAACCGTTCCCAACATAATTTTTGATATAGAATCATCCTTAACGTTTTTTTCGTATTAAAATTATCCTTTTATTTTTTTTGGACAAAAATACCCTCACCACTATCAGTACCTTTACCTCCTCCACCAACACTAGCACCAGCACCAGCACCACCACCAGCACCACCACCAACACCAACACCAACACCAATACCAACACCAACACCACCACCACCAACACCAATACCAACACCACCACCACCACCACCAGCACCAACACCAACACCACCAGCACCAGCACCAGCACCAGCACCAGCACCAGCACCAACACCAAACCAAGAAGCAGAAACAGATGCAAAAACTCAAACACAAAACCAAGAAGCAGAAGTAGAAGAGGCCAAAGCAAAAGAAGCAGAAGCAGAATCGGGAATCCGGAAGCAAGAAGCAAGAAGTAGAAGCAGCAGAAGCAAAAAGCGAGGTGCAGAAGCAAAAAGCAAAATCAGGAAAGGAAGAAAGCAGAAGCAAGATTCAGAAGCAGAAAGCGAGGTACAGATGAAGCGGCGAGGTGGCGAGGTTGCAAGGTGGCGGCAGTGGCTCACGTCTCCTCTCTCCTTCGCGATTCCCAACGGCAACGGCCACGACGACGGCGACGGCAGCTCCAAGCTTCGCCGCCGCCGTCCCCCTCCCCCCTTTCTGTTTAGGAATAAAATTAAAAAATTTATTAAAAATGACGATTTTAATACGAAAAAAACGTTAAGGATGATTTTATATCGAAAATTACGTTGGGGACAGTTTTGATTCTGACCCTCAATGTTAGAGACCAAAATAATACTTATCCCATTTTAAAATTATTTACCTGAAAATATACCTCTTTGTAGATACTATAAAAGTCTAAGAGGTGTGGTCCTACAATTTTACCGTGAGTGTCTTGCTAGAATTTATGTTTACTTTTATTTTTGTCACTAGAGAAAAAATGGTTAAGCGATATGATTTGTTGGAGATGATTGCACCACCAAAAGAATATTGGAGAATTTATGTCAAAGTGATCAAACTTTGGTCACTACCAAGATTCAAATACCCCATATCCATTAGCTCCATTGAAATGGTGTTGATGGATGAGTATGTAGCTCTAATTTTATTCATACACACAATTGTTTCTCTACTTTCATACACTTAATCTATATTTTCTGATAATTCTGATAAGATTTTCTGGTTTCAATTTTAAGGTGATCGATGCTCATGAATTATACAATGTCTGGTGCAAGGATTATTGCTTCAATACTTTCATACACTTAATCTATATTTAAAGTTTATAGCTTTGAATTTTGATATAAACTCTGTGATAATTTTATAATTCTTTTGTGGTGAGATGATGCATATATATACAATGTATTGCATTCATTTTGGTTGCTCTAATTAGAAAAAGACTCTTGCCAATAGCCATCTTTCAAACAATTTATATAATCAGAATTAAACTAAACATAATTTTTCTAAATGGCCAGAAACATGCACAGGTTTTATGCATTGTTTGCAGATTAAAAGTTTAATAGTTTAGTAATAATTTTTAAAAAATTTTGGTTTTGTACACAATATAGACCAATAAAATATGCTAAAATGAGATTTGGTTTTATTTATAGTCGAGGTGCTTATTTGAATAACAATGCTTATTAAATTTGAAATTCTCTTCTCATTGAGCTATCCATGATTACTTTCAAAGTGTACCTTTAGTCTCGGTGGTCAGTTCTCTAATATTCGCCATTACATGATTTGAAGTAGTTGTACCCTGCTATGTTAGCTCTTTGTTTTGAGATATATAGTTTTTAATTTTTATTCAATTTGTTGTTTTTTTTGTGTTATTTTTTTGTTACTTTTGAATATTGAGTTTGTTTTTACTTTACATAGCCACTAGCAATATCAGTTTAGGTAGAATTTAATAAAATGAATATTTTAATTAATTGAATGTAATGTCAATTTTTTAAATTATTCAGTTATTTTTGTTGAAAGAAATATTTTATATAAATTTTATTTGTTTATTTAGTTGGACCTTATTGGTACTATGCATACTTCTGTAGGTAAGGATCTGATATCTATGTTCGAATCATTCATATCGGAGGAAGCTGTGTATGTTTTTGCATACTTTAGAGTTACCAATAACTGTGGATTATACCGCACAACATCACATTATTTTCGATTATTTTTTCAAGCAAGGACTACTGTCTTACCCTCTTTCTGCGATGCAATACCGTTATATGGTATTAAGTTGGTCCTTTTTAGAAATATTATGGGATACTCATCTCAACATCCTTTTTTAGTTGGTAAGTGTATGGTTTAAGAAAGTATATAAGTTTATTTTTCTTTTGTCTTATGACAAAATGTTACAAAGATGGGTGATTTGTGCACAATCTTCTGTTTGATATTTATTTTAGACATTGTTAGAGTTATGATCGGTGTAGAGGGTGAGAGGAAATACGTAAAGGGTGACAAACTTATTGACATGTTGGTCATTTATATTGAGAATGACGGGTGCGTTTTTTCGATGCCCTTACTCTACCTTTAATATATTTATATAAGCAAGTTTTTTTATTTTCAAGACAGATTTTTTCTTCTTTTGAGTTATGGTAGATCTGGGATTTTGGATGTCCTCCAATTTTAAAATTATTTTTCTGAAAATATACCTCTTTGTAGATACTTTAAAAGCCTAAGAGGTGTGGTCCTATAATCTTACCGTGCGTGTCTTGCTAGAATTTACGCTTGCTCTTATTTTGGTCACTAGAAAAAAATGGTTGGGCGATATGATTTGTTGGAGACGATTGCACCGCCAAAAGAATATTGGAAGATTCATGTCAGAGTGTTCAAACTTTGGTCGCTACCAAGATTCAAAGACCCCAAATCCATTAGCTCCATTGAAATGGTGTTGATAGATGAGCATGTACCTCTAATTTTATTCACACACACAATTATTTCTCTACTTTCTTACACTTAATCTATATTTTTTGATAATTCAAATGAGATTTTCTGGTTTCAATTTTAAGGTGATTGATGATCATGAATTATACAATGTCTGGTGCATAGATTATTGCTTCAATACTTTCATACACTTGATCTATATTTAAAGTTTATAGCTTTAAATTTTGATATAAATCCTGTGATAATTTTATAATTCTTTTGTGGTGAGATGATGCATACATATACAATGTATTGCGTTCATTTTGGTTGATCTGATTAAAAAAAAAACTCTTGCCAATTGCCATCTTTCAAATAATTTATGTAGTTAGAATTAAACTAAACATAATTGTTCTAAATGGCCAGAAACATGCACAGGTTATATACATTGTTTGTGAATTAAACATTTAATGTTTTAGTGGTTTAGTAATAATTATTAAAAGTTTTTGGTTTTGTACACAATATAGACCAATGAAATATGCTGAAATGACATTTGGTTTTATTTATAATTGAGGTGTTTATTTGAAAAACAATGCTCATTAAATTCAAAATTCTCTTCTTATTGAGCTGTCCATGATTACTTTCAAAGTGTATCTTTAGTTTCATAAGTCATTTTTCTAATGTTCGCCCTTACATGGTTTAAAGTAGTTGTACCCTACTATGTTAGCTTTTTTTTGTTTCGGGATATATAGTTTTTAATTTTGATTCAATTTGGTATTTTTTGTGTTATTTTTTTTTTTTTGCTTTTGAATATTAAGTTTGTTTTTACTTTACATAGCCAATAGCAATATCAGTTTAGGTAAAATTTAATAAAATAAACATTATAATTAATTGAACGTAATGTTAATTTTTTAAATTATTCAGTTATTTTTGTTGAAAGAAATATTTTATATAAATTTTGTTTGTTTATTTAGTTGGACTTTATTGTTACTGTGTGTAGATAGTGAAAAATAAAATATTTTGTTTTGAGAAAAAATAGGGAACAACTATACATCTTTTGTAGGTAAGAATCTAATATCTATGTTTGAATCATTGATATCGGAGGGAGCTGTGTATGTTATTACATACTTTGGAGTTAGCAATAACTGTGGATTGTACTGCACAACATTACATCATGTTCGATTATTTTTTCAAGCAATGATTACTCTCTTACCCTCTTTCTGTTATGTAATACTGTTATATGGTATTAAGTTAGTCCCTTTTAAAAAAATTATGGGATACTTTTCTCAACATCCTTTTTTAGTTGGTAGCGTATGCTTTAAAGCAAGTATATAATTCATTTTTCTTTTAGTTTTATGACAAAATATTACTAAGATGGATGATTTGTGCACAATCTTCTGTTTGATATTTATTTTAGACGTTGCTGGAGTTATGACCGTTATAGAGGATGAGAGAAAATATGTGAAGGATGACAAACTTATTGACATGTTGATCATTCAAATTGAAAATGACGCATGCATTTTTTCGATGTCCTTACTCAGCACTTATTATGTTTATATAAGCAATTTTTTATTTTCAAGACAGATTTTTTCTTCTTTCGGGTTATGGAGGATCTGTGATTTTGCATGCCCTCAAACGAAGCCCTTCTATATTCATATGTAATTATGAATTGAATCTTGATGAATGACTAACGAAATTGAATCAAGAAAACTCTAAAAGAAAAGAATGGTTCCGTAGTTATTCTAGGTACTATTGCCTGTAACGTAGGTTTAGCAATTTTAGAACCATCAATGATTGGGGAACCTGCGGATCCATTATTAATTAAGAATTTTGTATATAGCTAGAACGACCTTCACAAATTGCAAATACTAATAAATTTTAAAATTATTTACCTAAAAATATTTCTCTTCGTAGATACTTTAAAAGCCTAAGTGGTGTGGTCTACAATCTTACTATGCATGTCTTGCTAGAATTTAAGTTTGCTCTTATTTTTGTTACTAGAGAAAAAATAGTTAGGTGATATGATTTGTTACAGATGATTGCACCGCCAAAAGAATGTTGGAGGATTCATGTTAAAGTGATCAAACTTTGGTCGCTACCAAGATTCAAAGACCCCAAATCCATTAGCTCCATTGAAATGGTGTTAATGGATGCGCATGTACCTCTAATTTCATTAATATACACAATTGTTTCTCTACTTTCATACACTTAATCTATATTTTCTGTTAATTCTGAAAAAGATTTTTTGGTTTCAATTTTAAGATGATTGATGCTCATGAATTACACAATGTTTAGTGTATGGATTATTGCTTTAATACTTTCATACACTTTATTTATATTTAAAATTTATAGTTTCGAATTTTGATATAAACCCTGTGATAATTTTATAATTCTTTTGTGTTGAGATGATGCATACATATACAATATATTGCATTCATATTGGTTGCTCTGATTAAAAAAAAAAAACTCTTGCCAATGGCCGTCTTTCAAATAATTTATATAGTCAGAATTAAACTAAACATAATTTTTCTAAATCGCCAGAAATATGCACGGGTTATGTACATTGTTCGTGAATTAAAAGTTTAATGGTTAGTGGTTTAGTAATAATTATTAAAAGATTTTGGTTTTGTACACAATATAGACCAATGAAATATGCTGAAATGAGGTTTGGTTTTATTTATAGTTGAGGTATTTATTTGAATAACAATGCTCATCAAATTTAAAATTCTCTTCTCATTGAGTCGTCCATGATTATTTTCAAAGTGTACCTTTAGTCTCGGTAGTCAATTCTCTAATGTTCGCCCTTACATGGTTTGAAGTAGTTGTATCCTATTATGTTAGCCTTTCTTTGTTTCGACATATATAGTTTTAATTTTCATTCAATTTGTTTTTTTTTTGTGTTATTTTTTTTGTTGCTTTTGAATATTAAATTTGTTTTTATTTTACATAGCCACTAGCAATATCAGTTTATGTAGAATTTAATAAAATAAACATTCTAACTAATTGAACATAATGTCAATTTTTTAAATTATTCAGTTATTTTTGTTTTAAAGAAATATTTTATATACATTTTGTTTATTTATTTAGTTGGACTTTATTGTTACTATGTAGATAGTGAATAATAAAATATTTTGCTTTGAAAAAAAAGGAACAATTATGCATACTTCTGTAGGTAAAGATCTGATATCTATGTTCGAATCAGTGATGTCAGAGGGAGCTTTGTATGTTTTCGCATACTTTGGAGTTAGCAACAAATGTGGGTTGTACCGCACAACATTACATCATTTTCGATTTTCTTTTTAAACAAGGACTATTGTCTTACCCTCTTTCTGTGATGCAATACCGTTATATGGTATTAAGTTGGTTCCTTTTAGAAAAATTATGAGATACTCTCCTCAACAGCCTTTTTTGGTTGGTAAGGTATGGTTTATAGCAAGTATATAAGTTTATTTTCTTTTGTTTTTATGAAAAAATATATCTAAGATGGGTGATTTGCGCACTCTTCTATTTCATATTTATTTTAGACGTTGTTGGAGTTATGACCGGTGTAGAGGGTGAGGAAAAATATGTGAAGGGTGGCAAACTTATTGACATGTTGGTCATTCATATTGAGAAGGACGGGTGCGATTTTTCGATGCCTTTACTCAACACTTAATATGTTTATATAAGTAATTTTTTATTTTCATGATAGATTTTTCTTCTTTTGGGTTATGGGGGATCTGTGATTTTTTATGTCCTCTAAATTTTAAATTATTTACCTAAAAATATACCTCTTCGTAGATACTTTAAAAGCTTAAGAGGTGTGGTCCTACAATTTTACCGTGCGTGTCTTGTTAGAATTTATGTTTGTTCTTATTTTTGTCACTAGAAAAAAAATTGTTAGAAAATATGATTTGTTGGAGATGATTGCACCGCCAAAAGAATATTGGAGGATTCATGTCAAAATGATCAAACTTTGGTTGCTACCAAGATTTAAAGACTCCAAATCCATTAGCTTCATTGAAATGGTGTTGATGGATGAGCATGAACCTCTAATTTTATTCACACACACAATTTTTTCTCTGCTTTATTTTTTGGTTTCAATTTTAAGATGATTGATGCTCATAAATTATATAAATGTCTGGTGCATAGATTATTGCTTCAATACTTTCATACACTTGATCTATATTTAAATTTTATAGCTTTAAATTTTGATAAAAACCGTGATATTTTTATAATTCTTTTGAGATGAGATGATGGATACATATACAATATATTTCGTTCATTTTGGTTGCTCTGATTAAAAAAAAAAAACTCTTGGCAATGGCCATCTTTCAAACAATTTATAAAGTCAGAATTAAACTAAACATAATTTTTCTAAATAGCCAGAAACATGCACGGGTTATATACATTGTTTGTGAATTAAAAGTTTAATGGTTTAGTAGTTTAGTAATAATTATTAAAAATTTTTGGTTTTGTACACAATATAGACCAATAAAATATGATAAAATGAGGTTTGGTTTTATTTATAATTAAGGTGCTTATTTGAATAACAATGCTTATTAAATTTAAAATTCTCTTCTCATTGAGTTGTCCATGATTACTTTCAAAGTGTATATTTAGTCTTGGTGGTCAGTTCTCTAATATTTGCCCTTACATGTTTGAAGTAGTTGTACCCTGCTATGTTAGTCTTTCTTTATTTTGAGATATATAGTTTTTAATTTTGATTCTTGTTGTTTTTTGTGTTATTTTTTTTATTGCTTTTGAATATTGAGTTTGTTTTTACTTTACATAACCACTAGCAATATTAGTTTAGGTAGAATTTAATAAAATAAAAATTCTAATTAATTGAACGTAATGTCAATTTTTTAAATTATTCAGTTATTTTTGTTGAAAAAATTATTTTATATAAATTTTGTTTGTTTATTTAGTTGGACATTATTGTTGCTGTGTGTAGATAGTGAATAATAAAATATTTTGCTTTGAGAAAAAATAGAGAACAACTATGCATGCTTCTGTAGGTAAGGATCTAATATCTATGTTCGAATCATTGATATCAGAGGGAGCTGTGTATGTTTTTGCATACTTTGGAGTTAGCAACAATTGTAGGTTATACCGCACAATATCACATCATTTTCGATTATTTTTTCAAGCAAGGACTACTATCTTACCTTCTTTCTGTGATGCAATACCGTTATATTGTATTAAGTTGGCCCCTTTTAGAAAAATTATGGGATACTCTCCTCGACATCAAGTTTTGGTTGTAAGTGTATGGTTTATAGCAAGTATATAAGTTGATTTTTCTTTTGATTTTATGACAAAATATTACTAAGATGGGTGATTTGTGCACAATCTTTCTGTTTGAAATTTATTTTAGACATTACTGGAGTTAGGGTCGGTGTAGAAGATGAGAGGAAATATGTGAAGGATGGCAAACTTATTGACATATTTGTTATTCATATTGAGAATGACATGTGTATTTTTCCATGTCCTTACTCTGCACTTAATATGTTTATATAAGCAATTTTTTCTGCAGCTTAAAACTTAATGTTGTTGTTCTTGGAGAGATGGTGGACTGAATCAAGAGTTTTGTAGTAGTGGATGAGCAGCAGTTGCTGGTGGTTATTTTTAAATTTGCAAGAGTAAAGACTTTTTGAGGTATGTGAGGATTTGATCAGTATCAAATGGTTATATCTTATTGTAGCTATCTTTACTAATTACTGAGACGTGATTCAATTAGAATTTTTTAGTTTTTAAATTTTATGGTGTGATACTACATGTAATAGTAATTTTTTTTGTTTTTAATTTTTAGGTTGTGATACTACATGTAGTGGTAATAAAATTATAAGTACTATGTTTTGTGATTTAATATTTTTTATCATGTAAAATTGTGGTAATATTAAGAAACATTCTAGACAAATATAATAGTTTGGCAAAGAATTTTTGCTATGCAAGAGATAGGTATCAACAGAAAAATTGCACAAACATAAAGCTTAAGTTGATTAGTAAAAGGACTACAGATGGCAGAAAATACAACTTGCCATCTGCATCTGAAGTGACTGCGTTGATTGTTGGCGATGTCGAACAACTAAGCAAAGATAGAGATATTATTATAGAGTCAAACTAAAAAGCTCCAATCGATTGATATTTTTCACCCATCTTATTTAGCCTTGCAATATCCATTGTTGTTTTCGTATGGGAGGATGGGTTTCATTTGGGTATTGCAACATCAGATTCTATCTTTGCTAAGCATACAAAGGAAAACAAAACAATCACTTTGCGACAATTCTTCGCTTTTCACCTACAGAAAAGGACGGGTGAATCTCCGTAAATTCTAAGATCAAAGAGATTATTCCAACAGTTTTTAGTGGATGCCTACACAATGGTATTATCAGAGAGGTTAAAATTCTTTAGGTATAAACAACCACAGTTAAGGGTTGATAAATACAAATGTCCATATGAAAGTCTTATAAACAGAAATGTTGTAAGATCTAGAATTTTTGAAAAAATTTATTATAAATTAATTTTACATTCAGTTATTTATTTATAGTTTCAGTTTCAAAAACTATTTTATTGACGATAATTAAAAGTAGTTTTGATTAACTGAAATTGAAATAAATTAAGCTTTATATTCAAACTTTATAATTATTGAGTATCTTTTTATTTAAAACTTAGAGTTTTAGAATTTCGAAAATAATGAAAATTTTATATAATTTAATTTAAATAATTGAGATTTTAGAATTTAATACTCTAATTTTTATAAATAAAGAAAATTAATTATATTATATTATATTTTAAATTAGAATACTTATTTAGAAATAATTTGCAAGTTGATGAATAAACGGTATTTTCATATATAATTATTATTTGGTTAAATTAGGTTTTTAATTTACTACTCTACCCTCCAATGTTACCAAATTACCTACATTAGCCATAAAATTCTTAATTTCCACTTTTTTTCCAAAATTAAACCCTAACCCTAGTTTTTCACTCACACTCTTCCTCACTCAATACACACAACACACTCAACAGCAGCAATGGCTGCAATAAGAAACAAAAAAACAAAGAAAGGGAAAAGAGGGAATGGGGACAGCAAAGGAGAAGGGAGATCGGTGAGGGAAAAGAGAAGAGGGAGGAGCTACGCCACCATCACCGAGCTTGGGCTTGTCCTTCATGCCCCGTCGCATCACTCCCCAGCCGCGTCTAGCCCACCACCAGTCGCCGCCGTCGTGTGTTGCTGTTGAAGGAGGAGGAGCGCGAACCAGAGCCATGGAAGGGAGAAGCAGAGCGCGCGCAGAGGAGGAGAAGCCGCCACTACCGTCGCATCCTGCCGCCGTCGCCACTGCTGAGGTCACCGTCGTCGCCATTGAAGCCGAAGAGAGAGAGAGAGAGAGAGAGAGAGTTCGCAAAGAGTGAGAGAGAGACGGGTGGGAGATTGATGCGTGTGAGAGGAGGCGAGCCATCGCTGTCACTGTCGTGTGTGGATTCGCCGCCGTGCCCAACCGCCGTCACGTGTGGAGTCGCCGCTGTTGGAGGTGGGTGGCCGAGCCTCTGCCGCCGGAGAACCCCGCTGCCGTTGCCAGAAAACACTGACGGTAAGGCTTTTAAGTTTGGCTTCTGTTCTTATGGATTCAGGGAAGATTATTGACGCTGCGTGATTGTTACAGTCGCTATTGCCGGAGTTCTGGTCGTTGCTGTCGCTTGGGATGACTGCCGGGGCTGCCGCCAAATCGGTTCAGAAATCGCCGCTATTTCGTTTTCTTATTATAGTAAGTATTTATGTTTCGAAAACTCCTGCGTTAGTATTTTGTTATGTTTGGTTTAAGACGCTGAGGTTTGGTGACGTAGGTTCGAGTTTTAACTATTGTATGTCACTTTTAAGTTGCTGAGGTTGCTGCGAGAGTGGTGAGGGGCTAAGGTTGCGGTTGTCGTCGATTTTGGGCTGAGAAAAATGAGTTCCGTTGACGTGTTTGGTCTATGGTTTCGACTTGTCGAGGTAGGACTTTTTCTAGAAAGCTATTTTATATTTTGGAATTGTTATAAATAGATATTGATGTGAAAATTATATTTTTTTGTGATTGTATAAGTCTTATGTATTGTTTGGCTGTTTTGGATGAATATGATTGTTGTTTGAATTAATTATTGACTGATTTTGCTAAACTGGTAGTTGCTGAATTAATTCCTTAAATTTTTGAAAATGAGTTTGATTTGTAGAAAGTGATTTGATTTTGAATCGGTTTCATTGAGATATGAATTGTTGGAATTAGCTTGATTTTGAACTGATTTGGTATTGAACCCGTTGGAAAGGGTTGTGGAATGGTTTGGTTGGGATCCGAAAAGGGTGGCAAAGTACAAGTTTTAGGGGAGGTGCTGTCGAAATTTTTATAAAATTTGAGGATTTGTTTGAAATGTTATTTAGAAAAATAAGAATTTAAGAATTATATTATTTTACTTGAAGTATTTAAGAAAATAATGAATTATATTTTGAATTGAATTATTTAAAGGAAATTGGACTTTGATTCAATAATTGCGTTTGTGATGTTTTGGAAGGAGTCAGAGAATTAGTTTTTAAGAGTGAACCTGAAAGTGGTTTTGATTTAAATGGATTGGTTTCGTTTCAAGTGAATTGTTTTTGAATTGGGTTTGGGACTTGTGACTTATATGATTCGGTTTTATAATAAATTCTGTTTCCATTCATTAAAAACAAGAAGCTATGATTTTAAGAGATTTCAATAAATTTTTAAGGAATTGAGATAGGTTGTTCTCCCCTAAAGTCTTGAGACTCTGCTGTGAAATTTCATTACCAAATTCTAATTTAAAATGAATGATTTTCATGACTTTTGGAAGAGATTTACAATTGATATAATTTTGAAGTTGTTTGGAGTTTCAAAAAATGTTATCAAGGTAATGGGTTTTTGGTTTTAAAGGAAATTGATTTGAGAAATTGATTTGAGTATGTGGTTGTGAAATGCATTGTTCACCGTTGTAGGGGCTGTGGCAGTCTCCCGCCTACGTTCAGATGTGAAGGCTATGGCAGTCTCCCGCTCATGTAACATGCATTGATTAAAGTTGCTATGCGCCTTTGGCAAGGGCTGTGGCAGTCTCTCGCTTGTCTGAGGTAGCAGTGCTGGTGTAGGGGCCGAGGCAATCTCCTGCCTACGTTAAAATGTGAGGGCTGTGGCAGTCTCCCACTCACATAACCTTTTTGCTGCCAAAGTGAACTCGGGCACTATAACCCGAAAGAGTCTGCCGGGAACTATAACTCGCGGGGCACAAGAAAGAGTGGGCAGGGAACTATATCCCTGGACGTGGTAGAAAGGCGACATCCCGGGGATGTTTCGGGTTGACATTTTGAACCAACAAGTGCATCACCGGAGATGTGTCGGGTTGGCAGTTTGAACCGACAAGTGATATCACGAGCCAATAAGATAAACATTCATCATATGCATCTATGTGATATTGTTTGGGTGTGCATATTGTAATTGGTTTGCCTATGTGAATAATTATGTTTACTGCTAATTGCTATATTTGATGTAACTGTTTTGTTTGGGTTTGAACCTCTCTATTTGTGTTTGTAACTGAAATTGGTTGGACTGTGGTGAATTGGATGTTGTTTGAGTTGTTTGGACCTGAGGCCATGATTGATTATGTGATGGGCCGAATGCCGTGTTTGGTTTAAGTTTTTGGTTTAGTAAAGTATGAAAAATCAAGCTGGTTCAGTATAGACTTAATGAACCTATGCTTGGAACAGTTTGGACATTCATACTGTCTAGAAAAACTTTTAATATTTGGTACAAATGGTTTTGGGTTTCGAAGAATAAACAGATTTCTCTTTTAAAAAGGATTTCGGATTTTTGAATATAAACCTTTGGTTTTGAAACGATACATAAGGCGAACAACAGTCACTGTACTCTGAAAACAGTTTTATTTTACGTATCTTATTATAGCAATTCTGTAACTCTATAGTGAGAACCAGCGAGGATAACGTTCTCACTCCCCTACAGGTGTTTCCTTTTCAGGATACGGATGAAGAGGTTTCGAAGAGTTTATTTTTGTTTCTGTTTATATGATGTATTGTATTGTTTTAGATATTATGTTTTCCCTCGCATTTATCTTTATACATTTTGTAAAAAGGATAGGCTTTGAATTATGTAATGCTAGTATAACAATATTATATATATATACACATATTTTGTTAAGTGTCATATATGTTTTGTGAGTATGTATTTATGTTTTCAACTAAAAGTCTTTTGAAAGGTTATACGGTTTAAGTTTTAGTTAGGCTCTTATCTTAGTATTAAATGTATTTAGAGTCTTTGTAATATTTGAGCTATCAGAGTGGCGCAGCCGGAAGCGTGACATTCTAATAGTGAGGGCATTACAGATGTAGATGCTGCAAGGCTTGGCAAAAGAATCATTCTTCCCAATACTTTTACCGGTGGACCTAGGTACATGATGAATAATTGCAAAGATGCATTTGTAATTTGTAGATATACAGGATATTCTAGCTATTTTATCACTATGACCTGTAACCCTGAATGGGATGAGATAAAAAAAGAAGTGACTCCTATTTGATTGATGACTTAAAAGAGGGAAAAATATTTGGCAAAATTTTGGGATGTAAGTCTGTGTTTGTGCAACACCTTATTAAAATCTTATGTTGTAATGTTTTACTCATTTGTCTTTTTTTATTTTCAGATGTTTGCACTAGAGTTTCAAAAGAAAGGGCTTCTACATACACATATCCTTTTATTCATGAGTAACGAGTTCAAGACACAAACACCATATGACATAGACAAATATATAACAGCTGAGATTCTTGATGAAAATGAAAGGCCAAATCTACATGAAACTGTTCAAAATTACATGGTACATGGTCCATGTAGTCTGTACAACAAGAATTCACCTTGCATGAAGAATGGATCTTGTTCAAAGTTTTATACCAAAGAGTTTAGGCAGCGAACACTTATTGATGAAGCCGGGTTTCCCAAATATAGGCCTACTGATAATGGTCGAACTGTGAAGAAAAGGGAATGTATACTAGACAATAAGTTCATTGTTCCGTATAACCTAGAATTGTTGCTCAAGTGAGTGCCATATAAATGTGGAATATACATGCCAAACAAGTTCTATTAAGTATCTGTTTAAGTATGTACACAAGGACAATGATTGCGTAACAGCTACCTTATACAACACTGATGATTCGTCAGAAGCCACACAAGTTGTTGATGAAATTAGGAATTACTACGATTGTAGGTACATTTCGGCATGTGAGGCAGTCTGGCATTTATTTGGATATGAAATCCAAGAGAAAGAACCAGTTGTGATTAGACTTCCATTCCATTTGGAGGATGAGCAACTTGTGGTTTATAGTGAAACTTCTAATGTGAATGATATCATCGAAAGAGCAGTATCTCATAAGTCAATGTTTTTGGAGTGGATGGCGGCGAACATGTCATATTCCTATGCTCGAAGTCTGACTTATGCTGAGTTTCCAACCAAGTTTATTTGGAAGGACGATGCTTCAAAGTGGTTTCCTCGAAAGCAAGGCTTTGCAATTGGAAGGTTGACTCATGTACATACAGGTAATGACGAGTTTATATTCAATTTTGATCTTATTTATTTGATGATTTAAATTTAAAATCTTAACAGCATGTACCCCACGTCTATTTTATTTGATTTATCTACACTAGAAAACAAATATTCTAATAACTTTCAACAGTTATAATCTAATACTCTGTAGATTATACAATTTTAGAATTGTGCTCTATTTTTTAGAAAAAATAATTTTATGCGCATGTGTAGCTACATAATAATTGAAATCGTGTAGCCTAATCCATTTAGCAACTTAGAAGTAGGATTTTAACCAAGTTTTTTTTTTGCAGCAAATACCAAAGAATATTACCAACGACTTCTCTTGAATACTCAAAGAGGATGTATGAATTTTCGAGATATAAGAACAGTAGGAGAAACAATTCATGCTACTTATAGATATGCATGCTTCGCTCTTGGACTCTTGCAAGATGACAGAAAATTTATGGATGCAATTAAGGAAACAAGCTCGTGGGCCTCAAGATCATATGTTAGGAGGTTGTTTGTCATTCTATTAACATCCAACAATATCTCAAGACCAGAATATGTCTGGGATAAATATTGGCATGAACTCTCATATGATATTTTGTATCGACAAAGAACCATGATGAACATGAGGGGTGAGTTTTATTAATTGCAATTATTAAGGTCCTTCATTATTGATCATTTTTAGTTTGATTGAATTTTTACAGTATCGTATAATATGCAGAGTTAACTATGTCAGACGATGAGATTAAGCAGCTGTGCTTAATGGATATAGACAATATCTTACATTCCTATGGTAAAATCTTGAAAGACTATCCTCCTATGCCTTTAGTTGTTAACCAAAAGGGTTATCAGGGAAGAGCTAAACTTTAACAGGGATGAGTTAAAGAAAAACGCCTCAAACATGTTAGCCATCGCAACACCTGAGCAGAAACATGCATTCGATAAAATTGTTACAGCTGTGTATTGTGATGAAGGATATTTTTTCTTTGTGTATGGTCATGGAAGTACTGGAAAAACATTTCTCTGGAGCCTTATGTCTGCTAAGATTCACTCAAGGGGTGATATTGTGTTAAACGTTGCTTCAAGTGGTATTACATCTTTACTTCTTTCCAATAGAAGAATGGCACACTCAAGGATCCTAATACTGCTGAATATAACTGAGAATTCTGTATGTAACATCAAACCTGGTTTTCCTAAAGCAATGCTGCTGTTAAAAGCCAAATTTATAATTTGGGATGAGGCTCCAATGGTTAGTAGGTACTGCTATGAAGCGCTTGATAAATGCTTGAGTGATATCATGAGGTTTTATCCAATATATAACAAAGATTTGCCCTTTGGAGGAAAAGTGGTTGTACTAGGTAGAGACTTTAGACAAATCTTTCCTGTCATTCTACGAGGATCGAGAAAAGATATTGTTCATTCAATCGTTAATTTGTCTTACCTTTGGAAGTTTTGTCAGGTGCTCAAACTAACAAAAAATATGAGACTCTCTGTAGGAACAACTACTTCAGATCAAGATGAGACAGAGCAATTTGGTGAGTAGTTATTGAAAGTTAGTGATGGTATAATAGGTGACAATATAGATAGTGAATTTGAGATATGTCTTTCAAAAGATATTGTTATTCCTTCTTCGGACCAGGCATTTGATGAGTTGGTTCATTTTTCTTATCCAAATATTTTAAAAAACATGTCTTCAAAGAATTTTTTCAAAGCAAGGACTATACTAGCTCCCACGCTGGACATCATTGAAGAGGTCAACAATCATCTGATGGCTATCATTCCTGTTGGGAAATTACTGGATAGTATAAATTGCTCTAATTTGCCTCCACATAAATTAATACTCAAGGTTGGTGTTCTGGTAATGTTACTGAGGAATATTGACCATTCTAGTGGTCTTTGTAATGGTACAAAGCTACAAGTTAGGAAGCTTGAAAATCATGTCATAGAATGTGAAGTTTTAACGGGTAACAACGTTGGTCATATTGCTTTGATTCTAAGAATGAATATGGTACCAACAAATGAAACTGTCCTAGTTAGATTTCAACGAAGACAGTTTTCCATAATAATATCGTTTGCCATAACAATTAATAAGTCTCAGGGACAAATTTTATCTCATGTTGGATTGTAGTTGTCGAAACCAGTTTTTACACATGGCCAACTATATGTGGCACTTTCAAGAATTAAGAGCAAGAGAAGTTTAAAAGTTTTACTTATGAATCACGTAAGAATGTCTGTAAATTTAACCATCAATGTTGTTTATAGAGAAGTCTTTGAAAAAATAGGATTCTAATGTAAATGTTTTAATTTTATTTTAAATTTTGTATCAAAATCAATGTATAATTATTTTACTTTAAAAAAATATAAAATGATGATTATTCACTATTTTTAAATTAAATTTTGATTTTGATAATAATTTTATAAATTTTTTGAAATAATAATTATTTTGTATATTTTTTCTTAAAATATTCAAACATATAAAAACTTTTTTTACTTTTATAAATTTTTCTGTGCTGAACATAGATTCATACACTAGTTTAATCTAAATTGTGAGATAGTTTGGGAGTGAAAATTAAATCATTTGAAATTTATACACAAAACAGATAATAAGATTTTGAGTTAGTTTGGTAAACTCCTAAAAAATAATTTTTTTTAAGTGATTCTTTTTTCCAATTTCAATGTGATGAATTTAAAAAATATAAAACACGCAAATCGAATGAGAAGATTTACCTCCATCTCATGTTTTTGTGAAACTTAACTTCTTTCTGATCCAATGTATCTATCATTCTCTCCTCTCAACGTCATAAGCAAAATCATGCCTTATTTTATAGGTTTTGGCAGCAAAATTTAAGAATAAATAGGTATTTTGTAAGTTTTGCGAGAAACACCAAAAATATCACATGTAAAAAAAATTAACATCAAATATTAGTTACAATATATATTTTATATTTTAATATATATTAATTAATTTAATAACTAATTTTTAGTATATCTATAATAGATAATTTTATACATTCTATAAATATCATTAACAATTAATTTGTTTTAATTTTGTCAACCTAATATTTCAAATATGATACAATTATATTCTTAAGAGCTAAAACGGTTAATAGAAAAATACTGACATGTCGAATGTATTCTGATATCTATCTATTAATATATAATAGGAGAGTAGTAGGTTCAATGCTTGACAAGTGTATAGGCTAATTAATCAACAAGTGTTTTATTTAAATAATTGACAAGTGTCTTGCTAATTTTAAATTCAAACATAAAATATAATATAATAAATAATATAAACAAAAAGCAAGCAGGACAACAATTTCTCTGCACCCCTCACCTGCAAAAGCATTACAAGTAGATTTGAAAATACAAATTAGGATCAGAATTTGAACTTGCATTGAAACTAGAACAAGAGTGAACACATTTTAAATCAGGATTTTAAAAATCAAATCTTTCCTTGATTTTCTCTCTCTCGGATTTGTTTTCTCTATCATCTTCTTCGTCCCTATCGAGGAAGCTAGCGAGCAGTAGTAGAAAGTATTGATCAAGTGAGAGTGTTGAAACAAGCGAAGAAGGTGAAAGCAAGATCTGAGAAAAGAGGAGGCAGACAAGGAGAAGCGAGCTTCAGGAGCAGAGGCAAACAGAGCTTTCACAGTGGAGAAGAAGCTCTCATGCCAATGCCAAATATGGTTACTGCGGTATGTGTTTTTCCTACTGCTACTCGGTCATCGTTCTCTTTTACTATGTTATTCTTATTTAGAAGGCTCAACCAATTTGGATATAACTATTTAGGTTTCTTTTTCCTTGACCGTTGTCGGTTTCAAATGCACTAAACCTTGCTGCTGTCAGCGAAGAGGCAGCAGCTCGGTAGCAAGGTGGTGACGCCGGAAAGCTAACCGGTGGATATTCACCACTGGAGATGGAAGAGAAGAATGTTGGTGGATATCTTGCCATTGAAGATGTTATCGGCAGTGAGGCAAAGGTAAGCTTTTTTTTTATTTCAAAATAAAAAATTATTGTGTGTTTTTTTTCTAATCTTCTTCCGTTTTTATTTCAAAACATTTGTTTCTCTTCTTTTAGTTTGTTTCGTGTGTGTGTTTTTGGGTTTAGATCAGATCAAAGCAGGAGCTCTTTGCAAAGGCAAGCCACTAGAGAAGTACATGTATATCTTTTTCTTATTTCTTATGCTGATGGGATATAATACACTGTTATTTCTTCACCTAAAATTTTATTTTGATTTGTTTAAGCTTATTTGCTTCATTTTATCCTTTCGTTTTATGTTGTTTGCTTGCTTTATTGGTTTGTTGAACTATAAATTGTAGATCTAGCATCATATGGTTATGTTACCTTAGCTTCCTAATAATTGTGGTTAACGGGTTATAATTGTGTCCTACTTATTGATGGAGGGAAAGGACTTTTAAGATTATCAATTAAAAGATAAAAGAACTCCTCAATTTATGGAAAAAAGATATTCTTTTATAATTGTTCTGGGTCTTCTGTCTGTATGGTCATTTTTTATGCGAGAAAGATATTCTTTTAGGATTTATGAGTGAATTTTGCAAATGGATTATTTGAATAAATTGTGAACTGTAATCTTGCAATTGCGAATTTTCAATTGTGGATTGAATTTACATTCAAATAATTAACTAATTAAAAAAAAGAAATATTTTTAAGTGATGGAGATTCTAGCTGCATATTAAACATACAGTAGCTGCTGTTTTTAGATGAATGAGTAGCTTTATATGTTGAGATTTTCACCTGAAAATCCTTACAAAAGACTACTAATTTCACCTGAACAATTTTTGATATTAGTTGTTTAACACTCTGATTGGTTAAAACGTACTTTCTCTTCCAAATTTTCAGAAAGCAACGTTGGTAGTTTCCATACTTTGATCTGTTTGTATATATATAATGCTTTGCTGTAAACATAGCCTTTCAATTTTCTCAGCTCTTTTCTTCTAACAAGTGACAACCAACAATGGCAGCATCTTCTTCTAGCACCTTCTACACCAACCTCAAGTTTTGCACCAAATTCAACAACAGCAACAGCAACTTGAACCGAAGGTACATTTTATTATTTTCTCTTTGCTAAAGATATGAAACTATTGAATTTAACTACCTATTTTCTGAAATTTCTGAAGTTGAAACCTTTTTACCATTTTGAAGGGAACTCATATTAAGAAGCAATGAAATAGCAACAGTTGGTGCTATCTTCAATTTCAATTTCAGGTAATCCCTTTTCTATGTTTTTTTCCCCTGTTTATCATTATCACCATTGAAAGTTGTTCAATTTTTTTATATTATAATTATTTTCATACAAATTTGGAATATCTTAATTTAAGATTTTATATTTTTCCTTATTGCATATTTGTGCAGTGAAAAAAACTTGATTTTCTTGGTGTGCTGAAAAATTCTGCATCTTTAACATGATTTTCCATTTGTTTAAATTTTTGATTTTATATGTGTTGATAATTTGTGTTTTGTTATTTTTGAATTAAGGTAAGGTCGTGTGTCGTTCATTTTGATTTGAGGAAAAGGATTTGATTTTGGAAATTTTCTGTGGTGATTATCAGGCTTCTTTCCTTTGATTTATGCCTTTATTTGCTCTAATTTTGTATTATGGTTTGTTTCTTTCTTACATATGCAGTGTGCCTTCTCATACAAATGGGATGAACCATTTTGCTCATTCTTTTAAAAAATTTAGAAACAATTTCATTCTTCATTTAAAATATTGAGAAAAGGACAATCCCATTTCCATTCCCAGAATTGATGTCATTACTTGATCAAATCGAGATGCCCTTGATTTTTCCTTATTATGAACTATGAAGTTTATGATTGACGTCAAATAAGAAATTTTCATAACTGCGTAATTTGCTATATTTATTAGAGATTTTATAAGAATGAAAAATATCTAGCACTTTTGATAGTATATGGGCAAAACATCTAGAGAGGAGTAAAAATTTATTTCCTTTCAATAGATCTCCAAAGTTGAATTATTTTTTAAAAATTATGTCTTTTTGTTTAATCTGCTTCAATTCTCTTTTTTTTTTCTTTTTTCTCATAGTTGATTCAGATAATTAATTTTGGCAGGGAATGTAAGTGGAGGACGGAGTGTTCCAGCACCAAAAGCATCTCTTGAGGCTTGGCAACGATTATTATGATGTTCTTAAAGGAAAATAAGAATGTTGCTGCTTTGACAACTAAATCTAAAGTTAGAAAGTAGTCAGTTTTGAAAAGGGCTGAAAAATCCTTCAGAAAAGAGGAATTATAATGTTAGTTATTTCCTTACTTCTTTTATTATTGCATTTAAGTTTTAAGTAAATTTTAAAACTAACTTATTCCAACAGTATTTATCTGTTTATGTATATGATGGAAAATCATTGATTTTGTGTGTGTATATATGAACTTTTAACAATGAGTACTCAAAGGGCTAAGGAGATAGGTTCGTTCATATGCACTGATGCAGTATGCGTTTGTTTGTGTGAAGAAGCATCAGCATATAAGTTCATAATAACATTATTGCTTAAAAAAAATCATCATTTCTAAACTAGATATTTCATTTGGCTTTTTTACTAAAAACAGAGGAGAAACAGGTTTTGGGAAATGCAGCTTTTATGATCCTAATTGCTTTTGCTTGATCCTATAAGCTTAAAAATAATACTTGAATCTCATTGGATCTACCAGTTAATTCAACATGGTGTTTTAACTATACCATATATCATTCCTTCTATCTTCATTTTTAGAATTTGAATGAATTGATTATTTTATATTATTTTTATGTCTTTCCTATATGTCTTTAGATTATTGTTGTATATTTGTTAAAACTTTTCTCATTTTGACCAGTATCGAAATGTTACAACTTTGCTTAGCCGTGATTGCAGTGTTCAAAGGAGGCACCAAAAGGTACGAAAATTTCCTGTTATCATATATAATTGTTGGGTAAAAGTATCATTTTTAAGGAAATGCTTTCATAGTAGTGTGTTATAATTCTTGGTGGGAATGTTTGAATAGGATATAATATATAGCTTTAGTGCATATTATCTAGGATGCAGTTACTTTTATTTTGACATTAGCTTATAATTATTGTCTGCTTCATAAAATAGATCAAACTATTAATTATTGTCTTTTGATAAATTAGTGGCCTCTACTTCTGAAGGAAGTAAATTTTGTTTTAATTCTACTAACATAATGTATAGACTTCTTTTGAAAAGAAATCTACTCTGGCTAAGGACGAGGCTGAACTTTCAATATTGAAAAAAAAAAAAAGAAAGCTCACTTAAAGATGTGCAACAGCTAAAAGGTATCACTTTTATGATTTATTATTTCCTATACACTGGGTATATCTAGGGAAACCATTTAGTTGCTTTGCATTTTCGGTCGGTTGGAAGATTCATAGCGATAAAAGGGAAGTGTGTCTGTCACTGTTTTGTAAGTAATTTGGTGTACATAGCAGGAGTGAAAAATTGAATCTAGGAAAGGAGTCTAGAGGAGTGGTACATATAGGTGATTCAAATGAGAAACAAATGAACGGAGGATAGAATTTGTTTTTATCTATTGTAGTTTTGGTGTTTATTGTTGTCTTTGTCTGATTTTCATGTTTTTGTTTTTTGTTTTGGCAAAAAAAAAAAACTCTTTGGCTACTGCAATATGAGGAAGTTCCAATAAGTATAAATAATTTATATGTGAATTGCTTTGGTAAGAATAATGTCTTGAGATAGAGACTGATCCTTTGTGTTTTTATGTGTTTGATTTCGGAAAAAACAAGTCAAAAGCAATATTTTTTTCATTGAGATTGTATATAATTCCTTTGAAAGAAGATGTTTACTTGGTAATTTCATATATTAAAAACAATTTATTGCAATATAAGATAAGATTATAAAAAATTTGAGCTATTCTCAATGTTCATAATTTGCAATTTTTTGGATTAAAGGTGTGAAAATTGAATACTAAACCACTTTGTAAATGTGAAAATTGTGTGGATTAAAGGTATGTTCTTAATATTGTGTTATTTTATTTTTTATTATTATTATTAGTAATTAGTAACTAATCAGTTTCTAGCTGTTTAGTTTTAATTTGTTGTTGGGTCATAGGCTGTGTGATTTAATTTTTGAGTCATCTTAATTTACATTAAAAATTTATGATATTTATTAAATTTTTTTCTTTTTTTAGTGTCTCAAATTAATCAGGGCTTAATATTTTCTCTCTGATAGGTACTAACATACACATTTACAAAATCACAATCTATGCCCCAAAACTTTGAAGCTGGCCATGATTTATATACATACAAATACGAATAATATTTTCCTTACAATGCTTGGTATAAAAAGAATGAATAACTATAATACACTAACTGTTAAGTGGTATTTTTACAATTTAATTATATAATTAATTAAACAAAATTTACAAATAAAAAATTATATTTCAAACATTTTTTATAAATTAAAATCACAACTTAAACAACATTATAAATTATTTTTAACTGTCCTCTGTTCCACTTTGTTTAGATAAGAAACATATAATCATACACCAACAAATAAAATAATGAAATTAAAAAAAATTTAAACAAAAAAATAAGTAACATTATAATGCAACTAACTAGACATTTGTTATTTGTAAAGAAGTCAAGCTTCTCGACATACATTAACATATTTAAATTGAAGGATTGACTTTTATCATTACACATGCTTATATCATTGTGTTTAAATTTAGACTTTTTCTTTATTTCTTTAATATCAATTTTTATGATTGATTAGCCATATAGATAAATTATATAACCGCGCTACGCGCGGGTGGTACTCTAGTGTCAATAATACTTGACAACCCTAGGTTGACGTGTTAGTATAGGATGCCACGTTCTCGTCCATGTCAAATCTAACGGCATAATTAAAAACATTAAAATGTCATGGTCAAACATTAATGATAAACTTAAAATATAATATAAATATTAAGCACAAAATAATATTTACTATTGAGTAATATTTTATAAATAAAAATTATATTAATAACACACATCAAAGGCTAAAACATATCCCTTTTATTGAAACTCATTTTAATACAATAATATTTTTTAGAATAATAGTCAAATTCGTTTTTTAAAAAATTACTCATTTTTAAATTAGTTTTTAAAAGATTAAATCAGTCATGTTAGTCCTACATAAGTTAAATTGGTCTTTCTGTTAGTTAGATAATGGTGTATCACATTAAATATCATGTGACATGATATCATGATAAGTTAATGTCACGTGTCACAAAATAATTAGTTGATGTGTCAAGTTAGTGGCACGTAACATACCACATATTACCTGACATGTCATAACTATTTAGAGTCAAATTAGTCCCTAAAAATAT
>NC_029785.2:32121001-32135076 GCF_000816755.2 Arachis ipaensis
TAAAGTGTAAAAAATAATATTAAAATTATTAGGATAGAAAAATATTAATACATTTATGTTGTTTGAAATATGAGTTTTATAAATTTATTATTATTTAAGATATCAAAAGCTGTTGGACATAATTTATTTACATTTTAGTTAAATAGTTGATTGATTTTTATTTGCGATAAAATTATCCCTAAATGTTAATTTCTTCTAAAATATTAGAGGCAAAATTATCTAAAAATATCTGACATAAATAAAAAACATAAAAAAATTGAATAAATAAAAAACGTTAAAAGATAAAATTAAATAAATTAAAAATTAAAAATTAAAAATATTTTAAAAAATTTAAAAATAAAAAATATACTTTACCCTTAAATCAATAGTCTAATTTGTTACTCTTGACATGTGATACGTATTCAAAAGAAAATATTTAATTTCAATCATTTATCATGTTTTAAAGAACATTTGGTATTTTTATCAAGGTTGCGAGAACCGGACCGGTCAATAAACCAGTGAGGTGACTGGTTCACTGGTTCAATGATTCGACCGGGGTTCAACCGGGGTTCGACCGGTTTAATTAAATATTAAAAAAAATTATTAAAAAATTATATATAATTTTAAACATATATATTCATCCTATAATTTTTACCACTCTTGATGAATAAAAATCAAGGTTGCGAGAACCGGACCGGTCAATAAACCGGTGAAGTGACTAGTTCACTGCTTCAATGGTTCGATCGGGGTTCAACCGGGGTTCGACCGGTTTAATTAAATATTAAATAAAATTATTAAAAATTTAATATATAATTTTAAATATTTAAATTTCAATAAAATTTAACCTCATAAAATTTAAAATTTAAAATTTAAAATTTTAATTTATAACCTAATAATAAAAAATAACAAACAAATCAGTAATCCTAATAAATCAGTAATCCTAATAACCACTGACCATTGAATTTGGAACAAACATAATCATAATTACAAAAATATAAACAAGCAGAATTACAAAAATATATGAAATCAAATTACAGTAACAAATTAACTCTCAAATTCTAATAAAATAATCAGCATAAATACCCAAGATAAAACCTCAAAATCCAAATTCAGACAAGCCAGAGAATTCAAAAGCATCAGAAAATTCAGCCACTCAATCACAAAAAATTGAAATTCAGATCCACTCACAATCCACATACACTCAATCCAAATTTAGCAAATCACACCACCAATAACCCTAACTCAGAAAAAAAACAGAAAAAAATTGCAACCCAATCATCAGAAAACAGCAACTCAATAATCACAGTAACTCAATCAATAAAATGAACAAACAAACTGAAGCAAACATAGATTTCAGCAGTGCATACTCATAATCCTAAACATTTTTGGTTCCAGAATCATACAAAAACAGAAATTCAGAATCATAAAACTCAGAGATAGGCGAGACAGAGACAGACGAAGTTGTAACAAAACCCAACTGCCGGCGAAGGAGGAACGGCGAGACAGAGATGGGGGAGGAATGGCGAGACAGAGACCAAGATGAGGGAGGAACGCAACTCAACTGTCGAGGAGGGTAGAACGGCGAGTCAGAGACGAGGATAGGATTCAAACTGTCAGATCCTCGATCTGCAAGTCCACGACCACGACCACGACGTAGAGAAGAGTAGAAGACGGCCACAAGCTTCGACATGCAAGTCCAGAGGCGACGGCGTGAAGAGGAACGACGGACAACAACTTCAATCTGACACTCTGTCTGTCACTGCGCGCGGTGACAGCATCTTTTAGCTGACGAGAAGAGTTCGACGGCGGTAGAGGCGGTGGCTACTGCTTGTGGTGGCTGAGAGAGAGAGAGAGGGAGGTTGTGGGTTACGCCGTTAGGGTTTGCGTGAGGGAGGGGATCTGAGGAGACAGCTTTTATACGCTGAATTTCTTTTTTTTTTTTTAATTAAAATTTTAAAACCCGTTAAAAAACCGTCCGATTTCACCGGTTCGCTGGTTTACCGCCGGTTCGACCGGTTTTTCCGCCGGTTTTTTGCCAGGCGGTTTTTTATATCAACCGGACCGGCTCGATAATCGGTTTTCGGTTAACCCAGTCGAACCGGCCGGTCCGGTTCGATTTTCAGAACAATGATTTTTATTATAAAACATTCAAATATTTAACCTTCTTTCTTCTATGAATTCAAACATAATATCATATCATTGTAATCAACAACTCATAAGAAGCGTTGAAATAGATTAATATTCTGATAAAATGAACATTTTTGTGATAGATATCAATGATATAATTCGGATGCTTTTCTTTGTCAAAATCCGACCATCAAGCACTCTGTTGTTAACCAAATCCAAGACATTCAAATTTCTTCTTCTCACCTTCCTAGTATCTATGATCATAAAATGGTATAAAAGTTGAAATACCACAATAAAGAAAAAGGAAAAAGCTTAACTAAGTTTCATACATCTGTCAATATTAATGAAGATACAATGACAACATAGGCCAGGAAAAAGAAAATGGCAATCTGTATTAAAAACTTGGGATTTTCCCTCATGTTTGGAGATGTCACCGATCTGAAAAAAAAAAGTTTGTATGAGAAAATCACTTAAGAGAAAGATGAAAGGATTTCACCCTCTCAGTCAAGCAAAATGTTTACCTAGCAATTCGCTGAGAAAGTCTATGAAATGTATGAGAAAATCACTTAGAGAAAGATGAAAGGATTTCACACTATCTATCAAGCAAAATGTTTACCTAGCAATTCGCTGAGAAAGTCTATGAAACGGTAAACTTTGTATGAACACAATGCCTGGTCCTGTGAGAAGAGCTGTCACAGCATTATCACCCTGCAATTTTGAGGACAAATGATGTAACAAATTATAGATAAAAATATAAGATATGGCATGCAGAAGGGGTGTTATGGTGGCTTACATAATTAAATTAATTGCAGCAAGAAGAAAAGGTGGTTGCATGTTTGTGGAACAAATTCCATGCATGCACAGAAAACACCCATAACCACTCATCCTTTTGATTTTTCTTAACTTCATTTTTTATTATTTTTTATATCACTTTCATGCATTGTAAATATTTCCCAAAGCATAATCAACTGTCAATTACCTGGGATCTCCATGGGTTAGTAAATAGTAATGTAAGATGTAACTCCCAATATCTCTCTTAAATCAAACCATACGATACTTTGAATAATAATCCAAACAACAATACAGTTACAAACTTCTAGAAGCTCACTACGCACAGAGATAAGACAGGTCTAACGTGTAAAATATCAAACAATATTTATCTATAATTTTTTGCTATAGCAACCATGCAAGGTTAATCCAATGATAACTGTATATTGTGGGAATATTAAGAAAATAATAATAAAATAAAAATCAGTAGTAGAAGTTACTTACTCCAAACATTGTCCTTCTTGGAGGACCATTATATTTTATTTGGACATTGACTGTACTTGTCACAGCAACAATGCATGAAACATCAACTGCTAGAACTTCACCGCTCTCAAGATTTTTCTGTAGAACTAGCAATAAACAAAACCGAAGGATAACCAAGATAAGCAACAAAGTAATATTATAGTAGTTATTCAAAATATCAAAAATACTATTAACATAGACCTTACTCAAGAATGACATTTAAAAGTTGGAAGATAAATTGGAAAGGGAAGAAACAGTTGCAATTGATTTTATTTCTTCCATAAGTAGCATTTTAAGCATGGTAACAGACTAACAGGGAAGAGAATTGTACCAGATCCACCAGCAAGTATGAATGCAAGCCCTTGACCTGATATCTTCTGCCTCAAAAATCCCTATAACAATACAATTGTTGTCTTAGATAAATAACATGGCAATTTGTATGACAAGAGGACTTGTCTGATTTCCTTTACTATCGGAAACCTCTAATTTTGAATTGCTATATAAAAACAGGCATGACAGCATAGATTAATTATACTGATACATAGTATAGTATGTGTAACCCAAATCAATCCTCCAGCACAACCTCTTCCATCTAAACAAACCCATTTTGAAGTCCAAAGCCCCATCTAAAGTAAAATATTTTGTATGCACAGCTGTGGTTAA
The DNA here is from genome assembly GCF_000816755.2 of Arachis ipaensis. Lineage (NCBI taxonomy): Eukaryota > Viridiplantae > Streptophyta > Magnoliopsida > Fabales > Fabaceae > Arachis > Arachis ipaensis. The sequence goes on from NC_029785.2 coordinate 32,125,061, forward strand.
CGGGATTAATACCAATTACATGTTGCAGATTCAAAGGCTATCTACCCTGATGTATGTTATGTGTGGGCATAATAAAAAATAAAATTCAAATCTGTATTTACGTTTTGATGGCTGTGTTTTTATGGAACAATTACTTTTACCATCTTTGGTAAATGTTGGGCGTGCCCTGCAACCGGAGATCAGCTTCTATTGACTAGGTTTGTTAGGTTTGGCAGGCAGGAAAGAGGCAAATCTTTGTGGCACTATCCATTATGAAAGATACACCCACCATTTGAACTATTTGGTTGGAGCGTAATGCACTCACTTCCAAAGACAGATTTTCTAACAAGTACGTTGTATGGATAGGATTAAATGTCTAGCATCCATTGGGTGTAAAGCTAATGATCTTTATAAGGGACTTTCCTTTTGAAACATGCTGAGAGATTGGAAAGCATGCTTTATAGATAATCCTTTTTTTGCTTTGCTTTTGTACAGGGGGATTATCCTTCTACTCTTAATGAAATTCTTCTTTAATCTTCCCCCCCACCCTGACAATAAATAAATAAATAAATAAATAAAAAGGATAATATCTAGTAAGGTTCTGAAAATCGGATCGGTCATTGAACTGCTCTAGTTACTGGTTCACTGATTCACTGGTCCAACCGATTCAACCGTGGTCTAACCAAAAACACCGTTTTATAATCAAATTTGGAGACCTTTCTGTTCCTGTTTATGAAAGCAACCATACGCACATTTATAGGAAGCAGAATTAGAACATGATATGATGGTGATGAATAAGCAATTTTTGCTACAAAATACTGCTACAAAATTTTTGCTTTTGTTATACCTCAAATTCTCAAATGAATTCTATTTTTGTGATATATCATTATCAAATTTCAGCTCCCTCAAAATCTCAAATGAACCGACTCATTCAACTAATATATACTAAATGAGTGAAATATCAATAATCAGTGATCAGTTCAATTTTGTTCAAAAGACAGTGACATTTCTTTAGATAAAACAAAAGTGTTACTACCAAGAAGTACATTATATAATCATCCATCAAGTTCATATTCACAAATAGAAGTATCAACCCTAAACCCAAACAGAAGTATCACACGCTGAGATGAACATTCAAAGTAGCAGTAACAGGCAAGCATCAAATTACACAAGTGCCAGAGCACATGATAACTCCAAAACCTGTGGCATCAATAAATCAAAATTAATTTTTGGCTGCCTCTAATACAACATCCAAACATGAATGATTATCTTCCAAATATAATCCTACTTTCAGCTCAATCTGACACATCCTGTTCTGTTCCATAGCATCACAAAATACTAACACCAAGTAAAATACATCACAATCAAACAAAATAGAGAGCCTAACAAGTTACCTTCAAATAAACATTGATTCATAGAAGAAAACAGAATCACAAAAGCAAGGCAAATTATATTGGGTATACATAAAAAATTGTCTCTGGTACAAGAAAATTAAGGCTCCAGAATGTTAAGTAGTTCATTCTTTCATAAAGTAACAAGGTTTAATCATACACAAGCAAATTAGTCAAATTAAGGCTCTATTTGGGCATAACATATCAAAGAGATTGAAAGGAAGAAGAAGAAGACGAAGACGAAGAACGTGACAACAAACACCGAGCTGACCTCGAGGAAGAAGCTGCGATCGGTGGAGCGAACAGGGGTCCGAGACTTGGAGCACGCCGATAGGACGAAGAGGAAGCTCCTGAGTGCGACGGACGGCGACAGTGTCCCACTTCTTGCGGCAGTGGTGGTGGAGGCTAGATGGCTAGGGCTTTTTTTGGATGAGGGCAGTGCAAGGTTCTGAATTGTGAAGGAAAAAGAAGGAGAAAGGGGCTGGGTCACTGGAACAAGGAAGGAATCAGATTGCTTTTTTTTTTTAAGGAAGCATCAAACGACGACATTTCATATAAACCAGCCGGATCCCGGTTCAACAGTTTTCATGCGGTTTTTGAAATGGCGGTTTCTCCTAATGAACCGAACCGCAAATGCTCCCGGTTTCCGGTTGGACCGGCCGGTCCACTCCGGTTTCAGAACCATGATATTTAGAGAAAGAAAATAAATTGCTTGCTAGGTAAGTGACACCAAGTATCTCGTATTTGTTAACAAGAAAATAAAAAATAGGAAACATCCCAGTTACCTCAGCACCAGCAACAATATTACGTCCCCTCTGATCAATTGTGTTGACGACTTTCACATCATTGACAGAGCAAAGAAATGCATCTGGCTACAGAAATTGAAAAATTGGTTATGTCATATTTTGGTCCTGGTATGGGAAAGAAAAATCAACAGAAGTAAGCCCAACGAAATCAAACTTTAGTTTTTAAAATCACTCTAAGAAATTCAAACATACAGATGAAACAACAACAGCCAACAAATTAATACCTGACACAAAATCTCCCCATTAAATCTTGCTAAATCAATCTGTATTTGCATGAGTAAGAAACATATATAGAGAGGTCTTTCAGTCAAAATGAATCCAAGCATATGTTTCAGGTGATGAATTTGGAGACTTCAAGCAAAGGAGTAACAAATGTTATCTGAAACAAATTAGAGATGCATATAAACCACAAACCGGAAGAATTCTTGCAAAATAAGGTGCAGCAATTCCAACGAATCCATCACTTTGTCCAGAATTTCGAAGAAAGATGCTACTTATGTTTTTGCCAAATAGCCACTGCCATATGCCTACTTCATTTTCTGGAAGATAGGAATTTTCCATTTCAATGGATCCTGACATAAAGCACATGGAACCTACAATAGCAGTATAATAAAACTCCACTTAAATTTTCAGAGGGGAAATCCACAGACTAACTATAAATTATATATGGACATAGGCACAATCCATGTTAACATTTAAAGAAACTTAAAGCAAAATCAGAAATCAGGTTCAGTTTTACTTATACTTCATAATGCCCCCCCCCTCATAAAAAAAAACACAGGCACGCAAACCAACAAATCACAAAGGAAAGAATTTCAGTATTTAATTATGCATTCATATGAAGAAAATAACTAAGACAAAATGTTAAGACCAAAAAATACATTAAAAATTGAAAATTAAGAAAATTTGTCATCTCATCCAATTGATGTTCAAGAGTCATGCCCAGTATAAGCCATGTTAAACAAATAAACATCAATATATATTACACTACAACAGAATTAAGCCTACATAGCAAATATGCAATATTAATTATAGTACATGGATATCATTTAAAATATCATATATGCATTGACAGGGAAAAAATTTTCATCCTAAGTCTACAGAGAAAAAGCAATCAAGAAAAATAAAATAAAATAAATCTAGAGTCACAAATAGAAGTCCCTAAACGACTTACCAGGCTTTGCAATAATTTTTTCTTGGGGTTTCAACATTATCTGTATTGCAACAACAAAGTCAAAGTTAATTTTATGAATAACATTAAAAGAAATATGGGGGAGAAAATCTGACTTTAATTTTTACACCAAGGAGGGTGGTTCATATACCTGGACCACCTGAGCTTCACCCCCTAAAATCTGAAAAGGTGTGATTGCATCTTGCGGACTCTAAACCACAATGAAGAAAAATTTATCATCAGACTGAAGGATATTTCATAGGACAATACAAGCAATATGATGTTGAACATGTCTTCTCCTTTCTTTTTTAGGAGAAAGAAGAAGAGTACTATCCCATAATAAGTTGAACATCACGATACACTACAAAACAACCTGCAAAACTAAAATTTTGTTGGAGTCTGATCATGAGCAGTCATATGAGTAAAAGATAAAAAATATTCAGATATGTTTCCTTTTTCCAAACATCATGTTAGGATTAATAGTCAGTTCAGGCCTTCCTATTTACTGCACATGTGGTACTATTCCAATTTCACAAAATACAAACCTGGATGTGGAATAATTAATGCAGCAAACATATTAACTTAAGCTTTCCCAGATAAAATACAATTATATTTTTTATTGTAAATGGCAAGAATATGCAAATACCTGATAAACATAGGGCTGAAAAGGTGTTGAGAAAAATGGTGCCGCCATTGCTGAGACACAGGAATTACTTTGATGTTACTAGAGAAATAAAGGGCCTATTTGAATTAAAATCCAGTAAGATATCAATAGGGTTTTAACCAAAGAATGTTAACTCTATTATGCAATAATTTTTCACCTTAGGGAATTCAATTGAATATGGTATACATAATTTTCAAATAGCATTTTCAATTAATGGAAAGCACTTTGAACATTATCACTACAACAATAACCTTCACTAGCATATTCAACATTCAACATTAGTTTCACAAGTGAAAATATGGTGCAACAATGGATACAACAATTTAAATTAATCAAGTGATAGTTCAATTTTACTATTACAGTTTCACGGCTGTCACATTGTCTTAAATTTCTAACTGTAAACTAGATAGGTAATCCTATGCTAGACAGTGTCTTTCTCTATTGACAAAATTTCAGAAAATCAAGTTTCAGAGTCAAACACAACTCACAAACAACATATTGTCAAGCATATCCAACTAACAGTTATCAACTATCTACTTGTCCTTATCATTGCCGATTCATCAAAAGATAGTGTACACCAAAGACTCAATTCATTCTTTACCTCACAAGACTAATACAAAAACAAAAGCCACTCTAATTGTTTTGCATATACCTCTAAGGAGAAATCTCTGCACATTATTTCTCAAGCTATCCGCAACAGATTAAACTACCACCAAGAGGAGTGAGCAATATAAAGTAAATTACAGCTTCAATTTCACAACATTAAGATGGAGACTAGGGAAATTAGATTGAATGACAAAAGACGGCAGATACTAATAAATCATTGAAAATCCTAAAACTCAACAATGACAAATGCACAACCGTTCAGCTTTACAACAACTTGCAATTTGGGAACTTTCTGAGAATACAATCTCTATAATCAATCATAAAAGCCCTAGACCACACACAATAAACACACTTTTCTAAACCTGATCAGCTCATCTCATTTTTTTCTTCTCGTATCACTCATGATCAGAAGCCTAGTCTAACCCTAATTTGGTAACCTAAGCCTGATAATGTTGAAATTAGATTCAGATTGTTAACAAATTACGAGATCCAGATAGACTAGAAAAAAAAAGTGATTGATGAATAAGAATTTGGGGAGGAGACAAATCCATACTAGAAGCAATGGAGGAAGGAGAGAGACAAAGAGACCTTTTTAGTGTTTTTGAATGAGTAAGTCTAGAGCTCTGTTCGAACTTGCATTTCAAAATTTTGGCAACTGATAACAAATACTAATATCTTAAATTCCTAACAAACTCCACAAATCACAATTTATACGATGAAAACTATACACATACACCTGATTCAGCTTCTCAAATTGATCGATTGAGCAATCAGGCACCAATTCTGCTTCCGTGAAATCGGAGGCGAAATTAGAGAGATATCGGTTGTGAGAATTACATAAAGAAGAAAAAAATTGGACTCAGGAGATTGATGAATGATGAGAAAATTAGAATGAGGTCTCAGAAGAAAAGTGTTAGAAGCAAATAAGTGAATAACATAAAGATTCAGGCGTTCGGACCATAGTTATCAGTAACCCAGGTCCCATTTGAATAAAAATATAAAATAGTCAATCAACAAGTATTAAACCTATATTAGTAGGAAATAAATGTCTTCAATAACACTTTTAACAACAATCAAATCTCAATTTCTAAAAATAACTATTAGAAAAATTTCAATTAGCATTAAACCTATATTGATACAATCATGTAATAGTAACAATAAGACTAACAATCAAGTATTAAATTTACATTAAAATGGCAATAATCAAATATTAAATCTACATTGAAAGAGCAACAATCAAGTATTAAACCAACAACAATAAAGTGATTCCAATTAACATCAAATTCCTATTCTAAACATATGTTTAAAGTTTAAAACGGAAACAATTTATATACAAATTTCAATTGGCATCAAATTCCAATTGCTTTCAAATTTACTTTCAAGTGTCATTCTATATAAATTCCAATAAACATCAATTTATTATTTATTTATATCTATTCTAAATCTACGTTAAAACAGCAACAACCAAGTTTTAAAAATCAATATACAATAACTACTAAACCAAAGTCAGAGGAGGCACAAGGTGGAGAGGGCCAGAAGCAGAGACAGAGGAGGCACGAGGCGGGGGCAGAGAAGAAGAGCAACAATATAGCACAGCAACAAAATAAACCCTAAATACCAATAATCAGAGAAAGAAAATATCAATCAACCACTAAACCTCCATATATTACGTTGTAAAACAAAAATTTGAATAATCTGCCACGAAATCAACAAAAAGCATACCTGATGATGTGAAGGCGGAACGCAGGCAGAGAAGAGGGAGACCAATCACGGCGAAGCAGAGACTGGCGAGGGGGAGGCAGCAGCGTCGGTGAGCCACGCAATTCCGAAGCGGTCCAAGTTTCTAAACTATGTCGATACACCGATTTTTACTAAAACCGGCCAGGTCAAACTTATTTTTGCTGGTTCTTTTTCTTGTCGGTCCTCTACTCCATCCAGACTGATCCTATGACCAGTTAATCGGTTTTGCGATCCGACTGTTTATGTCGGTCCGATTCTAACGACTATGGTTCAAACTTTGACCGTATTTTTCGATGGGACAAATACTATTTGAGTCTATGACGGTCCATTACCTTTCCACCGTGAAGATTTTCATCCACAGCTGCTGCGATTAAAATAAATTTTCGCTTATAAATTGAAAAATGATAATAGTTTATTATTCAACACCATGTTCCCTCTTTCGAATTCTATAGCAGCTGACACTTTCATTGTTGATATGCCATCATCTTTGCCCCCCTTTTTACTAAGATTTCGAATAGCTGTCCCGAATTCAAGTTGATTATGTTTCGCCTCTTCTTCGGAGAAAGAAAAAATGGAATGAGAATAAAAAAAAAAATATAATAAATAAAAGAAATATTATTCTAATATAAACATTAATAAAAATCTAAATATAGAATGAAATTATCAAATAATTTAGATAATGAATATAAAGAATATGAAAAATCTAATAATAATGATATACTATAGAAATAATAATGATATACTATAGAAAAGTATTGGGTCCATCTACTGTAAAGATGCCTTCTTGTACATATTTACAGATTTTGATTTAAAAGCGTATCGCTAAAAGTGTTGTTTAAAGAGAAAGTGTTACCCTTAATCGTTAACTTGGCTCTGATACCAATTTTTTTTTTTCATTTCTACTATATGATAATTTTTTCCATTTCTACTATATGATACCCATTTTTTACTAGTTCTTGATGTATATTGTGATTTCATTTTCAATCTTGTTTTAGTTTATAATATTCTTTTTTGCATGGATTATTGTATATAAAATCTTTTATCTGTTTGTCTTTTTCTTTAATATAATTTCTCAAATCCTCAAAAACTTCTTTTATTTCTACACTTTCTGTTGTTTCTAAATACCTTCTTAATTTTTCAACTTCATTCTCCATTTTTTCTTTCAACAGCTTTAATTCTTTTAAGTCATAATATGGTTTTCCAGGCATTTATAAATTTTTTAAATTTAATTCCAACTTGTTTATATTTATTCTTATTTCTATCCTTTTTATTATAAGGTCATCAATTTCGATCTGAAGGTTATTTAATTCCCTTTTATACTCTTTTATTTTACTTTTTAATTTTTACTGTAAATAATTTAAACGATTTTCTCTTTCAAAGAGCTCTTGTTTCTTGTCTTGATAAGTTACGTATATTTCTTCTTTATTTATTGTCATAATTTAGTGTTTAGGGTTTCATTTAATTTTTCGACCTTTTTTGTTAATTCTTTTATTTCAGAATTTTCTTCTTTAATCTTTAACTTAGATAAACTTAAAGGGCTACTAATTTTAGATTCTCTTATTTGAAAATTCGATGAAAATAATTTTCCTGATGGTTCTTTTAATAATAGAACTAGGTTTTCAATAGCTTTATATTTTGGTATTTCTGTTTTTACAATTTTCTGAAATAATTCATCGACATAAATTCTTTCTCTGTTTTATACTATGATGGCTATTTGTTAAAGCATAATTTATTGCATATGTAATTGAAAATGGTTCATCATCTTGTTCCATTAGATTCTTTCTGTGAAATTTATAAGCCAAATTATCTTTATAGGGGCTTCAAGTTGAATTTTTCCATAGTATATTATATTTTTTCTATTAAAAACTTCTTTTAAAAGGTTCTGTTTATTAAAATTTTCATTTGATTTGAGATTTAATTCTGTTTTTAGAACAGCCTGTTTTTCATTATCTAATAAAGCAGTTAATTTGTAATAATCAGATTCTTCTGTTAATTCTAAACTTTCTAAATAATTCATAATTGAAAGACTAGGATGAAGATGTACCTTTCTGGAGAAAAACTTCCTTTATTTAGTACATTTTACATAAGGTGTTTTTATCTCCAGAGGGGAGATTGTAAATACTAACTCCAGAGGGGAGTTTTAGAACTATTTTTCCTAAAGGAATTCTTCCTCAGACCATAGAATCGCCTCGGCAGCTTCCTCCTTGCTCTCCTAGCATGTGAGTACTTTTTGCATCCTACTTTCTATTTTCTGATACTTCTACAATTGCCTAAGCAGCCTATTTATAATAGTTGGGTTTGATGGACAATTTCCATCCTTACCCTTCTTATGACGTCATTGCTTACGTCATTGTTTCTTTTACTGGACACAAGCAGAGTGTTTCTGCTTTTATAATTAATCCTTGTGTGAGATTCCTTCGTTATTTTTTGAGTTCTTTCAAAAACCCTTGCTAAGGTGCTGGCTAGCCTTCCTTCATGACTGTAAATTGTTAAGTCTTGAATCTGATCAATTGGTTGAAAATTTTCTGAGAAGACGGACATGAATATTACTTGGTGTGCTGGAACCAAACATTCTTCTTCTTCATTAAAAATAGGTTGACTATTTGTAAATTTTAGGGATATATCCCTTGGATTTACATTGTCAATCATATTTTTAAATCTCTTTACTGCATCAACGAATCCTGCAGGAAACTCACTAATAATTTTTAGATCATTAAAAATTAAAATTGTATCAATTAATCCATATTGGAAAAACTGATAGGTGTCAGATGGGGAAGCATCTGGAAATATAACGAGCTTTGTTAGCTGTTCTTTGGCAATAGGATAATATCCCAAAATTGCCCTTTTTTCTTCTGTCCAATTTAGGACTATGTTAAGGGTTTCTCTGAGATTAGATCTACAGACCCTTTTCTTTTCCTTGATTTCAGCCCTTGTAGGAATGTTTCTTATTATCCCTGTTCTCTGGGTTTGAATTGGAGCTTTATCTGCTCTTTTTAGAGTTTGCTCTGGATGGAGAGTTTCATATTCCCTGAAGGATTTCTTTGCCTCTTCCAGTGTTAGAAACCCTCCTTTATGAATTATCCTTGATTGATGTGTGAATGGTGCTGCTTTTTTCCAGGCATCATATACTCCTTTCATGGGGCCATTATAAATTACATAATATTTTTTATCTTGGGTGGATTTTTTAATGATTTCAGCAATTGTTTTATTTTCTGAAATTTTTTCTTCACCTGATTTGTCCACCACGCTTAGCTGGCTGAACTCTGATGGTTTTGTTTGTTGTGTTGATTTCATTGCTTCGATGACCTTCTTGAGAGATTGGATCTGTGTCCTTATTTGCTGACAATGCTTGCATTTTTTGAGTTCTTGCTCATATTTTTGAATTTCTTGATCTAACGCGTTGTAGACGAACTCCATTCTCTTGTTAATGTATCTGCAATAACATTTTTGTCACCCTTAATATATTCAATTTTTATTGGATATTGTAACAAAAATAATTGCCATCTTACCAATCGTCCATGACGTCCATGAACTTTTAAATTATATCGTATGAAACCTGTTAGGTAACTTGAATCTGTCCTTAATGTAAATTCTCTGGATAGTAAATCAATTTTCCATTTCTTAAGAGATTTAATTGCTGCTAGAGTTTCCTTTTCATG
>NC_029785.2:32135184-32146627 GCF_000816755.2 Arachis ipaensis
ATTTTAGCTTTCCTTGAGTGGATAGAATTAATCCAAGAAACTCTATTTCTTGTTTTGCTATTCTTGCTTTCTTTTTGCTAAGAACTAATCCTTTTTCTTTACATCTTTCTAAAACTATTAATAATTTTTGAAGATGATCTTCTCTATCTTGTTTTGTAAAAATTAGTATATCATCAATATACACTAAAACAAATTCATTTAACTCTTTTAGATTTTCTTCCATAAATCTTTGATAAATACCTGGGGCTTGTTTTAATCCGAATGGTAATACATTCCATTCATAGAGCAACACACTTGTTGATTCTTTTGTTGGGCAAGTAAAGGCAGTTAATTTCTTTGTTTCTTCGTCTAAACGAAGTTGCTAAGATCCTGATTTTGCATCAAGAGATGAAAACCAAATTGCTCCTTTGATTTTTTCTAAAATAGAATCTTTTCTTGGAAGTTTATGAGCATCACCAATAGTTGCTTCATTCATCTTCTTATAGTTAATAACCATTCTTCGTTTTCCCCTTTTAATTTCATTATTGTTTTCGACATAAAAGGCTGGAGCCGCATGAGGACTTTTACTTAATCTTATAATTCCTTTTTTCAAAAGATCTCTACATTCTAATGAAAACTCTTCTCTATCTCTTGCGGAATAAGGAATTTTATTTGGAACATTTATCTCTTTTGTCGGATCTTTTAATTTAATGCTTACTAATTCGTTGTTTGTATTTTTAATATCTAAAGGATTTTCAGCACAAATTTCATCCAAGAGTTGTTCTATCTTTATTTCAAGATTATTTTTTGGGATATTTATCTGAAAGTATAGATTTAAATAACATGTTTCTAAAATAGAGAATATTTTAAATTTTAAGATCTTATCTATAGTGGTAGTTGGTATTTTTATACGTTTTGATTTTTGATTTATTGAAGAATCGTGTGGAGCTTTTAAAACTATATATGTTAGTTCTTGAATGAATGGATGATATAGCTTTAAAAAGTTATTTCCTATGATAAAATCCATTCCAGAATCTAACATATATATAGATGGAACAATGAACCTATAATTTTGAATAAAAATTTCAACCATCTCTGCTTTTTGGTCAATTTTATGTATTGATTTGTCAGCTATTCTAACTCTTAATGGTTTCTTTATTTTTTTCCAATCAAGTTTTATATTTGAACTAGCAAAGCATTGTGTTGCTCCAGAATCTATGAAAGCATTTATAAACTTTTTTGTTATTTTTATAGTAATAAATGTAGCATTATTACTCAGTCTCTGAGTCTGTTTCCGAGACATATTCAAAAATATAGTCTAAGTTATCATCAGATTCCTCTAAAGGTTCCATAAAACAAGACTTAGCAATTTCTATTTGTTTAGTAAGATCCTTTTTATCCTTCTTTTTTGGACATTCATTTGCATAGTGTCCTTCTTCTTAACAATACCAACATTTACAATTTTCTTTTTTATTCGGGCAATAGTTATTTCTTTGTCTTTTATTTTTATTATTATGTTCCTTTCTAAAATATCTCTTTTTTCTCCAGTTTGGATAGTATTTTCTTTTTCTAAATTGATATTTTCTTTTTCTTTGAAAATTTTTATTAAGACCATATTTTTGAGGTATCTCTTCATTATCTTGACAGCAAATTCTAATTATATTTGCAAATCTTTTTTGAGTTGCTTCTTGCATACAACGTTCTTTTATTTCCTCTCTTATTACAGAGGTTGCTCCACCAAAGTTATTTTCAATTGTTCCTCTATTTATTTCTCTTATAAATCTTCCCATTATAAATTCATTAGCAGGATATGGAAGTTTTGTTATATACATACTAAGATAATGATTTTTATCTTCTTCTTTTAATTTGTAATAATGTATTATATATTCACATATATAAGACTCCACATTACATAGATCATATATCTGAATGTTAGCTAAATGATTTTTTGCTTCTTGATATTCTTTATTATAGACTTCTTGTTTATGATCTATAATATTTTTTCCAAAAAATTCTTTATATAGAATCATCATTATATATAATATCTTATCATAAGCTGTAGTTTTTGTTGCTAACTCTTCTATTATTTGGTTTTCTATTGATGTCATATAATCTCTTATAGTTCCTTTAGTATGAAACCCTATGTAGTTCCAAATATCTCTTCCAGACAATTCACTAAGTTTTGGATTAGTAAAGGCTTCTAATAAAAAGGAATTCAACCAATTTTCGAAAATTTCTTTTTCGTTCTTTTTTACAATCTAAATCTAGCATTCTTTCTCCTTCCATTTCCTGGATTTTAGGAACGTATTTTGATGGTATTTTTGTATATTTTGAATTTTTATTTGTAAACCCTTTTTTAAAGGCATAATTATCAAAACCTGTTTCCCATTTAAATTGAGATTGATTATCCTTTGATGTTCCAGCTTCATTTTTCACTTGTATTGGAATTGTTGGTTCTTCGTCACTTGAATAATCTAGAATGTGTTCTTCATTTTCTATATTTTCAGAATTTACTAATTCTTCTTCTATTTGAAAACCATGTTCCATAATATTATTTTCTTGAGCCATTTTTAATTGTTTAAAAAGCATTGTGACTTCTTCTAATTTTTCTTCAATATTCATAATTTCAATGGTGGTTTTACTTTTAAATCTGTTATGTTAATTATATTTTGACATTTTTCTTCTTTGGGATTCTCTTTTTCCTTATTTCTTTGAAATTTTATGGATACTAATATTTCTTCAAGCATATCTACTATAGAATTTAATTGTGGGTTAAAAGTATGATAAAGATGTGGAGAATCATTTCCATGATAACATTTTTTAGAAATTCCGTGTGAAAAATAAGTTTTTTCAGGTTTTTGAAGTCCTTCAATAAAACTTATAGTAAAATAAAGATTTTGAGAAAAGTCATTTTGTATTGATTTTAAGAATTCGATGTCGTTACAGTTAACATTAGTTAAAATCATTAATTTTTGATCTATTAATTTTGATAACTTAATTATTTCTTCTTTTAAATCTTCTAATTTACTTTTTCCATTAGGTGACGCTTTTCTTTGTGAAGAGTTACGGTTTTAAGTGAAAAGTGTAGCTTAAGGATGTGTGGTTTATATTTTGCCACGTAATCATATCTTTAAATCTGTACAGATTTAGATCTATACCATATAATTTTTTTTATTACTTCTGTTGCTGCTTCGATATCCTCACAAAGTGTCTCAGAATCTAGTTTATTTTTTTTTCTTCTTTTATCATTTTTTTCTTTTCTTTTTTTTTTCCTTTTTTTACTCTTTTTATGTTTTAGAGTTTTGAACCAAGTCTGTATTAAAAGTTTATTTGATGAATCAATACTCCGTTTGAACTTTCAAAGTTCTAAACTATTTGGAGTTTTGATAATCCAAAAAATTAAATAACAAGTAAATAATTTAAAATAAAAATTTTTATTTTTAGCTTTTTTTAATCTAAAATATAAAAAGTCTAATTTTATCTTATGTTTTTAACATATTTTATTGTTGTGTCTTTCGAACTTAAAGGTTTGTCTCTCTCACTTCTCACTCTCATATCTTATAAAATATAATCATACTAATAATATAACTATCACATTCTAATATGGACTTTCTTGTTTATTATTCATTTTTTCCGTTAAAAACTACTCTCTTTACATTAATGGAGTGGCAGTGGACAAGTACAAATAGTAAGCACCAAGAAAATAAGGGAAATAGAAAAGCAAAAAGCCAAAAACATAATACATAAAAGAAAAGAAGAAAAAGAAAACAAAGGCAAAGTAAAAGAAAAAAAAAAAAAAGAAAACCAAAGAAAACTAACCTCTAAAAAACAAATTTAAGTTACCGATTTATTTATTCATCATCATCTTTTTCATTCTCAGTCTCAACCGCTCTCTCCATCTTCCTACTAACACCAAATTTAAAGACTTGTCAGAATTTTAAGTTTAACTGAGGAGATATGTGTTTATGCAGAGAGTTATAATGAGTAGAACATTAAAACATGGACCATTTAAGATGGTTAAAACATAGAAATTTATGCAAACAAATTTAAAATCCAAATTTTAAATTTAAAATTTGATAAAGCAAAGCTATGAAGATACTTATAGATCAACGTAAGTGAAGGAGAATGTCACGAAGACACCTGGCTTGCATCTTCGGCGCCAGGTTCTAAGGGAGCCTTACACAGGGGCGCTAGGCGCCAGCCTTTTGGTGCCAGGCTTCTCAAAGTGGCGTTGGACGCCTGTTTCCGCTGAGAGTTCCTTTTGCTTGGGCGCTAGGCTTCCTTACTTGGCGCTGGGCGCCAACTCCCCCTAAGAGTTGATTTTCTCCGTTTTCTTTATAGATTTTATGGTTAACTAGAAAAAAAAAAGATTAAAGGATAGGTAAAGGATACTAATGGGTTAGGTTGCCTCCCAATAAGCGCTCTTTTACGTCACTAGCTTGACGATTGATTCTTTTTAAGATAAGCATTGGGTTGATTTTGTCAATCCACCTCTTCTCCAAGTTATGGCTTCAATCTCTGTCCGTTGACTACAAACCTTCTTCCAATGTTTTTCTCCATTACTTCAATATGTCTATAGGGAGATAGTTTAGTCACTGTAGATGGTCCAGACCACCTTATTTTCAACTTTTCGGGAAATAGCTTTAGCCGTGAATTGATTAATAAAACCTTCTTACCTTATTCGAAGTCTTTTGAGAGAATTTTCTTGTCATATCACCTCTTTGTTCTTTCTTTATATAGCTGGGTATTATCATAAGCTTGATTTCAAAATTCATCAAACTCGTTGAGTTGAAGGAGTCTCTTCTTACCCACTACTTTAGCATCAAAGTTCAAGAACTTAATTGTCCAAAATTCTCTATGTTCCAATTTAACCAATAAATGGCATACTTTGCCATAAACTAGTTGGTAAGGTGACATTCCAATTGGGGTTTTGAAAGCCATCTGGTAAGCTCAGAGGGCATCTCCAATTTTTCTGGACCAATCCTTTCTAGAGGCATTGACCATCTTCTCCAAAAAAATTTTCAACTTCTGATTGGACATCTCCACTTGTTCGCTGATTTACGGATGATATGGAGTTGCCACCTTGTGTCTCACCCCATATTTTTAGAAAAGAGCTTCGAGTTGTTTGTTACAAAAGTGGGCTCCTCCATCACTAATAAGTGTTCTTGGAATTCTAAATCTGTTGAAGATTGTCTTCTTCAAAAAGCCAATCACAACCTTAGCATTATTAGTGGGTGATAGCACGGCTTTCACCCACTTAGATACATAGTCAATAGCTACTAGAATGTAGAGGTTTGAGTTTGAGGAGGGAAAAAGTCCCATAAAATCAACTCCCCATACATCAAACAACTCCACTTTAAGTATGAAATTTTGTGGTATCTCATGTCTCTGGGATAGATTTTTAGATCTCTAGCATCTATCGCACTTCTCAACAAAGGATCGGGTATCCTTGAAAAGAATGGTCTAATAGATAGAGGCCACTTTTAAACACTTTGGCTGTCATCCTCTCTCTATTAAAGTGGCCACTATAGTCTGAACTATTACAGTACCATAGTACACCTTGGATCTCTTCTTCGAAAATGTACCTCTGTATGATGTTGTCAGAACATCTTTTGAGGAGATATAGGTCATCTCGTAAGAAGTAGAGGGAGTCATGAATTAGCTTTCTTCTTTAATTCCAATTGAATTACTTAGGGATGATTCTTCCAGCCTTATAGTTAGTCATGTCAACAAATCATGGCATACTTCTAATGGCTAAGAGTTATTCATCTACGAATTCTTCTTTGAGAGGTATTTGTGGTGCTTGAACTTTTTTAGAATGAATCATAGATAGGTGGTTTACCACAGGATTCTCTGTGCCCTTCCTATTCCGGATTTCAATATCAAATTCTTGAAGCAATAGCACCCATCTTATCAATCTTAGTTTGGCATCTTGTTTAGACAAAAGATACTTAATATCAAAATGATCAATATAGACTATTACTTTTGAACCAATTAAATAAGATCTAAATTTATCAAAAGTAAATACTATGGCTAATAACTCTTTCTCAGTTGTTGTGTAATTTTTTTGTGCATCGTTTAAAACACGACTTGCATAATAATTTACATGTAACAACTTGTCTTTTCTTTGTCCCAAGACTGTTGATGAGCGGATAATTTATACGCTTTTTGGCATTGTTTTTAATATGTTTTTAGTATGATTTAATTTATTTTCATTATATTTTTATTAGTTTTTAATTAAAAATCAAATTTCTGGACTTTACTATGAGTTTGTATGTTTTTCTATAATTTCAGGTATTTTCTGGCTGAAATTGAGGGAGCTGAGTAAAAATCTGATTCAGGCTGAAAAAGGACTGCTGATGCTGTTGGATTCTGACCTCCCTGCACTCAAAATAGATTTTCTGGAGCTACAGAACTCCAAATGGTGCGATTTCAATTGCGTTGGAAAGTAGACATCCAGGGCTTTCCATAAATATATAATAGTCCATACTTTGCTCAAGGATAGACGACGTAAACTGGCGTTCAACGCCAGTTCCATGTTGCAGTCTGGAGTCAAACGCCAGAAACATGTTACAAATGGGAGTTGAACGCCAAAAACAGGTTACAACCTGGCGTTCAACTCCAGAAACAGCCTAGGCACGTGAGAAGCTTAAGTCTCAGCCCCAGCACACACCAAGTGGGCCCCAGAAGTGGATTTCTGCACCATCTATCATAGTTTGTTCATTTTCTGTAAACCTAGGTTACTAGTTTAGTATTTAAACAACTTTTAGAGGTCTATTTCGTACCTCATGACATTTTAGATCTGAACTTTGTACTCTTTGACGGCATGAGTCTCTGAACTCCATTGTTGGAGGTGAGGAGCTCTGCTGTGTTTTGATGAATTAATGCAACTATTTCTGTTTTCTATTCAAACACGCTTGTTTCTATCTAAGATGTTTATTCGCACTTCAATATGATGGATGTGATGATCCGTGACACTCATCATCATCCTCAACCTATGAACGCGTGCCTGACAACCACCTCCATTCTACCTTCGATTGAATGAACAGATATTCAGAAGACAAAGCATCTCCAAAACTCCAACATATTCTCCATTACTGCAGAACAAGTATTTAATTCATGCTCTTTTATTTTTTGCAATTCAAATTGATAATTATAATTGACTTCTTGACTAAGATTTACAAGATAACCATAGATTGCTTCAAATCAACAATCTCCGTGGGATTCGACCCTTACTCACGTAAGGTATTACTTGGACGACCCAGTGCACTTGCTGGTTAGTGGTACGAGTTGTGAAAAGTGTGATTCACAATTCGTGCACCAAGTTTTTGGCACCATTGCCGGGGATTGTTCGAGTTTGGACAACTGACAGTTTATTTTGTTGCTTAGATTAGGAAAAATTTTTCTTTTTGGTTTAGAGTCTTCTATTATTGTTTTTGGTTGAAATTATTTTTTTTAAATCCTTATTTTCTCTTTTTAAATTTTTCGAAATTTTTTTTAACTAATAATTGAGTTTTTCCGTTTGAGTTTAGTGTCATGTTTTAAGTTTGGTATCAACTGCATGTTTTTATTTCCGTTTAAATTTTCGAATTGCATTTTCTTTGTTCTTTCTTAATCTTCAAGTTGTTCTTGTTTATTTTCCTTGTTTGATCTTTAGTTTTTATTGTTTTGTGATTTTTCTTGTTTTTCTTGTGCATTTTCGAATTGTTAGCATCTAAAAAAAAGATTTATTTATACCTTGTTAAAACACTTTAAATCTATAGCTCAATTAGCTAGAGCGTGGTGCTTATGTTCTTGGTAATTGGCTATCCTCTTTTAAAAACTTTTTCAAAATTATTTTTTCTTTGAATAAATCTTGTGCCAAACTTTAAGTTTGGTGTTTTCTTGTTGATTTTTCTTTAGTTTTCGAAAATTTTGTTTTGGTTTTCTAAAAATTTTAAGTTTGGTGTTCTATCTTCATGTTCTTGTTGTTCTTGTGAGTCTTCAAAGTGTTCTTGAGTCTTCCTTGTGTTTTGATCTTAAAATTTTTAAGTTTGGTGTTCCTTGGTGTTTCCCTCCAAAATTTTCGAAAATAAGGAGCATTAGATCTAAAAATTTTAAGTTTTGTGTCTTTTTATTGTTTTTCTCTTTCCTCATTGAATTCAAAAATATCTTTTTCCTTTATTTTAATTGATTTTTCGAATTTTCCTTTTAAAAATTCAGATTTTATTTTAAAAATTTTTTATTTTATCTTATCTTAGTTTTAAAATTTCAAAATTCAAATCTTTATCAAAAATCATATCCAAAATTTTTCAAATCTTCTTAATTAAGTAATTATTTTAGTTTTAAATTTTAGTTTTTAATTTTTGAAATTTATATTTAATTTCTAATTATTTTATTTTATTTTATTTTTTTTATTTTATTTATTTAATTATTCATTTTTTAAAAAATAAATAAATAAATAAATAAAATATAATAATAAAAATATATTTTAACTGTAATTCACATCAATTCCCTTTCCTCCATCATGGACCTAAATGAAATTGAACAGTCAGAAGGACTCTGGAGTTATATGCTAACCCCACTACTGCTTCATATAGGAGCAGTATCTGTATACCGTCCATTGGAGTCAGTAGCTTTGAGTTGAATCCTCAGCTCATTATCATGGTGCAGCAAAGTTGCCAATATTCCGGTCTTCCACAAGAAGAACCTACAGAGTTTCTGGTACATTTTTTATAAATTGCTGACACAGTACATGATAAAGAAGTAGATCAGGATGTCTACAGACTACTACTGTTTCTATTTGCTGTAAAAGATCAAGCTAAGAGGTGGTTAAATAACCAACCTAAAGCTAGCATAAAGACATGGAAACAGCTGTCAGAAAAATTCCTGAATCAATACTTCCCTCCCAAACGGATGACACAGCTAAGGCTGGACATCCAAGGCTTTAAACAAGGAGATAATGAATCTCTTTATGATGCTTGGGAGAGATATAGAGAGATGCTAAGAAAATGCCCCTCTGAAATATTTTCAGAATGGGTACAGTTAGACATCTTCTATTATGGGCTTACAGAGAAAGCTCAAACTTCTCTAGACCACTCAGCTGGTGGGTCTATACATATGAGAAAGACAATTGAAGAAGCTCAAGAGCTTATTGATACAGTTGCCAGAAATCAGCATCTGTACCTAAGCAGTGAATCTTCCATGAAAGAAGAGGCTAAAACAGTAACTGCTGAACTCAGTCCTGCAGAACAACTTACTGAATTTAATCAGCAATTAGATTTTCTAACAAAACAGCTGGCCGAATTCAAGGAGATATTACAGGATACAAGAAGGGCTAATATAAACATGGAAGTATAATTGAGGCAAACAGAACAGCAGTTATCAAAACAAATAACAGAAGAATGCTAAGCAGTTCAATTAAGAAGTGGAAAAACATTAAATACCTCACTTCAAGGCAGCAGGAAGCCAAGAAATGAACAAACTGCTATTCACGATCCCTCTGAGGATAGTAAGAGCCCAGAGAAGAATAACTCTAGCGTTCAAACGCCAGAAATAAGCAATGATTTGGCGTCAAACGCCCAATGGAAGCTTAGTTCTGGCATTCAAACGCCAGGAACAAGTAAGGAGTTGGCGTCTAATGCCACTCCAGCTTCTGACTCTGGCAATCAAATGCCAGTGAGGGATCAGTGATAAACCCATATTTCATGAGTTCTTTTGTGCTTAATTAGAGTGATTTATTCAACTCTTCACCTACTTATTCACATTAATTGCATGGTTTTACTTTCCCTTCCTTATTATGTCATATTGTGAAAAACATGTTTCCTAAGCATTAAAATTAATTAATTTAATTACCTTTAATTCCATTCGATGCCGTGATTAGTGTGTTGAGTAGTTTCAGATTTTCTAAGGCAGAATGACTTAAAGGATGGAAAAGGAAACATACAAAAATGGAAGGAGAAAGCAAAACGGAGCTTTAAGGAAACTGGTGTCCACGCGATCGCATGGACGACGTGATCGCGTGCCAAGCACGAATCAGCAGCGACGCAGCCGCATGACTGACGCGACCGCGCGCCTTAAGCAGAACGCATATGACGCGGTCGCATGACTGACGCGACCGCGTGGCAAGGAAAAGCTCCGAATGACGCGACCGCGTGACCTACGCGGACGCGTGACAGAGGCCACGCACCAGAAATTACAGAATACGCCCCCAGCGAATTCTGAAGCCCTTTTTGGCCCAGATCCAAGTACAGACAGCATAGACCAGAGGTTATAAAGTGTGGAAATGCTTCCATTCAAAGAGAGCTCGCATATTTTACCTTTCAATGATTTAGATTTAGTTGAGAGGGAGATCTTCTCTCTCTCTCTCTTTTAGGATTTAGGATTTCTTCTTGTTTTAAGAGTAACTCTGGATCCCAGGTTTAATATTCTTTTATTTCAATTTTACTACTATTTATTTATTCCAACATTTGAATTGATTATTATAATTTGATTTATGAATTCTCCCATGTTACAGACTATTATTTGAATTAATGATAATTGAGGTATTTTCAGTTTATGATTGTTTTCTTTGATTTAAGTTACCATTGCTTCCCATCTAAGGACCTCTTTATCATTCCAGTAATTTTACTTTTCCCCTTTTGGTTCTGGTTAAGAATTTAGTAACTCAACAGTTATTAAACTCAACACAATTGATAATCGTGATCTTGCTAATTGAGTTGAACTTGAGTAATCCCAACCTTTTCTTAGGAGATAAATAAGATTCGAAGGTCAATTTAATTAGTCCCTTGACTTTCCCTTGCCCTGGTAAAGGTTGACCAAGTGGAGTTTAGATTCAACTTTCATTATTGTTGAGAGAGATAACTAAGTTGGACCTCTAATTTCTCTTATCTTGCCAAAAGTTGTTTTACAGTTATTATTTATTTTTAATATTGCCATTTAATTCACTCGTCATTTAAATTACTTGCTTCTCACCTTCTAAACCCCGATTACAACCTTTATAACCAATAATAAGAATATACTTCCTCGCAGTTCCTTGAGAAGACGACCCGATGTTTGAATACTCGGTTAACAATTTCTAAAGGGGTTTGTTACTTGTGACACCCAAAACGTTTGTATGAAGGGACTTTTGAAGGTTTAGAAACTATACTTGCAACGAGGATTTATCCGCAATTTTCTAGACCACGCAAAAGTTCTCTCATCAAAATGGCGCCATTGCCGGGGAACTGCTAACGTGTGCATTATTATTGGTTATTGTAAATATTTTTCTTTTGCTTGTTTATCTATTTTTGTTTTTCTTTTTTTTATCTTTATTTGCTATTATGAACTCTCACCCCTCTCGCTTTGAGTTTGGTTCTAATATTGTTAAAGGAAATAGACGTTACAGCAGGAATGTGCATCAAGGTCAGACCAATCAAGGATGGATGGAGCCAAGAGGATCTAATCAACGCTTTTGGCGGCAACACCCTCCGAGATATCCTGGACA
>NC_029785.2:32146975-32162694 GCF_000816755.2 Arachis ipaensis
GTGCATCAAGGTCAGACCAATCAAGGATGGATGGAACCAAGAGGATCTAATCAACCCTTTTGGCAGCAACACCCTCTGAGATATCCTGGACAGAGACCATTCCACCGTGCATACCCAGCTGAAAGACATGGTGGACAACCTTGTAACTACCAACAAGCCCCACCCCGTGCATATGAACCATCCTTTCAACATAACCTCGAACCACCACACTCACAAGCTTTTCTTCACCATTCGCCATCATATGATCCTTCCTTACTCCAATACCAATCCAATCGTTCCCAATCATCACCACTTTCCTTTGTATCATGTCCAAGTCTGGCAAACCGCGAAGCAAAGGATCGCCTAAAAGAAACAGTAATTAAATTTCAAACAACCGTTCAACAACTGGAGCAAGCACTAATTCAATGGGCCACCAGGTGCTCAAATATACAAGGATCAACCATAGCTCCATGTGGACAGCCCAATGAAGAGCGTAGCATGAAAGAAATACTAGAGACTCCAGTGAACAAGACAGAAAATGAATTCGTACTAGAACAAGTGGAAGAAGCTGTCATTGTTCAAGAAGAAGAATTAGTTGAAGATCTAGGTGATGCTGAACTTCCTTGGGAATCCAGAATTGAGGAAAACCCCGTCCAAGATGCCACAGTTAATGCTAAGGAAGATACCGTACAATCTCCAAGGCAAGTCGTTTACGAAGAATCAGACGGAATAATCCAAGAAGCAAATTTCCTTGATAATGATCGTCACAAGTCTAGTTCTCCTAGTGATGAACTTGCGTCCGCGAGTGAATTCTCTGAGATCGAAGAATCTTCCCCAAGTACTTTAAGAGTAAGAGGGAAATGGCTCGTATTCAGAGCTGGTGCACCAGGTTCAATAAAGTTCCACGCTTCACCTCGAAGTACACGGATTGGTATCATGCTCAATTGCACGGATCACAGAGAACGTTTAATCACCACGGTGAGATTCTACTTTTTAAACCGCCCGGATGGAGACATGTTGACCAAGACGGAGGCAGATTTAAACGCACGGCTTGGAATCCTGAGGTTTATTCTGACATTTGTTACCCCAGGAGCCTAAAAATTTATTTGAAGCTGCTCAGAAGCTTTACATGCCTAGTTTGGGACCCCGGAGGCTATTGGCATTCCAAGCACTGGTGGAAATTTTTGGACGAATTTAAACACAAACCACCATAACAGGATACTCTTCCAATGTCCAATTTAAGGACTTTAACTAAAAGTGCTAGGAGGGAGACAACCCACCATGGTATGGTCGCTTCTTTTTCAACTTATTTCTTGTTAATTGCTTTCATTTTTCCTTTTTCATTTTAATTTATTAAACCTGGAATCATGCATAAGCATTCATGATAGTCATTGCATTCTGCATTTTTCATGCATATAAAAAAAAAGGGTTGCACGACGCAACCGCATGCCCCATGCGATCGCGTCATATCGCGAAAAACACCACCCATGTGACCGCGTGACCCATGCGGCCGCGTGATATATATATCGGCGTAAGGATCCAACGAACAGAAAGTAAGGCTGGAATCATGCGGCCCTTGTGCGTTTCGCACAAATTGGCCCACGCGATCGCATACCCCATGCGATCGCGTTACTTACCCAATACCAATCCCACGCGACCGCGTGAGCGACGCGATTGCGTCGCATGGATTGCACATCACCCCAAAAAGGAGACAGAGAGTTGCGCTAAAACGGCGCTGGAGTCGTGCGTTTAGCACAACTTTCAGCGACGCGATCGCGCGGCCCACGCGATCGCGTCACCTTTCTTACCCCCCTCTCATGCGATCGCGCACCCCACGCGATCGCGTCACTCCCATTTTCGTCCCAACCACGCGACCGCGTGCTCCACGCGGCCACCTTCTTCCCTGTTCCACCCCTTCCGCTTACCAGGTTCCGCAACACGCAACCTTTTTATCCGTTCGTCACTTTTATGTATTTTTTATTCCGTTTATGTTCATAATTAGGATAGCTAGACTCGCATGTTGTAGTGGATTTTTAGGTTGTTAGGTAGCTTAGGCTGTGGTTAGTGGATCTAGGTCTGTTTACTTGCACTTTTCTTACTTCTGTTTTATCCTATGTGCAAATCTGTTGCTGCTATAATCATGATTCATATGCTGCTTTCTTGTATGTTGCTACTGTTTACATTGAGTTCTTATGTTTATTTTATATCTATGTACATGCAGCTTGCTTTCTTTTAATTCATATGACCTGATCTGATTGCTGTTTATTTTCCGGGATAATCCATTTTTAGCCGGAATGCTGCCCAATTTTTTTTTAAAAATTGTTTTCATTCTTGTTTTGGTTTGGCAACTCTATTTTATTCTGCTTTCCCCAAACCATTTCATGAATGCTAGGGCCACTTTCTTATCCTCTTTTGATTTCCTGGTTCATAACATGCATTTGTGATTCACTGATTCCAATTTCTGATTTCTTTATTTCTATTCGAATCAGCATCACCCTGTTTTCTTTATTCGATTATGAGTACTTCTATTCTTACCTGTGAATCCTTGTTATATGGAATTTTTTTCTATGCCACTTACTTTCCTAACTCACTGATTTTAATTTACTAATTTCTTTTTCAAATCCTAACCATTCTAACCCTTTTGATCTCTTTTCTGATTATTTTCACTTTCCTCTAACTTTCTAACCATGGCATATTGCTTAATTTTTTCCATTTAACATTAATTCAATCACATTTCATATACTCATTTTCCTTATTTTATTTCTCCTTTGCCACTTGGATTTCCTTTATTTAATTGCCTATTTGCTTTCCTATTTTTTTTTATCCAATTCCTGGTTTTCTGTTTTTCAGGATGTCTGCCTCACAAAGGAAAGGCAAAGGCAAGGCCACTGGCAAGCGTAAGAGAGGAGATTCCTCCCAGTCCATCATTGCTCTAATGCACGATTCATCATGGCGGGAGAAGAACTTCACACAGCAGGAAAAAGCTGATCAGCTGCTCCCTTCGACTGATCTTATAAAATTTACAAACCGGTACTGTGAGCTGAAGTACTCGACTTTTACAGACTCTAGAAATCTATACCTGGAACATACCTTGAAGATTCCAGAAGCCCTCCAGCAATACACTACTGAGCAAATCAAGCAAAGGGGCTGGTTCTTCCTGGAGAGATCACTGACAGAGGTCAATGCATCTTGGGTCCGGGAATTCTATTGCAACTACTACCTTACTACCCCTGATGCAGTGAACCTGAGGGGAAAGCAAATTCTGGTCACTGAGGAGGCCATAGAGACCACTCTCCAGCTCCCAGCCAAATCTGATCAGCCAGATAGTTATGCACAGGCTGAGGAGGACATGGGCCAGATGCAGTTTGATTGGGATACTGTGAAGGCACGAATTGCTCTCGACCCTGCTGTTCCTTGGGAGATGGGTCAGAACACCACTATGCCTAGAGGGATCAAGAGAGTGTACTTGAATGATGAGGCTCGGCTATGGCATCAGATCTTGAGTAATTTTGTGATACCGAGTACTCACGAGACGAAGATCCCGGCTACCAACCGCAGCAGGCGTCGCTATTCCCATCTGAAGCTGATGATCAGACAGGGCGCCGACATCCCCTCCGAGCCCGACACGCCATCAGAGCCATCAGAGGAGGAGGAGGATGAGCACGAGGAGGAGACTCATTCCCAGGCAGAGACTCATCAGCAGGCAGCCACAGAGCAGGCTGCCCCGCATCAGGAGGTTATGCCCCAGATAGAGACTGCAGATCCAGAGATCCCACTCCAGTCAGTCCCTCCTCTACAGCAGCCAGACTCTCAGCCCACCACCGCCACAGAGACCCCAGCTGCCATCCCTACCAGTGATGACACTCCTTCATACCCGGCTTGATTGAGCATCAGGGACGATGCTTCATTTTAAGTGTGGGGAGGTCGCCATCTCTGGCGTTTATTTTGGTGAACTACTACATACTTTTTCTTTTATTTTGGATATTTTTCTGTATTTTTCTCTTTTTCTTTTATTGTTATTTTCTGAGTACTTATACATTGCTACTTGTGTATTTTACTCTATTTTATGCATTTTGCATTTTTTGTCCATATTTTAGTTAGTTAGCTCATTTTAGTCATTTAGTTTAGTTTGCAATTCTGATTTATTAGTGGATTAATTAGCATAGTTTACCCTTTTTAGCATAAGATAGTATAGTTTAAATAGAAAAATATAAAAAGGAAGTAAACTAGAAACCTTAACAGAATCAAAACAACCCACACCTTGTATATATAGCATTACATGTTAGTTGACAACATTTCATCAAGGAGGAACATTAAAACTTTAAAAGCTACCCTAAATAATTTTTTCAAGAGAATAATGAGAATTTTTAACTAAACCTGCATACAATATATAATTAATATATGATGCTTGAGTTAGAGAACACACAGCCTGTGAGTCTTGAGCTTAAATTGTATGGTTGCATTCAAACCATAATTTCATTTCTGTGTGTTACATTTCTTTTTATTCTGATGTTCTTTCCTTTGCTTTAATCTATATGTCCAATTATAGAATATAGAATAGATACATACCAAGAGAATGATTGAGGCCATCATTTGATTTTAGCTCACTCACCCCAAATTAGCCTGCCTTTTACATCACCATTGTTAGCCCCCTTGAGCCTATTAAAACCCCTTTATTCTATTTAGCCAAATTACTAGCCTTAAGCAGAAAAACAAAAGAAAATCCCAAGTGAATCCTTAGTCAGCTTAAGATAGAAAATCATGAATAGAGTAAAATGTGGGAAACCTTTTGGGAACATGGATGATAGAAACAAAAGGTAGAAAAAGTAAAAAGGAATAAAATAAAATTTGGGAAGCATGCTCATGAGAAAATCTAAGTGATTCAATTATCATGTGCATTATAAAAAAAAAGAGTTATTTTTCAGTATTTAATAAAAGGGAATGCAAAAAAAAGAAATTTCCCAAAATGCAAAATAAAAACAATGCACATGGGATCAAAATAAAAAGTGAAACATGAGCATGCAACAATAAGTGGGAAATATGGGAAAATAGGTAAAGAGATTTTATTTTACTAAATATGTATAAAAACATGTTTCCTAAGCTTTAAAATTAATTAATTTAATTACCTTTAATTCCATTCGATGCCGTGATTAGTGTGTTGAGTAGTTTCAGATTTTCTAAGGCAGAATGACTTAAAGGATGGAAAAGGAAACAAACAAAAATGGAAGGAGAAAGCAAAACAGAGCTTTAAGGAAACTGGTGTCCACGCGATCGCGTGCCAAGCACGAATCAGCAGCGACGCAGCCGCATGACTGACGCGACCGCGCGCCTTAAGCAGAACGCATATGACGCGGTCGCATGACTGACGCGACCGCGTGGCAAGGAAAAGCTCCGAATGACGCGACCGCGTGACCCACGCGGACGCGTGACAGAGGCCACGCACAAGAAATTACAGAATACGCCCCCAGCGAATTCTGAAGCCCTTTTTGGCCCAGATCCAAGTATAGACAGCATAGACCAGAGGTTATAAAGTGTGGGAATGCTTCCATTCAAAGAGAGCTCGCATATTTTACCTTTCAATGATTTAGATTTAGTTGAGAGGGAGATCTTCTCTCTCTCTCTCTTTTAGGATTTAGGATTTCTTCTTGTTTTAAGAGTAACTCTGGATCCCAGGTTTAATGTTCTTTTATTTTAATTTTACTTCTATTTATTTATTCCAACATTTGAATTGATTATTATAATTTGATTTATGAATTCTCCCATGTTACAGACTATTATTTGAATTAATGATAATTGAGGTATTTTCAGTTTGTGATTATTTTCTTTGATTTAAGTTACCATTGCTTCCCATCTAAGGACCTCTTTATCATCCCAGCAATTTTACTTTTCCCCTTTTGGTTCTGGTTAAGAATTTAGTAACTCAACAGTTATTAAACTCAACACAATTTATAATCGTGATCTTGCTAATTGAGTTGAACTTGAGTAATCCCAACCTTTTTTTAGGAGATAAATAGGATTCGAAGGTCAATTTAATTAGTCCCTTGATTTTCCCTTGCCCTGGTAAAGGTTGACCAAGTGGAGTTTAGATTCAACTTTCATTATTGTTGAGAGAGATAACTAAGTTGGACCTCTAATTTCTCTTATCTTGCCAAAAGTTGTTTTACAGTTATTATTTATTTTTAATTGCCATTTAATTCACTCGTCATTTAAATTACTTGCTTCTCACCTTCTAAACCCCGATTACAACCTTTATAACCAATAATAAGAACATACTTCCTCGCAGTTCCTTGAGAAGACGACCCGAGGTTTGAATACTCGGTTAACAATTTCTAAAGGGGTTTGTTACTTGTGACACCCAAAAAGTTTGTATGAAGGTACTTTTGAAGGTTTAGAAACTATACTTGCAATGAGGATTTATCCGCAATTTTCTAGACCATGCAAAAGTTCTCTCATCAATCAGACACACACAAGTGCTGATAACAACCCCTCTAAAAGGGCTTCTCTAACCACCTCTGTAGGAAGTAAACCTGCAAGAACTAAGGTTGAAGAATACAAAGCCAAGATGCCTTATCCTCAAAAACTCCATAAAGAAGAGAAGGATAAGCAATTTGCTCGCTTTGCAGACTATCTTCGGACTCTTGAAATAAAGATTCCGTTTGCAGAGGCACTTGAGCAAATACCTTCTTATGCCAAGTTCATGAAAGAGATCTTGAGTCATAAGAAGGATTGGAGAGAAACTGAAAGAGTTCTCCTCACTGAAGAATGTAGTGCAGTCATTCTGAAAAGCTTCCCAGAAAAGCTTAAGGATCCCGAGAGCTTTCTGATACCATGCACACTAGAGGGTAATTGCACCAAGACAGCTTTATGTGATCTTGGAGCAAGCATCAATCTAATACCTGCATCCACAATCAGAAAGCTTGGTTTAACTGAAGAAGTCAAACCAACCCGGATATGTCTCCAACTTGCTGATGGCTCCATTAAATACCCATCAGGCGTGATTGAAGACTTGATTGTCAGGGTTGGGCCATTCGCCTTTCCCACTGACTTTGTGGTGCTGGAAATGGAAGAGCACAAGAGTGCTACTCTCATTCTAGGAAGACCTTTCCTAGCAACTGGACGAACTCTCATTGATGTCCAAAAGGGGGAAGTAACCCTGAGGGTCAATGAGGATGAGTTCAAGTTAAATGCTGTCAAAGCCATGCAGCATTCAGACACACCCAAAGACTGCATGAAAGTTGATCTTATTGACTCTTTGGTTGAGGAGATCAACATGGCTGAGAGTCTCGAATCAGAGCTGGAAGACATCTTTAAAGATGTTTAGCCTGATTTGGAGGATTCAGAAGAATTGAAAGAACTTCTGAAACTTCCTCAGGAAGAGGAAACACCTCCTAAACCTGAGCTCAAGCCATTACCACCATCCCTAAAATATGCATTTCTGGGAGGCCCCTGGGTGAGCCCTGTTCAAGTTGTCCCCAAAAAGGGAGGCATGACAGTGGTTCATAATGAAAAAAATGAACTGGTTCCTACAAGAACAGTTACAGGGTGGCGCATGTGTATTGACTACAGAAGGCTCAATACAGCCACCAGAAAGGATCATTTTCCTTTACCATTCATAGAGCAGATGCTAGAGAGACTAGCAGGTCATGAATACTACTGCTTTTTGGATGGCTATTTAGGTTATAACCAAATTGCAGTAGATCTCCAGGACCAAGAGAAAACAGCATTTACATGTCCTTCTGGAGTATTTGCTTATAGAAGGATGCCTTTTGGTCTGTGTAATGCACCTGCAACCTTTCAGAGGTGCATGCTCTCTATCTTCTCTGATATGGTAGAGAAATTTCTAGAAGTCTTCATGGATGACTTTTCAGTATTTCGAGACTCATTCAGCTCCTGCCTTAACCATTTAGCACTTGTTTCTGAAAAGATGCCAAGAGACCAACCTAGTTTTAAACTGGGAAAAATGTCACTTTATGGTAACTGAAGGAATTGTCCTTGGGCATAAAATTTCAAACAAGGGAATAGAGGTGGATCAAGCTAAAGTGGAGGTAATTGAAAAACTACCACCACCTGCTAATGTTAAGGCAATCAGAAGCTTTCTGGGGCATGCAGGATTCTACAGGAGGTTTATAAAAGATTTTTCAAAAATTGTAAAATCCCTGAGCAATCTGCTAGCTGCTGACAAGCCATTTGTGTTTGACACAGAGTGTCTGCAAGCATTTGAGACTCTTAAAGCTAAGTTGGTCACAGCACCAGTTATTTCTGCACCAGACTGGACATTACCATTTGAACTAATGTGTGATGCCAGTGACCACGTCATTGGTGCAGTACTGGGGCAGAGGCATGACAAGCTTCTGCATGTCATTTATTATGCTAGCCGTGTTTTAAATGATGCCTAGAAAAATTAAACAACCACAGAAAAAGAATTACTTGCAGTGGTTTATGCCATTGACAAGTTTAGATCATACTTGGTATGATCAAAAGTGATTGTGTACACTGACCATGCTGCTCTTAAATATCTACTCACAAAGCAGGATTCAAAACCCAGGCTTATAAGATGGGTGTTACTTCTGCAAGAGTTTGATATAGAAATAAGAGACAGAAAAGGGACAGAGAACCAAGTGGCTGATCATCTGTCCCGGATAGAGCCAATAGAAGGGGCGTCCCCCCTATTTTGAGATGTCTGAAACCTTTTCGGATGAGCATTTATTCGCCATTTAGGAAACACCATGGTTTGCAGACATAACAAACTATAAAGCTGCAAGGTTCATACCCAAGGAGTACAGCAGGCAACAAAAGAAAAAATTAATTACTGATGCAAAGTACTACTTGTAGGATGAACCCTATCTCTTTAAGAGATATGCAGACGGAATAATCCATAGGTGTGTGCCTAGAGAAGAAGCACAGAAGATCTTATGGCATTGCCATGGATCACAATATGGAGGCCATTTCGGAGGTGAGCGAACAGCCACCAAGGTCCTCCAATGTGGCTTCTACTGGCCTAGCCTATATAGAGATTCCCGAGAGTTTGTACGTAACTGTGACAGCTGCCAAAGAGCTGGTAATCTGCCTCATGGTTACGCTATGCCTCAACAAGGGATCTTGGAGATTGAGTTGTTTGATGTATGGAAAATTGACTTCATGGGACCTTTCCCACCATCATACTCAAACACTTATATTCTGGTGGCAGTCGATTATGTATCAAAATGGGTAGAGGCCATTGCCACACCCACTAATGATACTAAGACAGTGCTGCAGTTCCTCTAGAAACATATCTTCAGCAGGTTTGGTGTCCTTAGAGTACTAATCAGTGATGGGGCACTCACTTCTGCAACAAACAGCTTTACTCTGCCATGGTCCGATATGGGATTAGCCACAAGGTGGCCACTCCATATCATCCACAGATAAATGGGCAAGCTGAAGTCTCTAATAGAGAACTAAAGAGAATCCTGGAACGGACTGTAAGTGCCCATAGAAAGGATTGGGCAAGAAACTTGGATGATGCTCTGTGGGCTTACATAACAGCATTCAAGACTCCTATAGGGACCTTTCCATACCAGCTTGTGTATGGTAAGGCCTGTCATCTGCCTGTGGAACTGGAACATAAAGCCTACTAGGAAACCAGATTCCTGAACTTTGATGCCAAATTAGCCGGAGAAAAAAGATTACTCCAGCTAAATGAGCTAGAGGAATTTAGACTCACTGCTTTCGAAAATGCCAAGCTTTATAAGGAGAAATAAAAAAGGTGGCATGACAGAAAGCTGTCATCAAGAATCTTTGAACCAGGACAAAAGGTTCTATTGTTTAACTCTAGGCTCAGGCTATTCCCTGGGAAACTGAAATCCCGGTGGAGGGGACCATATATGATTACAAGTGTATCACCATATGGTTATGTGGAGCTTCAAGACATTGATTCTGATAAGAAGTTCATTGTTAATGGACAGAGAATCAAACACTATCTTGAAGGCAATGTTGAGCAAGAGTGCTCAAGGCTGAGGCTAGATTAAAAGCTCAGCAAGGTCCAACTAAAGACAATAAAGAAGCGCTTGCTGGGAGGCAACCCAGCCATTGGGAAAACTTTTTCTGTTATTTTGCCCTATTCTTGATTTTATTTGTTTATATAAAGTTCATTGTTAATAAGGTAAAGAGTCAATTGCATAAGTTCACAGGGTTACAGAAGGATTCAGCACACAAAACAGAGAGAAAGAGCTCACTGGCAAAAAAAAAATGCCAATAAGAGGCACAATTGGGCGTTAAACGCCCAAAAGAAGCATCTACTGGGCGTTTAACGCCAGTAATGATAGCCATCTGGGCGTTAAACGCCAGAAAGAAGCAACTTCTGGGCGTTTAACGCCAGATTGACAGCATCCTGGGCGTTTAGAAAAACGCCCAGTGACATAGGGGTTTCTGGCGTTTAACGCCAGCTAGAAGCAACAGCTGGGCGTTAAACACCAGACCAAGCACCAACTGGGCGTTAAACGGCCAAAACATGCAGCAGTTGGGCGTTTAACGCCAGGAATGTGAGGAGTAGGTAATTTCATTTTCAATTCAAATTTTTCCATTTTTTATGTTTCAATTCACAATTTCTTGCACAAACATGTCACAAACCCTAATTTCTAAAAACCCTAATTTCAAAAAAAAAAATCAAATGTATCTTAATTCATAAGCCCTTTTTCAAATCCTTTTCAAAACAAAGCTATCTCTTTTCACTCTAAAATCTTTTCAAATCATCAATATCTTTTTCAAATCTTCACATCATCTTTTTCAAAATTCAGATTTATCTTTTTCAAATATCTTTCATATCTTTTCAATTTTAAAATCATATCTTTTTCCTATTATACTTATCTTTTACAAATCATATCTTCTATCATATCTCCTTCTAAATTTTCGAACCCACCCCCCCTTTTTCCCTTTAAATCCTCATTCGGCCTCCTCCTCTCCTCCACAAGTTGCGCTTGGCTCTCCCTCTTTCTCTCTTCTTTCTTTTCTTTTGCTTGAGGACAAGAAAACCTCTAAGTTTGGTGTGTTTATCCGTGATCACTAAGCCAATACCCACTAAGATCATGGCTCCCAAGGGAAAACAAACCGACTCAAGAGGCAAGAAGGAGAATATTCTAAAACCACTTTGGAATCAAGGGAGGTTCATAACCAAAGAACATTCAGACTATTTTTACAAAATAATGAGTCTAAGATCGGTGTTCCCGGAAGTTAAATTCGATCTGAAAGAAGATGAATATCCGGAGATCCAAAAGCAAATTCGAAACAGGAGCTGGAAAGTCCTAGCTAATCCTGAAACAAAGGTGGGAAGAAACATGGTTCAAGAATTCTATGCTAATCTATGGCAGACGGACAGGCAGAGAATTGCTGGAACCGCATTCTATGACTATAGAACTCTGGTCAGAGGGAAGGTTGTTCACGTCCACCCTGACAAAATAAGGGAGATCTTCAAGCTGCCTCAACTGCAAGATGACCCAGACTCCTTTAATAGGAGAATGATGAGATCAAACTTGGGATTGGACAAAATTCTAGAGGACATATGCCTCCTTAGAGCCAAGTGGACAACCAACACAAAGGGTGCCCCGAACCAACTCAAGAGAGGAGATCTCAAACCAGTTGCCAGAGGCTGGCTGGATTTCATTGGACGCTCTATACTGCCCACTAGCAACCGCTCTGAGGTCACCATCAGAAGAGCAGTGATGATTCATTGCATTATGCTAGAAAAAGAAGTGGAAGTTCATCAGCTGATTGCTTGTGAGCTTTACAAAATTGCAAATAAAAACTCCAAAGATGCTAAATTGGCTTACCCAAGCTTAGTCTCTCTGCTATGTAAAGATGCTGGAATAAAAATGGGAGTAGATAAGTATATCTCAGTTGAGCAACCAATCACCAAAAAGTCTATGGAAGGACTACAAGTGCAGGACGACCCCATCAAGAGAAAAGTAGAGGAGCTCCTCCCGGAAATCCCTCAAATTGAATACTGGGAGCGCCTAGAAGCATCTGTCACCAAGTTGCAAGAAGCTGTGGATCAACTGAAGGAAGAACAGCAAAATCAAAACAGCATGCTGTGTAAACTGCTTAAAGAACAAGAAGAGCAAGGGCGTGACATAAAGGAACTGAAGCGCCAGAAGCTGTGTCTTGAAGGGCCAAGCAACCCACAGACCAAAGAAGCATCTACCTCCCAAAATAAAGGTTGTTGAGTCCTAACTCTGAGATAACCTTTTATCTATATAAGTATTAGAGTTAGAGTCATTTGTTTTTATGTCTTTAATTTCCTGTCTTTTATTTTTAAGTGTCTGCTTTTACGCCTAATTTATATTATTAAATAATAAATAAAGATTACAGTCTATGCCTTAAAGTTATAAATATCCTATGAATCCATCACCTTTCTTAAATAAAAAAATTTGTTTTAATTACAAAAGAACAAGAAGTACATGGTTTCAAATTCATCCTTGAAACTAGTTTAATTATTTTGATGTGGTGACAATACTTTTTGTTTTCTGAATGAATGCTTGAACAGTGCATATGTCTTTTGAATTTGATTGTTTAAGAATGTTAAATATGTTGGCTCTTGAAAGAATGATGAAAAGGAGACATGTTATTTGATAATATGAAAAATCATAAACTTGATTCTTGAAGCAAGAAAAAGCAGTGAATACAGAAAGCTTGCGGAAAAAAATGGCGAAAAATAGAAAAAAAAAAAAGCAAGCAGAAAAAGCCAAAAGTTCTTTAAACCAAAAGGCAAGAGCAAAAAGCCAATAGCCCTTAAAACTAAAAGGCAAGGGTAATAAAAAGGATCCAAGGCTTTGAGCATCAGTGGATAGGAGGGCCTAAAGGAATAAAATCCTGGCCTAAGCGGCTAAACCAAGCTGTCCCTAACCATGTGCTTGTGGCGTGAAGGTGTCAAGTGAAAACTTGAGACTGAGCGGTTAAAGTCAAAGTCTAAAGCAAAAACAGAGTGTGCTTAAGAACTCTGGACACCTCTAATGGGGACTTTGACAAAGCTAAGTCACAATCTGAAAAGGTTCACCCAGTTATGTGTCTGTGGCATTTATGTATCCGGTGGTAATACTGGAAAACAAAGTGCTTAGGGCCACGACCAAGACTCATAAAGTAACTGTATTCAAGAATCAACATACTGAACTAGGAGAATCAATAACACTATCTGAATTTTGAGTTCCTATAGATGCCAATCATTCTGAACTTCAATGGATAAAGTGAGATGCCAAAACTATTCAAGAGGCAAAAAGCTACAAGTCCCGCTCATCTGATTGGAGCTAAGTTTCATTGATATTTTGGAATTTATAGTATATTCTCTTCTTTTTATCCTATTTGATTTTCAGTTGCTTGGGGACAAGCAACAATTTAAGTTTGGTGTTGTGATGAGCAGATAATTTATACGCTTTTTGGCATTGTTTTTAGTATGTTTTTAGTATGATTTAATTTATTTTCATTATATTTTTATTAGTTTTTAATTAAAAATCACATTTCTGGACTTTACTATGAGTTTGTGTATTTTTCTGTAATTTCAGGTATTTTCTAGCTGAAATTGAGGGAGCTGAGCAAAAATCTGATTCAGGCTGAAAAAGGACTGCTGATGCTGTTGGATTCTGACCTCCCTGCACTCGAAATGGATTTTCTGGAGCTACAGAACTCCAAATGGCGCACTCTCAATTGCGTTGGAAAGTAGACATCCAGGGCTTTCCAGCAATATATAATAGTTTATACTTTGCACAAGGATAGATGACGTAAAATGGCGTTCAACGCCAGTTGCATGTTGTAGTCTGGCGTCAAACGCCAGAAACAGGTTACAAATGGGAGTTGAACGCCAGAAACAGGTTACAACCTGGCGT
This sequence comes from Arachis ipaensis, assembly GCF_000816755.2. Classification (NCBI taxonomy): domain Eukaryota; kingdom Viridiplantae; phylum Streptophyta; class Magnoliopsida; order Fabales; family Fabaceae; genus Arachis; species Arachis ipaensis. The sequence continues at coordinate 32,160,802 of NC_029785.2, forward strand.
TCAACTCCAGAAACAGCCTAGGCACGTGAGAAGCTTAAGTCTCAGCCCCAGCACACACCAAGTGGGCCCCAGAAGTGGATTTCTACACCATCTATCATAGTTTGTTCATTTTTTGTAAACCTAGGTTACTAGTTTAGTATTTAAACAACTTTTAGAGGTCTATTTCGTACCTCATGACATTTTAGATCTGAACTTTGTACTCTTTGATGGCATGAGTCTCTGAACTCCATTGTTGGGGGTGAGGAGCTCTGCTGTGTTTCGATGAATTAATGCAACTATTTCTGTTTTCTATTCAAACACGCTTGTTTCTATCTAAGATGTTCATTCGCACTTCAATATGATGGATGTGATGATCCTGTAGTGACAGACGCAAAAGGATCAATGGATCCTATTCCAGCATGAGTGGGAACCGACAGATGATTAGCCGTGCGGTGACAGCGCACCTGGACCTTCTTGACTGAGAGGACGGATGGTAGCCATTGACAACGGTGATCCACCAACACACAGCTTGCCATAGGAGGAACCTTGCGTGCATGAAGAAGAAGACAGGGAGAAAGCAGATATTCAGAAGACAAAGCATCTCCAAAACTCCAACATATTCTCCATTACTGCAGAACAAGTATTTAATTCATGCTCTTTTATTTTTTGCAATTCAAACTGATAATTATAATTGACTTCCTGACTAAGATTTACAAGATAACCATAGATTGCTTCAAACCAACAATCGCCGTGGAATTCGACCCTTACTCACGTAAGGTATTACTTGGACGATGCAGTGCACTTGCTGGTTAGTGGTACGAGTTGTGAAAAGTGTGATTCACAATTCGTGCATCAACTGCACTTATGACATAGTCACTAGCATTAGTTTTTCGTAGGATCTAGTTAGTTTTAGTGATATTTTAATTAGTTTTTATGTTAAATTCACATTCCTGGACTTTACTATGAGTTTGTGTGTTTTTTTGTGATTTCAGGTATTTTCTGGCTGAAATTGAGGGACTTGGGCAGAAATCAGATTCAGAGGTTGAAGAAGGACTGCTGATGCTGTTGGATTCTGACCTCCCTGCACTCAAAGTGGATTTTCTGGAGCTACAGAACTCGAAATGGCGCGCTTCCAATTGCGTTGGAAAGTAGACATCCAGCGCTTTTCAGCAATATATAATAGTTTATACTTTGGTCAAGAATAGACGACGTAAACTGGCGTTCAACGCCAGCTTTCTACCCAATTCTGGCGTCCAGCGCCAGAAAAGGAGCCAAAACCAGAGTTGAACGCCCAAACTGGCACAAAAACTGGCGTTCAACTCCAAAAAGGATCTCTACACGTGCAACACTCAAGCCCAGCCCAAGCACACACCAAGTGGTCCCCAGAAGTGGATTTATGCATCAATTACTTACTTATGTAAACCCTAGTGACTAGTTTATTATAAATATGACCTCTTACTATTGTATTAGAGGATCTTTGGTCTCAGTTTTAATCCATTGTTCATCTTAGGAGACTATTGATCACGTTTTAGGGGGCTGGCCATCTCGGCCATGCCTGGACCTTCACTTATGTATTTTCAACGGTAGAGTTTCTACACTCCATAGATTAAGGTGTGGAGCTCTGCTGTTCCTCAAGGATTAATGCAAAGTACTTCTATTTTCTATTCAATTCATCTTATTTCGCTTCTAAGATATCCATTCGCACCCAAGAACGTGATGAAGGTGATGATTATGTGTGACGCTCATCACCATTCTCCCCTATGAACACGTGCCTGACAAACACTTCCGTTCTACATGAAATAAGCTAGAATGAATATCTCTTAGATCTCTTAACCGGAATCTTCGTGGCGTAAACTAGAATGATGGCGGCATTCATGAGAATCCGGAAAGTCTAAACCTTGTCTGTGGTATTCC
>NC_029785.2:32162712-32163327 GCF_000816755.2 Arachis ipaensis
TCATCTTGTTGCTCAGATTAGGTAACTTTCTTTTTATTTTATTTTCAAAAATTTTTCAAAAATATTTCTAAAATTTTCTCATCTGTTTTCGAAAAATATAAAAGTGTTTTTAAAAATTTTATTCAAAATTTTTAAGAATGAATTCTAGTGTTTCATGAAGCATGTGAAGCCTGGCTGGCTGTAAAGCCATGTCTAAATTTATTTGGACTGAGGCAGCAATTTGTTATCAAGAGCAATATACTCTGATGTTAAATGCTGAAGCTTGGCTGGCCATTGGCCATGTCTAGTGTTTTGGACCGGAGCTTTCCTTGAAAGCTTGGCTGGCTAGTGAGCCATGTCTAATTCCTGGACTGAAGCTTCAGACTAAGAATGCAAGATTCCTGGAATTCATGTTAAAAATTTTGAAATCCTTATTTTTTCTTTTTCATATAATTTTCGAAAAAAAATCCAAAAAAATTAGAAAATCATAAAAATAAAAAATATTTCTCTGTTTCTTGTTTGAGTCTTGAGTCATGTTATAAGTTTGGTGTCATTTGCATGTGCATCTTGCATTTTTCGAAAATTTCATGCATTCATAGTGTTCTTCATGATCTTCAAGTTGTTCTTGGTAAGTCT